>NC_133555.1:15872717-16181413 GCF_048773025.1 Camelus bactrianus
TATAGCCAATCAGTGAGTCCCACACATTCAGCCCTTCTGTGGAATCAGGGGGTGTTGATTGCTCCGATGAAAGGGGGTTTATCAGAAGAGAAGACTCACGAGAACCCATTGAGAAAAGATAGCTGAGCCTCATAGGAACTGAAAAGCCTTCAAGAATCTAAAAGGGCTACTGCTTCCACCTCTTTCTCTCATCACTTTCTGGAGCTCCTGGCCTCCCATCATTACCATCCTCTGGAATTCTCTGCTTACTAATTGGCGTGCCCAAGGCAGAGAACTCTATCAGCCTTGAGTTTACATCACTGATAGTTCTGTACCCATCACCATCACGGACGAACTTCATCCTGAGTCTGAATTCTGATCTGCTCAATTTTAAACTCCCAGGAGAGAATTTGACTGGCTTGGTGTAGTCAGGTGCCTAGTTCTGTCCCAATCAGCTGCACCCAGGATGAGTCGGGATCACAAGACAGGAAGGGCTGGCTCCTCCAGGTGGTGGATGGGGCAGGGAGAAAATGATAGACGCTACCAGAATTGTTTCTCAAGTGGTAACAGCAGATGCCTCTTTGATCCTTCTTTTCTTACCAATCTGCAAACTCTTTAAAGGCAGAGGATTTTTTTTCCCCCTCTTTATCTTCACCATCATGCTTAGCTCAGTGCTTTATACACAGATGTTCAGTAAAAAAGACAAAGTTGGTCATGCCAACTTCCAATCATACGTACTTTTAATAGTTCTTACCACACTGGCCATAACCTATCTGGGTGTTTAGGCAAGACAAGTGGGGTCAGATGGGCTGACCACTCCTGCGTTCTTTCTTCTAGCACTGCTTAGGTTAATAATAAACTATTATGTACTATCCATTTTCCAAAGGGCAAGCATAATGTGAAGTGTTTATACATCATTATCTCATCTTGTCACTATGATAATCCTATGAGGAAACTCAAGTTCAGAGAAGTTATGTAACTTGCCAATGGTCACACAGCTCCAAAGAACTACGGCCAATTCTAAACCTAAATCTGTAGCCCAGCCATCTTAAGCACTGCATTTTCCTTCCTCCTGTGCCATGGGGAGTTGTGAATGAGGCTGAGGGATGAAGCTAAGAAGAGAGGTGTTGGCTGAGTCAATGCCAATTTTGTGAACTAAACAAAATTGTTCCGTGCTAACAGCTTTTGAAAGCTTTTTGAATGTGGCCTTGGGCCTTTCATGGTTCTGAGGTTTTCCTGCAACTCCTCTTAATCGAGTCTTTCCAGGCTGAGCTGTAGGATTTAAGTAGTTCAAGAACCAGAAAAGAGTGCTTAGAATTCCCCTCCTTTCCCTCTAAGCTGAGTGAGATTGTGTCCCCCAGCTTTCTGCTTTAACCTCCGGAGAAACTTCTGGGGAATCTGAGACAAGACCTGGGTCCAGGCCGTTATTTTGTATTGTGCTTTGCTCAGTGAGACTAAAATCCACTCACCGAGTCACGCACCCTGGCACCAGGCTGGCTCTGTTGCCCAGAGGAAGAGGTGCCTTCTTCTACTTCATATTCCAGGGCGCCCCATGGCTGCACTGTGGGCCAGGGGAAGACTTGAACGGATTTAACATTGTTTCAGACTCCCCCTGGTTTAGGTTTAGGTTTGGATTATAACTTGTTATTATCGAGTCCAAATTTGTACTGGTTGCCACAGGACAGGCCAATAAATCGAGAGATGGATTGTTGGGGCAAGGAATAGCGACTATATTTGGAAAGCCAGCAGACCAAGAAGATGGTGGACTTGTGTCCAAGAACTATCTACCCTGAGTCAGAATTTAAGCCTCTTGTATACTAAAAGGGGAGAGGGTGTGGCTAGTTGCTGTAAACTTCTTGGTGCCAGAATCCTTTGTTCTTGCAGCCATCCATGTAGGTCTGGTCACAACGTTCCTACAAACCTCCAACAAGACAAATGTTATTCTCTGTTCTGAAACTTTTTCTCTCTATATGAATGGAAGAGTGTTATACCTGTAAAGGTAGAGCCTTGAGACTGGGCCATCCTGTATTCTGTATATACAAAGGTTAAAAAGAAAAGGAAAAGATCCCATATGGAGTCAGATTTGTTCTTCCCTGTTACAATGTGATAATGCCATTTCTGGGTAACACCTTTAAGCGCTGCATCGGTAAGAGGGATTCAGAGTCTCTAGGTCCTTCACAAGGGAGAGAGGGGTTGCATAGGTGACTAGAACTGAGTTCCCACTGTCGGTGGGAAGGTGGGGTCATCTCCTTGCCAAGTCCCAGCTAGCCTCTCACCTTTCTGCCCACAGCCCTAATCCAAGCCACAGTGGGCGATCTTAGCAGTCTTGGGCATGGTGAGGAAAGACACCGGAGACCCAGCTAGCGAAACAACTGGTCCCAGGCTTAGAGCAGGGCCATGTTAACCCTGAGAAAGGCTGGCTTGCCTTAGAGCTCTTTCATTCTCAGGAAACTGAAAGTCCCGCCACCCAACTTCCGGGACACTGTGAGCAGAACTAAAGGGTTACATAGCATTTATGGCCTCTTTACTTTTGTTTCTAGGTACTGTTAAGATGCCTTTCCAACATGCTGTCATGATTTAAATTAGGCATGTGTGCTCATCCTGAAATATATAGATGGATATATTTTGAATATATTCCATATTCCATACACTTTGGAATATATTTGGAAGAGAGATAGGATTTTAAAGACACAGAGGGACTGTGAGTTTCAAGATCCCCTTCCTCCTGCCCCTACCCCAGGCTCATTCAATAGCTGGACGTATTTATACTTGGCAGTACCTAGGTAGTAAAGTATAGTGGGTAAAAAAACAGTCAGTCTGGAGGGAAAGACCTGGGTGGGTTCAGATCTCATCTCTGCCACTCACTAGCTGCATAGCCTTGAGCAAATTACTTAAACACTCTGAGCCTCCTTTTCCTCCTTTGTAAAACGGAGATAATAAATTTCTTCTTCATAACCTCATTATGAGGGCCAGTAAAATGATGCATGTGGACCAGTGACAACAGGGCCGAGAACACATTCTTTTCAAAGCTCTCTAAGGTCTTGTCCCATTCTATAAGGTCTCTGGTTTGCTTTCCCATAACTCATCCTCACCCTATGAAAGGATGGTTTCCTACGGCAGACACTGCTGGTTGCCACCCCAACTGCCAGTCCCCAGACCTTCTTGTGGACTGAACACCAGTTCTGTTCAGGCAGCCATGTGCCTAGCCCCAGGGGAGGAATCATGATCTGTGCAAGCCATTTTCGGTTGTCCCACTCTCCTTATCTTAACTGGTCTAGGAGAGGGCACACGATTGAGTTCCCAATGAGGCATGAGGGAAAGCCTCTCAATACAAGGAAAGAGGAGTGTGGCGTGAGCCTCATTTTGGCTCTAGCTGTCTTCCTTCCTGCTGTAGGTACTGCCAGGTGAGAATGTGATGCTTGGAGCTGCAGCTGCCATTTTGTGACCATGTGGTGATAAGCATGAGGGTGACAGCAGCGGAACAGAAAGAGTCCAGATTCTTACGACATTGCTAAGCTGCCAGATTGACTCTGGGGATGCTTGCCTCCAAACTTCTTTTTTAGTACACAATAACTCTTCTTATATTTAGCCTATTGTAAACCTGGTTTTCTGCTACTTAATTGATACCCTCCTTTTCTGCTTGCCAAGCCTGGAAAATGACTGCTATACAAATTCTGCCCTGATATAAAGACATTCAAGTCTCATTTTCTCCCTCTACATTTAAGTAATCAAATGTCTTTAAATAAATTCTGTGCTTACCATTATAGTGAAATTGCTCTTGAAAAGGTCACCAGTGACTTCTTGATTGACGTGTCTGATGAAGGCTTCATCTAATTTCACATCCTGCTGAACCTCTGCTCCATCAGACGGCTTGACCACTTTCTTATTCTTACAGTGAGTTCCCTCCATGGCAGATGTCTCTGTACTTTTATGGTCCCTCCTCTGTTTTCCCTTCTCTTTCTGCCTTTCAACTATGGATGAACCCTGACATTCTGCCCTCTGTCTCTTCCTTCTTATCTCTCCCTAGGTACTTTCCATGAACACCTTCTCCACTTCTGAGACGTTGGTTACCACCCACATCCGTATCGCCAGTGCAGGTCTTTCCCTAGCGCCACACCCACCTTTCTCTCTGTGCACAGGACGTGTCCATGTTGCTGTCCCCTGAGGACTATAAACACCATATTTCTAAACAGAGCTATGTTCCCTACAAATGTATGTCTCTGACACACCTCACCACTCACACTAGCCCTCAACTGAAGACCTCAGAGTCATCCCCAGCAATGCCTTCTCTCCCAACATCCAATTAACCACCAAGTATAAAAAATGCCTCTCTTCTCAGGAGTCTGCTGCAACTTCGTCCTGTCCACGGCCGTGGCCTACATTCGTCATCCCTGTTTCGCAAAAGCCTCTCTCGTGCCTCCAGTCTCTCCCCTCTCCCATCACCTGCCTCGCTGTTAGAGTGGGTCTTCTGAAAACAAATTGAATCCTATCTCTGGATTTGACCTTTTCCAAGGGACTGTGTAGATGTGTGTGGGTGGGGAGGTTGTATCAGCCCATCATGCCCTCCAAACAAAGCTCACAATTTACAAGGGGGCACAGAAAGCCCTCTGGTCACTCTGGGAACAGACTGGATTTTGTGTTTCATTTCCTACCATCTCCCCTCCGCCCTCCCTCCAGCCTCAGCACAAGCTCCCCGGGGACACCTATTTCCCTCTACTGTTTCCTCTGATGAGACGCCAGACCCATATCCCCCAGCATCTGACCCCCTAGCATCCTCTAGTTCTCAAATCAAACTGCACTTCTTCCCCACGCCGCTCCCTGAGCCTAGGACTAAGCCAGAGTTTCTCAACCTGGGCACTGTTAACATTTAGGGCTGGATAACTCTTTGTTGTGGGGGCTGCCCTGGGCACTGTAGGAGGTTTTGCAACCTCACTGGCCTCTACCTACTTGATGCCAGTAGCTCCCTTCCCCCGACAGTTGTGACAAGTCTCCGTGTCCAAAGCCCGCAAAATATTCTCTGCCCCCGTCCACCTCCCTGAGAAGCACTGAACTAGACCGAGTTCCCTTCTTATCACCCCAGAGCTCTCAGTTCTTCCCAGATCATAACACCATGGCTCATTGTTTAAATGGCTCATCTGACTGTCTCATCTATTTCAACAGACTGTTATCTCCAGGGGGACATCTCCCAGGGCCTGGCACCCAGTAGGCATACAGTGTAGCTTCATGAAAGAGACAGCTCCATGATGGGAGTGACCTTGCCTGTCCTCTGCCTGTGCCCAGTATGGTGCCAGCACACAGTAGGGCTCAGTAAATATTTGGTGAGTGAAGGAAGGACCCAATGACCCCATTCAAGCACTCATTTCTCTGTGAAACTTTTATTAAACATCTGAGTGACAGTCTTTTCTTCTCTTTACCCCATGATATTTTGTACATTCCCTGGCACTTATTGCATTGGAAATTGAACAATGTTCTCTCCGTCTTCAGGCCTCTTTCTAGAAACAGGAAAACTTGGTCCATTCCTGTGCCCCGGAATCCCATCATCTACCTCTTCCTTCGACGGCCAGACCTGTTCCGCCCCTGGCGGCTCCCAGCCACACTCTCCACACACGCTCATCCATCCTCCTTTAGCTGACTTCAGAGAGAAGGACAGCCTCAGAGCTGCTGAGAAAGAAGAAGCCACTCGAACTTCAAGGCCCCGTTTTGCGCTGCTCTTCCCCAACGTCGCTCCCCACCCTGGCAGTGAATTCTGAGAGGTCTTCCTCACATCCGGCGCTCGCTCACAGCCTCTCCTGGGGGCGGGAAACAGCACCTCTGCAGCGTGCCCAGCACCTGATGACTTGAAATACAAGAGCCACGGTGGCCTTCACGGTGGAAAGGAGCCCTGTGAACAGACATTCAAAACGGCTGCTGAATAGGAGAGCAGCCTGCCTGGGAGGGAAGAGTTCAGGACCCGGAGAAGAGCTGGGTGGCTCTTTCTGCACATTAGATGCTTAATATGCATTTTTTTTTTAAGTCACAAAGGCCTGTAGGAAGAAGATGCCGAAGTTAATATGTATATTTGGCATCCAAGCCTCCGCAGAAGTAACAGCACGGAGGCCTGGTGTTTGGTTTGAGGTCAGCTCCGTTTAAATAGCCAGGCCAGGTGCAGACACACACGCTGGACCTTTGAACTCAGTGTGTTGCAATCCAGATGTTTGGCAGAGGTGACGAACTTGGGTCACTGACGGTGAGAGAGTGTGCAGCGCTCTTCTAGCATCTTCTACCGGGAGCCCTGGACAGTGGACTTGGCCCCGAGCCCACTTTCCTCGCCAGAGTCAAGAAACAGTAGCAGCTGCAGTTGTTGCTAGGGATGAGGGATCATCCGCTGGGGAGCTGAGACGCCGGGCGGGGGAGGTGGGCAGCGGGAAGGAGGTCATGAGATTGACCATGCTCAGCCGCTGCCCACGTTTGGATTAATTGGAGACATTCTGCAACAGGAAAAATATTAGGCTTTTAACAGCAGCCCTGACGAACCTGATCCATATGACCAAACGAGTCTCAAAAGCCACCGCTATCATTTATTAAAGGAGGATTTGCCAAATTGCACGGTTCTTCTAGAGTTTTCCAAGTCCCACACTTTGCCTCAAAAATGTGCACAGAGCGAGGGGTTTGAACTTTTTGAGTTTAATGCAAAGCACATATGTTGTTTGGGTTTTGTTTGTTTGTTTGTTTTTACAGTAGCAAAATATGTTATATAAAAAGGAACCATATAGCAATAAAACGATAATGCAAACACAAACCCTCCGAAAGAAAGCGACATATTTCTAATGAAAGGAAACAACCACCTTCTCTTGATCCACAAACAAAATAAAAAGTGACGAAGAGGGGTCGTTTCATTCACAGATTGTGGAATCCTACTGTTCACTGCTCTCCGAGAGAGTATTTTTGAGGCATGACTTAAAACGGGAATTTTCAGAATGAAACAGCTCCTGGCATGGTGGAAAGGACACTGATGTTGGCAGCCAGGCAGCTTGAATTCCGGTCTTGACTGCTGACCCCTGCTTCCTGCCTTCCAACCCCAGCACTCCATTCAAAGTGCTCTTGTCAAGGGGACCAATGACCTTCTAATTGCTAAATCCAAAGGGCATTTTTCAGTCCACTTGTGACCCGACCTCTCTTCAGCAGATGACATAATTGCCCACTCCTTCCTCCTTGAAATCCTCTCGCCCTGTGCCTTCAATGACACTCTCCCGTCCTGGGTGTACTCTGGCTTTCCCCGTCACTCCCTCTCAGACCCCCTCTAGGCTGCTCTCTTTTCCACCAACGGCTACAAGCAGCTGCTGTGGGCTGAGGTCATGCGAGGCTTTGTGTGCATTTTCTTATCACCTCGTCACAGCAACCCCTGGAGGTAGGACTTGGTTCCATTTTACAGACAAGGAAAATAAAGCTCTGAGCTATCAAGGAATCTATACCCCAGGTCTCACAGCTGATAAGTGGCTGGACAGGAATTCCCATCTAGGTTTGTTGGAATTCAGAATCAAGTTCTCAATTACCACGCTGTAATTTCTCTTCCCCAGGTAGCCCCTTAATTAGGAGTATTTCCTGGAGTTCTGTGTTTGGCCCGTGTTTCTTCTCTCTGCCCCATCCCTGAGAGGTTCATCTTCAGCCTTCCTTTCATAGCCCCTTCATGATATCTTTAACCAAAATCTACCCTCTGATCCACCTTTCCAGCTGTTTCCAAGATATCTTCATGTGCATGTGCCACAGTCACCTTGCAGACGTGGTGATGGTGGGCCCACCAACCGCCCTTCCATTTCTGCTACTTGGCCGAAGTCCGTGGTTGCTTACAGAGTGGGCACGTGACCTGATCCTGCCAGGAGAGATTGCTGGCAATGTCTAGGAAAGGTTTTTTTTCTCCCTTTAAAAAAGACACATGAAAAATGGTTCCTTTTCTTCTTCTGGATGTTGTTGTGCCTTGTAATACTGCAGTGGTGACAACCATCAGCAACCATGAAGGATAGGTTGACTCCAACAAGAGAAGCATAGAAATTGGGTCCTTAATGACCAGCTGATAGTATCTTAACTGGGACAGGGGCTTCCAACAATGTTAAATAATACTTTTTCTTCTTGTTTGCATGGCTTTTTTCTTTTCTTTTCTTTTGTTGTTGTTGTTGTTACTTGCAGCCAAAAGCATCCTAAGTGACACATCAAATTCATCATATTCACAGCTCAACTCAATGTCTCCTCCTCCAAACAGCCTCTCCTCCTACGACTCTATCTCTGTTAATAGCACCATAATTGACTCATTCACCCAAGTCAGAAGCCTGGACATCATCCTTGACTCCTCCCTCTGCTTCACCCCAAAGTGAAACCAGGAATTAAGTCCTGGAAAGTCTAATGTTGAAATCTCTCATTTTTTTCTTCCCATTAACCCTCTCCTTGTTCTTTTCAGCACTTTGCTGAATTTTACTGGTCTTCTGCCCCCTTTCTCACTCTAACTCAAGCCACCACCATCTGTACTGCTCCCAAAGAGATTTTTAAAACTCAGTACTAATCCTGCAACTCCTTTGATCAAAATGTGTTGTTAGTCTACCCTCGTCTTCAAGATGAGATCCATCCAATCCACGTGGTTTCTAAGATGCTTCAAGACAGGATTACTTGTCTGGACTCTCACCTCCACCACTCCATGTGCGCTTTAAGTTCCAGCGCATTGATTTCCTTGTGGTCCACAAGCCAAGTGTCACTGCATGTGCGGTTCCCTAGACCTGGGATGTCTTCTCTGACCTGTCTCCCTGGACAATCCTGGCTGGCCTGTATATTCTCAGGTACCTGGGTTTGCCACCCATACAACATAGCAAGTGTGAGTTTCAGGCATGCCAAAATTTCTTTCCTTATTTTCATCTCTCTGCCCTTGACTTTTATTTTGAACCCCCATCCTAACTCAATCTCGGTCTGTTTGGTGCTTCCTCTTTTTCTGGTGTTGTATCTGAGTTGTAGACTCTCTAATGTCAAGGTGCTGAGGGACGCGTCTGCCTGGTCCCAGGGCATCTGTTCGTCACAGGTCGCCATAGAGACATCCCTGGTTTTCTCTTCATAGCCACTTCCAGTGCAGGAGTCATCGTGGCAATGCCCAGTCCATGCTGGATCCCTGGAGTCTCTACCAGGTGGCTTTGGCTATGTCTGCATAGACACCAGGACTCCTGCTCTGAAGTCTTGCCACCTTCATGGGGGTTTGTGGATGGACTCCCACTCTCGGGCCGTCGCCCCCTCCATCTCATTAACTCCTTGCCTTCTCTCCCTCCCACAGCACCTGGGAAGTTTCTTTTCTTGAAAAAGCACTTCCACCTACTTTCTTCTTCTGACATTAGTTTATTCCTGACCTCCCCTAGGTTCCCCTGTGGGAGCTTGGGAACTTGGAGAGTTTAGCAGGATGGAACATGAGAGGCAGAGACTGACGGCCCTTTTCTCTTCTACTCTGCCACATTGCTTCCTTCAGACAGAGAACACGTTCCCAATTAACTACCTGGGAAGGGGGAAAATACCAGGGGAGGAAAGAACACAGAGGGACAATGACAATCCACCACTGCCCTCCACACCTTCTGTCAGCATCTGCCTAGGTCCCATTTCTCTGGGCCCAAGCGTTCCAGTAGCCAAGGCCCGCCATGTTCTCTATCCCAGTGTTGTCAGCACCTGGTATCTGGCACACAGTAGGTCTCCATACTATCAGATCTAAAACTAAAAGTAGGAAGAGAGTGGCCTTTGGAGTCAAGGAGACCTGACTGAGTCCTGCCAACTGCCTTCCTAGTTGTGTGACCTGGAGCCAGTCCCTGCCCCTCTGCCAGTGGGCAGCGGCCACAGGGAGGAATGGATATGAATTGGGGGTGGTGAGGGACACGGTGCTCCTTACAGCTCTGGTGTTTGTATGTCCCCTCCTCCCAGCCTTCCCAGACTCCAGCTCGACCTTACCATCTCTCCTCACCCTTCTAGAGGCTCAAACTTCTAGATCAGGTGCCTCTCCTCTGCAAACTCATCTTGGATGTCCAGAGATTTTTGCCCTGACTCCTCCAGGTGGATCATTTCTCTGGCTGCAGTGAATCAAATTCCGGATTCTTGAGTTCCAGGGATTCAATTTGTGATAAAGCTCAAAGTTAAGAGGTCTGGTTGTGCCACGCCTTGGCTGGGGACAGTCGGATGAGTTTCTGAGTCCCAGTTTCCTCATCTGGAAGATGGGAATGATGCTAACTAACTGAACTAGATACTTCAGAGCCTGCCTTCAAATCCCAGCCCTGCCACTTTCCAAATATGCAGCTCAGGGCAAGTGACTTTCGTCTTAGCTTCCTTGTTAATAAAAGAGGCACTATCATGGAACCTACCTCACAGTGTTATTGTGAGCATTCACTCCATTAAAAAACCTAAAGTGTTGAGCACGTGGCCTGCTAACACTCCACGTATGTCAGTTATTAGGATCTCGCACGTGGCAGGTTGCCTGTCTTCACCTACCCACAAATTCATGACATAGTATTAGTCTGCTTGGGCTGCTGTAACAAAATACTGCAGCCTGGGTGGCTTAAACCACAGAAATGTGTTGTCTCACACTGCTGGAGACTGGGCATCCAAGATCAAGCTGTGGGCAGGTTTGCTTTGTCTCGAGGGCTCTCTCCTTGGCGTGGAGACAGCCGCCTCCTGGCTGTGACCTCACGTGATCTTTCTTCCGTGTGTGTGTGTGTGTGTGTGTGTGTGTGTGTGTATGTATTCCTGATGTCTCTTCCTCCTAAGGACCCCGGTCAGATTGGATTAAGTCCCACACGAATGGGCTCATTTTAGCTTACTCACTGTTTTGTAGGCCCCATCTCCAAATCCACTCCCATTCTGAGGTACTGGGGGTGAGGGTGTTCCATATGCATTTGAGACGGGGGGACATCATTCAGTCCATGACAGCATGTAAATAAACCCCACCATTGGATGTTTGGCGGGCGAGCCTATTTCTTAATTTAATTCTTAATTAATGAATCCCAGGGTGTTAGGGTTTAGGGAATTTCGTTTGTGGTATAGTAGAAAAACTGTGCTCAGAAAAGCAGGTTTTGAAGCTCTGGCTTAAAACCCACTCATGGTGTCCGTGGCCTGCCTGACCCTCAGCGTGCGCCTTCTTCCTGAGGGGGTGGACGGCGGTAGCTCACGGTGGGGTGACTGTGAGGGCCCAGGGCACAGTGTGGGTGAGAGTCCTCCATGGTCCCCACCCCCTCACCAGTTTTTTGCCTCTGACCTAAAAAGACAGAACTAGATTGTTTTGATTCTTCTTCCTTTTTTTTTTTTTTTAAAGCTGAAGTATAGTTGATTTACAATCCCTCAGATGTACAGCAAAGTGAATCATTTATATACATACATATATAGTCTTTTTCAGATTCTTTTTCATTATAGGTTATTACAAAATATTGAATATAGTTCCCTGTGCTGTACAGTAGGTCCTTGTTGGTTATCTTATATGCCTGTTATTCCAAGTCCCCAGTGTACCTCTCCCCTCCGACTTCCCCCTTTCCCCTTTGGTAACCGTAAGTTTGTTTTCTATGTCTAGGAGTCTATTTCTATTTTGTAAATAAGTTCATTTGTGTCATCCTTTTTTTAGATTCCACATATAAGTGATATCCTATGATATTTGTCTTGCTCTATCTGCCTTACTTCACTTACTATGATAATGACTTTCCTTTCCATTCTCAAAATTGTGTGATTCTGATTCTAAGGGTGGAAATTCAACATCAAGAACAAGCTGCTAGGGGAGCAATTCCCAGGCCCGAGGCTCAGTAAACACTGCTGAATCGAGGAAGGAAATGGGCCATCACAGGGAACCCCCTGCTCTGCATCTTCCCGAGGCCCAAACTGCAGCAGTGCTCACGGGCACCCTTCCGTCCCTGGGTTCTGCTGTGCGTGGCTTGTCTGCTTTGGCAAGTACTCACAGCAATGTGGGCCCATAAATTAGGTGCCAGAGATAGGAAACCTCCTTGTCTTTAAGAGGACCCCAGGATGCTCTGTCAGAGAGGACCACTTGAAATTCCACATCTGCCCAACTGCCTCCAGCTCCCTCTAAAACCAGCTGTTTCCTTTTCAATGAAAGCTGGGCTCTAGAAGCAGAAATGAAGGGATGGGGTTGAGAAGTTAGATGCCGAGTTTGATTTCAAACCGTGTCCCTGACTCTGGGCACATCATTTCACTGACTCAGTGTCTTCATCTATCAAATAGGGTAATGGTAGTTCCCACCTCACTGGATCGTATGCGGCTTCAGTGGGGTAGCAAGTATAAAAGTGCTTCTTCATTCCTTCCACAAATAACTTTTGAGCTCCTCCTACATGTAGGAACATTTCCTACACTGTCCTAGGCACTAGGGATGCAGAATGAAACAAAGCAAAGCCATCATCCTAGGAGAAATTAAATTCTAGTGGGTCAGGTAAAAACAAATAATACGTCATTGATGCCAGATTGTAAAGAAAAATAAAACAGGGTGAAAGGAATGCACTGACTGGGGTCATGACATGTAAGATACCTTAGTCAGGGAGGTCCTGGATGAAGATGGGGCGTTTATCAGACACCTGGGCGACACAAGACGTGAACCCATGGGACTATCTGGGGGAAGAACAGGTAGAAAGGCCCCAAGGAATGGCTGGGCTTGGCAGGAAGCTGCAAGAGGCCGGTGTGCCCGGAGCTGGGTTGGGAGTGGGTGAAGTCAGCGGGCCTTGAAGATCAGAGTCAAGATTCTGGACTTTAATCTAAATACTCATGAGACGTCATGAGAGGACTTTGAGCAAGGGGAGTCACTTTGTCAACTACATCTTCAAAAAGGATCCTCTGACTGCTGTTTGGAGAAGAGACCTTAAAGAATCATGGTAATCACCAAGCTGATCGCCAAATATTTCCTGCATCTGCCGGGCACACAGTGGGCTGTGCTTCCTCTTGCTGAATGGGGCCACAAGACTCTGACCCATGAGCTGCGGGCAGCTGTCACGAGTGTCACTTCCAGGGCCAGCAGAACTCCTTTTCCCTCGGTCTCGGCAATCAGCAATATTAGAGGTGAAGCCCGGGTCCCAGAGGGAGGAGCCAGAGGACAGAGCTGCAGGCGGCCTGCAGTGGGCACGTCGCTTCAGTAAGAAATCCACCTTGGTCAGGATAGATCATGAAGATCTGGCAGTTGTAACCACAGCATAACCTAACACATCCTAACAGGTGCTGAGAGCAAGAGGGGAAGTGGGCAGCCAGTTAGGAGGCCCGAAGGTGATCCCAGCTTGGATTGGAGTTGACCGCAGTGGAGATGATGAGAAGTGGCTAGATTCAGAATATATATTGAAGGTTAATTGCAAAGGATTTGCCGATGGACAGAAGGGAGGGTATAAGGGAAAGAGACGAGTCACGCATGACTCTAAGGATTAAGGCCTGGGTAAGTGGGTGAATTACTGAAAAGAACACTCGGGGAACACAGGATCACCCACAGTGCTAGGCACACAGCAAAACTAGAAAATGCTAGCTCTTGTGGTTACTACTATTAAGGGGGCAGGTAATATGGAATGTTGGGGACCTTTTCAATCCCAAGAGATCAAAAGTCAAATTTATTGAGGCGTTATTTATTTAATTTTATTTTATTGGTGCTTCTATTTTGTTAGCTTTCTTTTTTTTTTTAATTGAAGTATATAGTCAGTTTACAATGTTTTCGATTTCTGGTGTACAGCTTAATGTTTTAGTCATACATTTACATATATATAGTTGTTTTCATTTTCTTTTTGATTATTGAGGTATAATTTACATGTAGTAAAATTTACTCTTTTTGGTGTATTGATCTGAGTTTTGACAAATGCATTTTGCCTCGTAGCCACCTAAACAACTGAGATATAAATTACTTCCATCACCTGTCCAGTTCCCTTTTGTGGCTCCTCCCTCTGTAGTCAAAAACTCCTCCCACCCCTAACCCCTTGCAACCAGTGATCTGTTCTCCATCCTTGCAGTTTTGCCTTTTGCCTTTTCCAGAATGTCACCTAACTAGACTCACACCCTGTGTGACCTTTGGAGACTGGCTCCTTCCCCTCAGGATAATGCATCTGAGATTCACTGGTGCTGCACGAGTGTGTCAGCTGTTTGTTCCTAGTGCTCTTCCGTGGCGTGGGTGTACTTACCACTCTTTGTTTCTCATTCACCAGCTGAAGGGCCTTTGGGTTGTTTGCCAGTTTTGGTGATTACCCATAAGGCTGCTATAAATATCTCAGTTCAGGTTTTTGTGTGAACATATGTCTTTATTTCACTTGGTAAATTTCCGGAAGATTGCTGGTAAGTGCATGTTTAACTTTGTAAGAAAATGCCAAACCAGCTCCAGAGGGAGCAATCATCTTACACTCCCACTGTGTTGCGTGAGGGGGGCTCCACATCCTCCCTGGCACTTGGGAATGTCAGGATTTTTTGATGTAAGCCATTCTCATGTGTAGTGGTATCTCGCTGTGGGTTAATTTGCATTTCCCTAATGAATAATGATGTTGAGTGTCTTTCCACGTGCTCATTAGCCATACAAATATCTTTTTTTGGCAAAATCTCCATTCAGATTTTTGCTCATGTTTCATTAGGTTGCTTGTTTTTTAATTGTACAGTAAAAGGTCTTCATATATTCTGGATACAATTCCTTTACCAGCTATATGTTTTGCAAACATTTTTCTCCCAATCTTTGACTTGCTTTTCATTTTCTAGACAGCGTCTTTCAAAGAGCAGACGTTTTTAATTTGGGGGGGGGGGGTTGGGGAGAGGTAATTAGGTTTGTTTGTTTGTTTGTTTATAGTGTAAAGGGAGGTATTGGGGATTGAACCCAGGACCTCATGCATGCAAAAGCACACACTCTACCACTGAGCTATACCCTCCATCACCCCCCAAAGTTTTTAATTTTGATGGGGTCCAAGCTACCAACTTTTTCTTTTATGGATAATGTTTTTTTGTTGTATCTAAGGAATCTGGATCTATCCAAGGCTACAAAGATTTTTTTCTATATTTTCTTCCAGAAGTTTTATAGTTTTAGGCTTTACACTTAGGTCTATGATCTATTTTGAATGGATTTTTGTAAATGGTGTGAGGTATAACCCAGGACAAAACTGACAAAATATTTCCTACCGTGCAAGAAGCAGATCAATGAAAGTTTCTACCTCTGATAAGCACATGCTCAGGTGACATTGTAGCTGGTTGCAAAATCTGGTTAAGGTTCAAACAGATGGCCCTGGAAGCTCCACCTCTTTCTGGCTCCAGGGTTGCTTCTTCAGAAGTTGATCCTATCTTCAGAAATATTCTACAGATATCCCCAGTGATACCAGCCCAGGCCTGAGTTTTTCCAGTGAAATGAGCTAGGTTTTCCGCAGTTCCTAGGACACTCCAGCTAGTTAGTTGCTTCAAGAAACAAAGTTCTCTCTTAAACCATTGAAGGAACACTCAGCATAAAGTACGGCATTAAGTCTTGGCAATTACAATCGCAGTCTTAACCCTCCTAGCTTTTATCCTTTTGGGGCAGCTTTTTCAGGCACTGATACTGTTTTCTCTTTCTCTTCCCCTTAATCACACTATCTTGGAAAGTTTCGTGAAAATTATTTAGATTTTGGTGCACGTAAAACATCAAGAATAAAACTGGTGAGGAGGGAGGGTTAGGAAGGCAACACAGATTTGTCAACTTGGGATTTTGTCAACTGAGGATGTTTTAAGCAAGGCAACTACTGTGTACTATTGCTAACATTCCATTTTAAAAAAGGAGCATTTAAGTAACCCAACCCTCTGAGAAAAGAAAAAAATTGGAAGGACATAATCTCGGAATAAAAAACAGTCTTTGCTGAGAACCAACTCATTGGTAATTTACTTGCACGTACAAAAGGATTCGTCCATTTACCCCCTTAGTGTTCTCATTTCACTGCAGATTGGCAAAAATCTCACCCCGAACCACATTTGGACTCAGACCATAGGAAAGTGTAACCTGGGTGGGGCGGGGTAAGCCCTCAGGTATTTGGAGAAGGGCTTTTTTCTTTCACTTGTTTGTATTACCTTTGTTGGGTATTGCTCAAGTTCAAAGTCCCAGTCTTAGTGAGTATTTAGGTTTTCTCCCTGGAGTTGCACTTGCAAATTCACAGGCAGGAGGAAGCTGAGTTGATAATGTTCTGGACCCTCCTCTTGACAGCCAACAGTAGTTTTTGCTGCTTTCCTGAGCAAAAGAAAGGAGGGAAGAAGCTCCTGCGAACTGCCCTTCCTGGTGCAACTCTCAAGCCAAGTCCCCGCTCCAAGGGGTCTGCCTCTCCCAGCCGCTCATTCGTGAAGGCAGACCACAGACAGTCTCAGGCAGTCAAAGAGTCTTGGTACAACTATCAGTGGCTTCCATGGCCCTCCGGATAAAGACTCCACTCCCATCTGAGCCCACCCTGCCACACAGGATCTAGTGGGGGTCGACCTCTCTGGCCTCATCTCTCCTCTCCCACAGGGCTTCTGCCACAGCTCTCCTCCCAAGCTCCTGACCCCTGAATGCTCTTCCTTTCTCTGTTCCGAGGCAATCTCACCTTGCATCCTGTACTTTGTCTTTGCAGCTGCTGTCACAATCATAATTAATTACTCAAATAAAGTCTGCCTTCTCAACTAGAATGTAAACTCCAAAAGATCAGGAATCAAGTCTATCTTGTTTATCCGATCTTCCAGTTCCTGGCATGGGGCATGGCACCTAGACGCTCCTCAATAAATTATTGTTAAGTGAAAGAAATTCTTTTCAACACATGTTTACCAGGCACTGTTCTAGGCGTTTATATATAACACTGTGTGTACTTGGGCGAGGGGGGAGACAAAAAGAGAAAAAAATCCTTGCCGTTATAGAGCTTACACTCTTCTGGGCAAAGATCTGGTACAGAAGATAAGTAAACGGCACGGTATGTTGGACGGTGATAAGTGCAAAAGAGAAAAAAGTAAAGCAGTTAAGGGACACACCAGTTGCAGGCTGGTGGATGATATTTTTAGATTTGGTAACCAGGGAAAACTGGTCACTGAGAATGTGACTTTTAAGCAAAGACCTGAAGGAAGTGAGACAGCTGAAAATGTGGTTATCCGGGGAAAGAGCATTCCAAGCATATGGAACAGCAAGTGCAAAGGCCCTGCAGTGGGAGCATGACTTGTTCCTGGAACAGCTAAGAAGTGTGACTGAGGTGGAGTGAATGAGAGGAAAGAAGGCAGAACATCAAAATGTGGTCTTTTAATCTGTCTTGTGTATCCATGGAATCATTTAGATCAGACATTTCTCGGGGAGTGCTACTAGCCAGCATCTATGCTACAAACATGGGTTTCTCATAGTTTTTAAAGCAGTAGAACACTTCCATCAAATGAAACATGAGATGGAAGTTCAAGGTAGGAAACAGGAGCAGGAGAGGGGCTGTGTGTCAACTTCCACTCATCCCTTCACCCCATACTGGTTCAAGGTGACACCATGAAAAAAGATTTGTTCCCCACCCAGCTCAGATTGAAAGCACCGCTCTAGAATCATAGTCTGATGCTCTGCCTAGAGCCATGCCCTTCTACCGCACATTGCTCCAGAAGTAGCCATGTCTGGTTCCTGGAACTACCAGGAGACTTTCAATAGATATTTACCTCCAACATGTGAATTAAGTTAGAGCTTTTACAGTAAGAACCACATGGTGATGTGTGGGTCTGATATGTTCCTAGAAATTAGTTGTCTATTTTGGAACTTTTTTTTTTTCTTAAAACCATTTTTTAAACTTTTTCTTTTTTTGAAAAGGTAAGACAGGTCAAAGACAGGCACACAAAAATATATTTAAAAAGTCAGTCTCCTGTGTATAACTAAATTATCATGTATTTGCTATGGAATTCTACACACTTGAAACAAAAATGAACTACAATATGGGAGAATACCACAAATGTCATGTTGAGCAAAAAGTACCAGCCAGATGCAGACGGTACATACCATATGATCCATGTATATGACATTCACCAACAGGCAAAGCAAATCTTTGGTGACAGAAGTTGAAACAGTGGTTACCCACAGGGTGGGGAGTAACTTCAACAAGAAGATGAAAGTATTCTATATCTTGAACTGGAAAGTGCATGCATAGGTGTGGTAGATACACATAAAAATTCATGGAGCTGCAAACCAACGTGTGCATTTTACTTTAGGTAAATAAGAATAAAGTCAGTCTCCTTCCCACTACCTGTGGCTCCCAGCTACCCAGCTTCCGTCCCCAGTGGCCACTCCTCCAGCTGGGATTTCTTAATGCCCCTTTTCTCTCAGTACCTTCACCCCAGGGACAGAGTCCTGGGAGCAAGCCAGGCAGACACCAGAGGCCAAGGCTGTGGGCACCGGGCCATGGCTTGTGTGCACGCCCCTCGCCTTTCTCTGGCCTCTTTGGCCCTTAGCCCTGTGCCTCCCCCCTCCTCTTCCTCCTGTCCTCCTTGAAGGGTGGCTTGGGAGGTTGCTGACCCTTGCTAAACAGTGTTATCCCTGCTGGCCCTCCAGGGTGTGCCGGCCTAGAAAGGACAGCATGTGCTGATCAAGCTTATCGTTGACACATTCCCTCCCTCTTTTATTCTCTCTCTTCTGATCCCTGGACTGATCCTAGGACTTCTTGCTCCCTGGGCACTCAGTCTCAGAGAGCTTCCCTGGTCTCCTGCCCTGGTATGCTTCCCTTTTATGGGGTGGTCTTGATAACAACCTGCCTTGTGTTTGCATATAAACTGGGGTGGGGGGGCTACCTCAGAGGAAACCGAAGGCCTGTCTTATCTTCCCTCCATACCCTATCCCCACCCCCCACCTTTTAGCATCATCCTTTGACTCTGTCCCTACTCCCACCCAGGACTTCAGCCCAGCCAAGTCTTTCATCTTATCATCTGTGGTCCTCCCCTTACCACAATTCCCCATTGCCTGAGGACAGAGGGGCCTGAGTCACGTTCAAGTCACTCTGGCAAGCGTTCTTGGAGCAGGGCAGAAAGTAAAGTGTACTACTTGTTCCTCACCTCCAAGAAGCTTTTAAAGCCAGGGAAATGGTGCACAACCCAGGCCCAATTGTAATAGTTCTCAACCCAATACTTTGTATCGGTCCTTTCTAAGTGCTAGGCACCGACCTGCATGCTTTCCGTGCATTACGTCCCTGAATTTCCCAAATGACCTAAGGAAGATGTTTTTAGCCTCTTTTTGGAGATGAAGGCGCTGAGACATAAGGTTAAACTGTTGGCATGTGGCCGAAGGGATCTGAACAGCAAGCTCCCTAGGGAAATGCCCTACTTAAGCTCTGGGGGGGCCCAGGCAGGAGCTGAGTGTCCGGCCTTGGGGGACATTTAGTTGTGCCACACCCTGTCAGCACACTTCCCTCTTGCGTCAGGGGCCAGGGAAGGGGCTTCGGGGCGGCGTACAGGCTGGAGGCAGGGACTTCACAAGAGGCTGATACAAAGCTCCACGTGGCAGAGGAGCAGAAGCGCGCGGGGGAGCCCGGGCCAAAAGAGGCCCTACCGGCTCCCGGGGCACTGCAAGCCTCGAGGCACTGCGAGCGTCGCGGCTGTTGCAAGCCCCAGCGGCGCGCGAAAACTGCGCGCAACTACTTCCCTGAGGCGGCTTCGGGGCCGGGGGCCGGGCGAAAGCCCCACGGGGCGCCGCGTGGAGCCTGGCGCCCAGCGCCGGCACCCGGGCGCGGCCACGTGCGCCCCGCCGGGCTCGCACGCTCCGCCGCGCCGGGCCGCGGGGCCAGCGGCAGGCACGCGCGCCCCCAGCGCGCACACACTCCCGGGCACGCACACCGGCGGCCCGGCCCACGTCCGCCCCGCCCCGCCCTTTCCCGCGTCCCGCCCCCGCCCTCGCGGCGCCGGCCGCCGCCTTCCCATTGGCCGCCTGGCGCGTGACGCGAGGCGCCCGGCCCCGCCCCTCGTCAGTCACTCGGCGGAGGCGGCGCTGGCGGGGACTAGTCTCGTCCGGAGACTGGCAGCGGCGGCGGCGGCGGCGGCAGCAGCAGCAGCGGCGACGGCAGGAGCTCGAGCCCCAGCGGCTGAGGGCGGGCGGGCGCGGGGGAGGGAGGGGGGCCGGTCCGCGACGACTCCCCGGACGGCGTTTCTCCTCCGAGCGGCGCCGGGTTCGGCTTTGGGGGGGGCGGGGGTACAGCCCATCCATGACCATGGGCGACAAGAAGAGCCCGACCAGGTACCTGCTCCGAGCTGAGGGGGCGGAAGGGGAGGGAGGACTGGGGGCGGGCGGGGGCCGGCGACGACTAGGCCCCGGAGCCACCCGGGGCGGGGGGAGGCGCTGCTAAGATGGAGATCCGGGGGCGGGGGGAGGCGGCGGCGGCGGGCGGTGGCGGTGGCGGCGGCGGGAGGCGGTGTCGCTCCTGCTCGGGGCCGGCGGCTGTGCGCGCCGCAGCCATGGCGGCTCCTCCTCAGCCGCCCTCCGCCGCCGCCGCCGCCGCCGCCACTCCTCCCAGACAAAGGGAGATTTAACCAGGTGGGGAGGGAGGGAGGGCGCGAGCATGGGAGGGGAGAGGGAAGGAGCCTGCCCACTCCCCGCCGCCGGCCTCGGGCTGCCCCTGCGCGCCCCCTCCAGATCCGGCCCGCGGCTCCCCTCCCGGCCCCCCCAGCCCCACGCTCAAGTCCACAAGTCCGCCCGCTTCCTGCGCCCGCCGCGGCCCTTCCCGGGGCGCCGCCGCCGCCTACTGTGCGAGGCAGCACGGCCCGGGCCCGGAGGCTGCGGGGCGCCGGTGGGGGCGCGGCGTCCCCTCCCCCGGTCCCTCTCCTCGTCCCCGAAAAGGGTGGGTGGGTGGTCGGTCGCCCGAGCGAAGTTTCCAGCGCCTGATTCCTGCGAAAATACGACGCCTCACCACCGCCTGTTTTGCTGTCTTTCCCCCCTTTTCCTGCTCCCTGACTCTTCCCTCCCCTTTCCCCCACTCCTCATTCCGCCGAAGGCCAAAAAGACAAGCAAAACCTGCCGCAGACGAAGGCTTTTGGGATTGTAGTGTCTGCACCTTCAGAAACAGCGCCGAAGCCTTCAAATGCAGCATCTGCGATGTGAGGAAAGGCACCTCCACCAGGTACTTGAAGATCTGTGTTACCTTTTGTTATAGGACTTTTTTTCTTTTTTTCTTTTTCAAAGTGGGGAAGAAGGTTGTGAGCTCTACTTCTGCCCTCTTTCCAACTTGTTGATGATGGGTTTTTCTGCATTTGGGAGGGGGTGTTGATGTGTGGTTTTGGTTGTGTGTATTTCATGTTGGGTGCAAAGCCTCATGTTCACTGAATGATTTATGGGAGGGAATTTTTCCAGGTTTTGTCTTACTTCAAACAGATCCTGAATTTATTTGACACTTGAATCCTTTGGCTTATTGGTACTGGAACCAAACGTAGTACTTTTGCTATGGATTCTAGGACATTAGACCGTTTATTTTTGCCATGTGCAAAATGTTTTTAATTTACTTGCCCTGAATTATTTTTCTCTTCTCTGAGAAATGGAGTGGTGGTTGTACGGTAAAGTGGTGGTTGTGCTTTTCCTGTCCTGAGCTGCAAATGTCTGGTTTTTTTCTTGCACTTGAAAATGAATGCTGGGGTTTGATAAAGAAAGTGCATTTTGGGGAAGACTGAAGGGTCAGTTTGTGTATGGTTGGGGTTTTTTTTTTTCTGATTAGCTTATGCAGAGTGGTGATGGAGGACGATTTTTGCAAAGTGTGAAATGAACGGTGTGATTATGTTGGAGTTTTGTTTAAAGCTTTACTATGATGAAAAGAATGTTGAGAAAATTCCTTTTCATTTTGTTGGAGGTACTAAACCTTCGGGTATCAAAACGAGTTGAACTACTCCATAATCAACATTTAGATGTACTTGGATGAAATCTCGAAGCTACTTTGTAGTTTTCCTGTCATCTTTTAACTTGTATCTGGAATGTGTTTCAGTGATGTTAAGAGTTTGAAGTTAAACTATTCTTTATGCCGTTTAATGGTCAGACATTGGAGTGTGTGTGTATGTGTGTGTGTGTGAAAGGAACACAGAAAGAGTGAGTTCCTGGTGGATCTTTAAAGTTGGTTGCCAAAAGTCTCATTTCATCAGATACTTACTTTTTAATTGGTGGTGTTCCAACATGACCTTATAAGTAGTGCTCTGCATTTCTAACTAGGTATTTGTTCTTTGATTAAATGAATGTGTTCTGTTAGGGTTTAGATGCTTTATTTATACCTTGGAGTAAGTAGGGTATTGGGCAACTTGAGAATAACTGGGATGAATTGGTTCAGTGACTGGTGGATCAGTTCTGTGAATTCCACTAACTCTAAATAATGAGACCTTTGAATAAAAATACTCAGGAACTAGAAATATTTCCCCGTAAGTAGTTTTTAAAGTGAACTCATATCAATATTTTCTGTTATCATAGAGCAGAAAGAACACCCATTGGGAGCTTAGTAGATTTTGTTTTGCTGTCTAAAACAGGGAATTCCATCAAATGACATGAACGTTTAGAAATGTATTTGTTATCTAAAGCGGTAGTGATTGTATTTTATTTATGAGTAATGTTTTTTTACGTGTAGAATCCCTCAGAGGCCAAACCTCTTTATTGTGGTTTTGCTTTGAGTGTTACCGTAGATGATGTTCAAGTAAATGACTAGGAAACTCCTAAGAACTTGAGAACTTTACTGATGAAGAGAAACTTAAAGCAAATTCAAGTTTACATCCGATGTATTGCTGGGAAAAATTATCTCATAATAAAATGCATTTCAGTTTCTGCAAGTAGAAAAAAATCTGACTCATCAACTTTTTGGAAGCACGTGGAAGGTTTTGACTTTAAAAACAATATAGATGCTAAAATGTTTTGAGTCACAGATGACAGCAGTGGAATTCAGTTTTTTCAACAAATGTATTATTAATAATGAAAATATTCTATAGTCTGTTCAGGGATAGGATACTCACCTATTCTTTTTGAGAATCTCCTAGTAATTTTTTGATGTCTGTGGTTGTATAGAATTTGAACAGATTTTAGACATCTGAGGACTTAAAATCTTACCAACTCTTGATATTCTTACATAGCTTAAATTAGCTTCATCTTGGTTATTGTCAGTATTTTGGTGTGTTAGATCTAGAACTCTATAAAAAGACTTTACCCTAGAAGTCATTAATCGGAAGGCAAATAACATTTTGTGTTTCTTATGCAGTGAATGGGCTTCATGTGTAAATTTTGTAGGTTTCTGTTCTGTCCAGTGTATTAACTTGGTTAATTTCTGTGTGCTGCTAATTACTGCTCTGTTTTTTACCTGGACCTTTTTCTTGTAATTTTCTAGGATAATTTTTAAATAATAAAAGGAAGTCTAACCTGTTGACTGGTATAGAAATTGGGTTTTATTGCTCTGAGCTGCTGTTTCATATTTTAACAGCTTTGCTAGTTGGCTAGCCCAGTGGTCATTTGGAGTTTGTTCATCACTCTTGTCGTTGTTGCCGTCGTGTATCTACCAGTAAAGCAAAGAAGTCAGCTTTGAATTAGTGGTAGTCCAGTAGGACACAGAACTGTGTATACCCTTTGAGATTAGAATTGATGTTACTCAATTTGATTAGGAAAATATTGCTACTCATCCAAAGAACATTTAATTCCTAGGATGTGAAAGATTCTGCTCGACATGGTGGGGGGGTGTTAAAAAAGGTTGGTAAGACACTTCCAGGAATGACCATAATCCAAGTTATAACGGTTCTAAGAGAGGTATAAACAAAGTGCTATGGGAAGTCCCAGCACTCGGGGTTGGGCATCAGTTAGAAGGATTTCCCCCTCCCCCCAACTCTTCTGGACAAGGAGAATTGATATCTACAAAATTACCTGCCATCTTTCACTGTTACTGCTATGTGTACTAGATAAATTTAATTCTGCAGGTAGAGTCATGAAAGTAATTTAGAAGGTCTTTTCTTTCTGGAGCAGCATAAAGCAGAATGAAAGATCAGAAGCTCCAAAGGAACGTGTTACGAGAAGGAGGTGGCACCACTTCCTAGGCTACTTAGAAGTTCAGGGGGCGGTAGAGATCTCTATTTTGAATGTACTATCAATTTTATGTGGGGTATCTTTGGTTCTTAAACTTCTTTTTCCATCTACACTGTTCCACGTTCTACCCTTTGCCGGTTATTTTTTTTTTAATAGTTTTATTGAAGCATAATTTACTTATCATAAAACCCACCAATTGTTCAAGTGTACAATTCAGTGATTTTTAGTAATTTTAAAAAGTTGTACAGCCATCACCACAATCCAGTTTTAGAACGTGTCCACCACTTTGAATGGTTTCCTTCTGCCTGTTCTGTGGCGTCCTTTTACCCAGTCTTCAGTACTGGAGCCCGGAGGAGGCACCTGCTGCTGGCCGGTTGCCTTCCCACCAGGCTAACGTGCTCTAAGCCTTTCGAGGTAGTAAATAAAGGAGTGCGCATAGAAGCTGGTTGTGGGTGGGGAAGAGACACTATCCCTTCCCTAGGTGATAGCTAAAGTAGTATTTCCCAGCCCATTTTGCCAGTCTCCTGAAAGAGGGTGCCAGTTTTTAAAAGGAAAAAAAGCAAAACAAAAGCACAAATTCACAGATTTACCTAACCGTTGTCCTGTTAAGTTGAAGTTCTTGAGTGTTGGGCAGAGTAACTTCCTAGACTTGGTGATAAATTAAATATACTTTACTTTTGTTCTTATTTCTTTGAACGCAGTGGTCTCTTTAAACATTGCTAAAACATTGCTGCAGCTCGTCTTGATTAGTGGTTCTTTGATAAATAACTGCATGTTGACCTTCCCATACTGCTTAACACTCATTGGAAAATCGGAAAATTTTTGCACTGGGTAATTACCATAGACTTAAAATTTTTCTCAGCTTCATCTCCAGATTTTTATCATGGTGTTGAGTTGAAATCATGTTTTATTTAATTCCTGTTTATTTGAATACTATCTTCCTGAAAAGTGTACTGTATTTAGAGCTTTTTTTTTTTAATGGAGGCACTGGGGATTGAACCCAGAACCTAGAGCATACTAAGCACACACCCTACCACTGAGCTGTACCCTCCCCCCTTGTATTTAGAGCTTTTACAGAAAAATAAAAGTGAGCAGTTTGCTGTAAGATATGTAATAAAATTGGCTTTAAAGAAAAGTTGGTACTCAGAATATCTACTGGAAAGTTGGTACTCTGTTGATAGTGTGTAAAACGTTTTCTTTGTTCAGGAACTCTGATTCTTCGCACTTAGAGCTGTGGACTTTGTCTCCCCTTAAATTCAAATACCCAAACATCCCAAAGTCTCTTGAGTAGTTTTGGAGTGCTTTAGAAGTGGGAAACACATATTTAGTGAAACGTGACAGTTTTGCTCTTTGCTGAAAGCTTCAGAAGCGCATCATCTGGTGACACTTTTCAGATAGGAAGACTTCCAGAAAGCAGAGGGGGTTCCTAACCTGGAGCGAGGCTAGGCCCTTCCCCACCACAGTGGTTTTGCTCCTTAGGCCATATTGGGTTTACTGAAGTGTTGGTCATTCATAAAACTTCTCCATAAAATACGTCGAAAAATTACCTGTCTTCCAAATCATCAAACCTTGTCAAACCTTTCAGCCTCGAAGCTCTTACAAAAGTGGGAACAGTTTTAAAGATCACTCTTACTCAGAAATGGAGTGATAATTTATTTTGTATTTGCTATTACATTGAACTTAACTGATTTATTGGTACTGACTTGATCTTTTGTATACTGGATGACCTTGAAGTAAATTACCTGGGTAGTTGTGGTTATTTGACAAGTTTTTATTGAGTATGCAGCCATCTGGGCTCTGGGTGTACAGTGGTGTAAAGACAGACAAGGTCTTTGTTTTCATGGAGCTTGAAATACTATGGAGAGGAAAAGAAAATAAACAAGTGAACAGAAAAATAAGATAGTTTCAGCTAGAGACAAGTACTACGAAGAAATTTGAGCAGGGTAGGGAACTGTAGAGTGAGGAGAGCTGGGTGGAGTGATGCTTTATAGACATTGTTGAGATGCACACTTGCCTTTTTAGGAAACGCTGGTGCTGCTTTCTTATGGAGCAAGGGGATTGTGATTTCTGGAGGTTTACCTGTGCCAGTTAGCTCATTTGGTTGGGGACAGTTTAGAGTTCGAGTGTTTGTGCGTAGGCGACTCAACTTGTCTTAGTTGCGTGTTGTAGACTAAACTCAGACCAGCTAATGGGTCAGTATATCCTATTACAGTTGACCCTTAAACGACTGGGAGGTTAGTGGCACCAATATCCGCCCTCCTGGGCGCTGTCAAAAATCCATGTAACAATTGTCCCTCAGCATCCTAGGGGCATGTGTACCAGGACCCACCATGGGTTTCCCAGGATGCTCAAGTTCCATAGTTGGCCTCTGTACCTGTGGTTCTGTGTCTGTGGATTTAACCAACCATGGATTGTGTAGGACCGTAGTCCATATTTATTGGGAAAAATCTATGTATAAATGGACATGGGCAGTTTAAACCCATGTTGTTCAAAGCTCAGCTGTTACTAGGATGGGAGGTTTTGAATGGATTCAGTTGTGTATTGTTTATTCATGCTTCATATATTTATTGTGTGCTTCTGTAGATGCTGAAGAAATTCCAAGTGGCTGTAGTTTACCAAGATAGTTATCAGCACTAACTCAGTTCATCAGTACTTCTGGTAATAGTGGGTCTCCAGATGTCTCCTTCACAAGTTGAACTAAAACATTCTACAGTCATTGTGGCTCTCATTTTTCCTTTTGCCCTGTCACCAAAGGAGGCCTTTTCTCTTTGTGGCATCTTCCTTTATACTTCCTATCACTAGCTCCCCTCCTGTGTTTTTTCTTTTTACCTTTGTATTTTTAAGTTAAACTTTTTTAACTCTAGCATGCGTATGGAGAAGTGCACAAATGATAAGGCTTGATAAACTTTCACAAAGTGAGTGCGCCTGTGTAACCAGCATCCAGATTAAGAAACAGCATTACCAGAACCCTAGAAGTCCTTCGGGTGCTCTTACAGTGTCTTCCCCCTACCCCAACGCTGTCCTGACTTCTAACACTGGAGATGAGTTTTGCTTGGTTTTGAACTTCATTTAAGTGGAGTCATACAGTATAGTTTGTACTCTTTGGGGTCTGGCTTCTTCCACTCATTGTTATATTTATGAATATCCGTGTTGTGTGTAGTTCTTGTTTCTTTTACTAGTGCTGTTTATCCTAAGACTGTCTTAGAGCTCAACTCTGCATACAGGTCCCTAACACGTTCTAGAGATAGGATCTCTCCTCAGCTTCTTGTCATTACCTACACCCTTGAACACAGCTGTCTCCTCCCAGCAACACCGTAAATCCACACACATCATTAGGTGAAAGGAATAAGACCTGGTATGGGGAACTTTCTAGAATATTTAAACGGAGTAAATAAACTTTTGCGTTTTGTGAGTTGTATTGTTCATCATTTATATTTGACGGCATTGGTTAAATTGAAAATTCCTGCTCTTAAGGAATCTAACAGACTTGTTGAAAGGATAAGACAATGAAAAGATAGCCAGCGGTATGAACTGCATGGTGGGTTTGGAATAATGAGTAGTAGTACTTTTTAGAGGAGATGGAGATGGTCAGTCTGGGGGGGTATGATGAGGAGGGCCTAGCTGAATCTGGGGTTTAAAATAGGCCTTTTTGATTCTTGGATGTAGGATTTATTGTGCAGGTTGATACAGGTTCTCTGTCCCTGCCTACCTCCTTTTTAACTGTTTACTCTCTTCAGATGTCATCCATACCTTTCCACTTCTCTTTACAGGTTGGTAATCCCCAGATGCTGTTTACTAACCACTTGTCACCACCCGCATGCACACATACATTTGACAGACAGATCCAGCTGGTTCTTGGGCCTCTCCACTTGGGACAACTTAAGTTATGTCCTGGTTCTCATTGCCTCTAGGATAAAGTCCAAATCCGGAGCACCACAAAGGGCTTCTGATTTGGTCTTTTACCATTTCTGTAGGATTTCTGGAAGCAGCCTGCCACCACCCCATCTGCCCTCCACGCACAGCATGTGTGTTTCATGCCAGACTGCTTGGTGTTTTCCTAACATGGACCGTGATGTCTCATTTCCATACCATCACACGTTCTTTTCCTCTGGATTTTCTTCCGAAGTGCCGCTCCTTCCTTTTGAGTCCTGGCTGACTCCTATTTGTCCTTCTAGGTGGCTCAGGACGCCTTTCCATCACCTGCAATCATGTATGCTCTTTGTAACACTTGAACTGTTTTTTTATTTGATTGCCTCTGTTACGTGTTCACCTTTTTTGAAGGCAGGACCTTTCTTTTCAAAGCCTTATTTTCTTATGTCTGTTACAATAAGGGCACCTAGCAGGGGTTCAGTGAATGTATATAGAGAGTAGGTGAAGACTGGAAGTTTCAACTGGAGTTGTCTTTAATACTGTTCCAGTTAGGAGTTCTAATACATACTTTTGCATATTGGGGCTAGCATCCTATATGTAAAGTTACTGGATTAGGGGAGATTTGTCTTTATGAAGTGTGTCTTTAAAAAGTAGTTTTCTCATTTTTCTGGCTTTGTTTTCTAAACATGTTCTAGAAATTAAACACATACTTACAGCCTTAGAGGCTGTGGGCCATGCACTTAAAGTACTTTCTGGGATGGTTTTGAGCTTTAGAGCTTTTAGCACACTTACCTACATGACAATAACTGTGAAGATTCTTACTCCCTTTTGGTTGCCCATTTGATGATTTAAGTAGCCAAAAGTCATTTCAAGAAGTCTGGTAATAAAGCAGAGGATAAGTCATGTTGCGCAAAACCAGTTTTGAGGTGTGATAAGGAACTCGATGGGTGTGCTTGTAAGCTGGCACCTAAAGGCAGTTTCAGAATGGCTACAGAACACTCTGGGTGTTGTTGGAAATGTCATGCTACCTTGGCCATTGTGTTCAGTTGTGCTGTGTTAACATACTCAGCTTGATGGTTGTGCCTTGTACATGGTGTACGTTACTGTTCTATTGAATAAATTGGGTTAATTAGTTCTGTTAAGTTGAAGTCTTGACTCATTTATTTAGCTGTAATTTCAGTTCTGTGCAGTGATTACACAGACTGTGCTGCCAAGGATGAATTCTCAGTAAAGGCAATGCAGATAAACTTCTGTTACTGAGAAATCATAAATACAGATCTTTCTCACCCTAAAATGGGGTTATGCCCAGATAACCCATCATAAGTTGAAAACACCTAAAATTGGAAGTGCATTTAATACACCTAACTTGTCTAACATCACAGCTTAGCTTAGTCTAGCTTAAACATGCTCAGGATACTTTTAACAGTAGCTTCCAGTTGGGCAAATCATCAAACAACAAAACCTGTCTTACACTAAAGTATTAAAAATCTCATGTAATGTATTGAAGACTGTACTGAAAAACAGACAGGTTGTCTGGGCACAGAACGGTTGTGTTGGGTGCTTGCCCTCGTGGTTGTGATTGGATGGCTTACTGGGACCTGGGGTCTCCTGCCTCTGCCCAGCATCACCAGAGACTATTTATTGTACTACAGATCTCTCGCCCAGGGATAGATCAAAATCCAAAATCTGAAGTGTGGTTCTGCTGACTGTATATCACTTTTTCAAGTCGAAAAATGCTAAATCGAGCCATCTTAAGTCGGGAACTGTCTATAGTTGAAATCACAAAGTAAACATGAAATTTTTATTTTTAAATGTGAGTAGATTTTTATTCTTCCTCTCCTTTCCTCACTCTGTCATTTTAGAAGATCTATTTAAATGATCTTTTGGTTGGGAAAAGAAACTAGGAAGGGGTATGTGAAAGAAACATCTTAAAACTTGTTCAGAACATTTTCTCTGTAATTTAAGAGAATTAGCAATACAATAGAAGGTGACACTTTGATAGCCTTTGGAAGGCACAAGAAATTTAGAGTGATGTTAGGATGCCAGTTGCATCAGTGTATTGGGTCTTAAAACCCACTGTGTGTAGTGCTTTGTCAGAGGGAGAAAACAAACCTGGTGACTGCTGTCTAAGAACAGGTCAGATGTCATAATGTAGGCGATGAGTTTTATGCACTGTTCATTTCTTTTACAAATTTGAAAATTGTTTAATATCATAAGTGCTGCAAGAATATTCAGGGTTGCAAGAGACAGGAATTCACCTCAAACTACCTTAAGTCAAAACAAAACAAAAAATGAATTTATTGGCCCACATAGCCAGTAATGAAAAGGATACTACTGTCCGAACTCAGAATCAAAGGAAGAACTGCAGGAACCCCAGTCACTTGCCAAATTCCTGGACCATTCTTTGTTGCCTGGAGGTTGAGATACTGTGATTGTGCAGTCCTAACACATCTTCAGGGTTTGTTACTTGAAGGGAGATGGGACACTTAGAACTAGGTGGACAGAAAATAGCTCTCATGGTATAGTATCCCGGCTTTGTTACTGGGCTCGTGGTCCTGATATGTTCAGTTCTAGTTTCAAACTACAATGAACTCCTTGAATCAGGAGCTCTGTTTATCTGGTATTAAACCAGCACCTTATACATTTTTATCATATATATATAAAGGAAAAAAAGATTACTAGTGACCATTGGTAAAATTTAAAGATACTGATATTCTGTAGGTTAACTTCCTTTATCGTTATGTATGGTCACTAATTCTTTGTCTTTGTTACAAAGGTAATCCTTATTATAAAAAACTTGGACAAAACAGAGAAACATAACTAAACAAAGTCCGCTGTCATTCAGAATTATTTATTCAGCAATTTATTTATTTGCTGGGTCACAGATATTTGAATAACTGGTTTTCCAGGTGCTTTGTTTTAATATGCTAGTTCATTGAGTTTTCAAAATGATGTAGGTGTTACTTGCATGTGGGAATCCAAGTATGAGGCAGTGTGTGATATGAAACAAACTGAGTCTGATTGGAAAGATATACTCTAACCTGTTAGTTTATATGGTTCATTTTGGATTCTTCTAAGAGAAAATTTCTTATGAACACCTTATGGTCTTAGGATTTTTATTTGTAGACCATAAAACTAAAATCCAGGTTTAGGATTTCTTTTTGGAGTGTTTTAACTTGGGGAAGAATGAAAATGTCACTGAATTCTTAATACTATCTGTAGCATAATTAGTTTTGCCCAACTCCTTTATTAAAGAACAAATAACTATACAACACGACCCACATTTAATCTTTTTATACTGAATTTGTTTAAAGTGGTGGTTCTCAAACTGTAGCATGCATCAGAATTACCTGGAAGGCTGGTTGAAACACATTTTTGGGTCCCTCCCCTAGAATTTTTGATTTCGTAGGTCTGGGGTAGCCTGATAATTTGCATTTCTTACGAGTTCCCACGTAATGTTGATGCTGCTCATTGGGGGAGCACTTTGGAAACTACTGGTTTAGATGATGTTAAATTCTCCTTTAAAGGGAAGCCAGCTAGGCTTCCTGATGAAGCTGAAGATAGTTTCTGATGCTTGTTCTGGAAAAACTATGTCTTGGCTTTTGAAGTGAGTTTAGGGGAAATAAGTGATCATTATTCTCGGAACCATGTTTTTAATCCAGAGCTGGCATTAAAGATGATTCCTTAATAAATATGTTGTGTGAAGTATAGGAGGATTTATAAGTTGGACAATATCAACTAAACTTGTTTATTTTTTACTTTCTACAATCAGCCATTATCTTGCATTACCAACATGTGGGTTGAATTTCAGATAAATTTATTTTGAAAATCTATCTCTTTACAACATATATTAGGCAGAAACAGATCTTACAATCAGTACACCAACATTGCAGTAAAATGTTGGCAAAGAACACTAACAGGTAATTATGAAAGAATTACAAACTAAGTCAGGAAACATGAGAAATGTATACAGCCTTCCCATTATTCAAATAAATACAAAATAAGATAATGTTTTTTGCAAGTCAGTAATTAAAGATGAAAAAAATTTTTTTAGTGAGGCTGAGAAGTGGGTATTCCCGCTGACCCTTGGTGGGTGGTATGCTAAGTTGACAAAATTCCCGAAGGCCATATGGCAGTGTGAAAATTTGTGTAAAAATTTCTGTGTATGTATATTATTACATCATTATTGTTACAAAATATAAAAACTACCTACATACGAATCAGCAAGGAATTGTTAAGAAAAAAGTATGAAGTAGCCATGAATATGCTGCAGCTCTTAAAAATGTGTTGAGATCTCTCATACACTGATGGAATATAAAATGGTACAACTACTCTAGAAAACAATTTGGGCAGTTTTTTACAAAACTTTCCATATGACCTAGGAATTTCATTCCTGAGTATTTATCTCAGAGAAATGAAAACTTACATTCACACAAAATCTCTTCACAAGTGTTCATCGCAGCTTCATTCGTAAGAGCCTAAAACTGGAAAGCAATGTAAAAGTCCTTAAGTATGTGAATGGTGCATCTTTACCACGGAATACTACTCAGCAATTAAAAAGGAACAAACTGTTGATAAATACAACAGCTGGTGTGCATCTCAAGGGCTGAGTGAAAAAAGCCAATCTCTAAAGGTCACATATTGTAGGATGCTATTAACATCCTTGAAATGACAAAATTACAGAGAGAACAGGTTAGTGGTTGTCAGGGGTTAGGGTTGGTGGAGGAAGGGAGGGAGGTGGGTGTTTCTAGCCCTATAAAGGGCTAGAAAGAGGGAGATCTTTGTGGTGATGTAATGGATCTGAATCTTGATTCGGTGATAGTTTCATTAATCTACACATGTGGTAAGATGTCATAGAACTGTTTACACACATTATACCAACATAAATTTCCTGGTTTTGATTCTGTACTATACTCAAGAAGGTGCAATCATTTCTGGGAAATTGGGTGAATGTTATGTGGGACCTTTTACTACCTTTGCAACTTCCTGTGTATCTATAATTATTTCAAAATAAAAATTTAAGAAAAATTTTGGAAAAAATATATAATAAAGGAAAATGTTCGTGATATATTAGAAAAAAGTTTCAAAATGATAAAAATATGATTCTGCTTTAAGTTATATTTCGTACCATTTCATGTAATATACATACCTAGAATTAATAGCTGATCAAAATAGTAGCTCTGCTTGGAGGGATGATGGCTTTGTGTGTATGTGTGCTTTTCTACAATTTTAGTGTAGATGAATTGGTATCACTTTTGTAGTTGGAAAAAACACTTCCACATTTGGAAATTTTTTTGCCTTTGTTTTTTAAAAAGTTTTTATACAATTTTTAAAGGTTACATTCCATTTACAGTTATTATAAAATATTGGCTATATTCCCTGTATTGTACAGTTTGTCGTAATCTGTTACATCCAATAATTTATATGTCCCACCTCTATAAAGCCCCTCCCCCCATAAGCACTAGTTTAGTTTGTTCTCTGTATCTGAGTGCTGCTTTTTTTTGGTTATTTTCACTAGTGTGTTGTATTTTTCAGATTCCACATATAAGTGATATCATACAGTATTTGTCTTTCCCTGTTTGATATATTTCACTTAGCATAATGCCCTCCAAGTCCATCCATGTTGCTGCAAAGTTTTTTTTAATGACTGAGTAGTATTCCATGTGTGTGTATGCGAGCGCGCACACACACACACACAAATACCATATCTTCATTTGTTTATGAAATTTAGGTTGCTTCCATATCTTGGCAATTGTAAATAATGCTGCTGTGAACATTGGGGTGCATGTAACTTCTTGAATTATGACTTTATTTTCTCTGGATATATGCCCAGAAGTAGAATTGCTGGCTCATATGGTAGTCCTATTTTTAGTTTTTTTGAGAAACCTGCATACTGTTTTCCACAGTGACTGCACCAGTATACATTCCCATCAACAGTGTAGGAGGGTTCCCTTTTCTCCACTTCCTCACCAACAATTTGTGTTCTTTTTGGTAATAGCCATTCTGACAGGTGTGAGGTGATATTTCATTGTGGTTTTGATTTGCATTTGATTGGATGTTGAGCATCTTTTCATGTGCCTATTGGCCATCTGCATTTCCTCTTTGTAAAAATGTCTATTCAGTTCTTCTGCCCACTTTTTAATCAGGTTGTTTTTTTTGATGTTGAGTTGTATGAGCTATTCATATGTGTAGGATATTAATCCCTTATTGGCCATATCACTTGCAAATGTTTTCTCTCGTTTAATAGGTTGTCTTTTCATTTTATCAGTGGTTTCCTTTGCTATGCAAAAGCTTTTAAATTTAATCAGGTCCCATTTGTTTATTTTTGCTTTTTGCTTTAGGAGATGGATCCCAAAATATACTGCTGTAATTTATGTCAGAGTGTTGTGCCTATGTTTTTTTCTATGAATTTCATAGTATCTGGTCTTACATTTAGCTCTTCAATCTATTTTGAGTTTATTTTTTGTATATGGTGTTAGAGAATGTTCTACTAGAAATCATCAATGAATTTGGTAGAGTTGCTGAATATAAAATTAATACACAGAAATCTGTTGCATTTTTATACACGAACAATGAATATCAGAAAGCAATTAAGGAAGCAGTTCCATTTACCATTACATCAAAAAAAAATCTAGTAATAAACAATGCTCTAAAACATGTTGTATCTGTAAATTTAAAATTGTTTTGTGCTCTTTGATTTACAAAATTCTGTGTTGTGTTCTGAATCATTGTTGTCCAATATAAGTGTTACACATTGCAAGCCACGTGTAATTTTAAACATTCTAGTAGCCACAGCACTGAGATATTTTACGTTCTTTTTTGTCTTCAAATCTGGTGTGCATTTTACAGTTACAGCACAACTCAATTCAGACTAGCCACCTTTAAAATGCTCGGTAGCTACATGTGGCTGGTAGCTACCATATTGAAGAGTAGTAGCAGTAGTAGATGAGAGTCAGGGCGTTGGTGTCAGACCTAAGTTTTGAGTAACGCCAGCTCTGTCATTTGCTAACCTTATGACCTTAGGCATGTTACTTTAACTTGTGCTTTAATTTTTCGTTTATGGTTAAGAACTTCATAGGATAAATGAGTGAGTGTATGTAGCATACTTGGCACAAGACCTGGCACAGAATACACACAGTAAACAAATAAATACGTAACTTGGTAATGTTGTTATTCCAGTAGATCAAGTATTGGATTAAACAACTAGTCATTCTAAATTATGTTATTTTATTACTGTTTTTTTAAATGGAGGTACTGGGGGTTGAATCCAGGACCTTGTGCACGCTAAGCGTGCGCTCTTAACACTGAGCTGTTTCCCTTCCCAACAGCTAATCATTCTCGAGGCATGACTGATTTCTTAATAATATTACTAGTGAATAAATATATAAGGAGTATGTGAGATAATCTTTGTTTTCCAGAATTAAAGATGATATCCTCAAATATGGTATCTATTTGCATAGTACTTCACATTTTGCATGCCAGTTTTATGTCTGTTTTCCCAATGCAATACTCAGAGCAGTCTTGAGGTAGTTATTCCAACTTTCACAGTTGAAGAAACTAAGGCTCAAAAAAGTGAAGTAACTTATTTGATTTCATGCCCAAATAGTAGAATAGAAGAAATTAGAAATTTACTTGATTAAATGGACAGATTAATATGGTACCAATGTGTTTTAACTATGTTCTTTTGATTCTTTTCTTTCCACCTTTCCCATCTCAGGAGAGAACACATCACCCTCTTTTAGGGCCATTTAAATTAAGAGAGGGTGAAAATATTTCAGTTGAATTAGGTACCTTGCTCAGAAATGTCCTGCCGCTACTGCCCTAATCAGATCACCTATGATTGTAAAAAGTTTACATAAGCCTGTATAGATAGGTGATTTATATTGCTTGTTGTGATGTTTCCTTTTATAAAGTTGAGTTTCTCATTTTGTCTCTTGGTTAAATATACCCATAAGAGTGGGTTAAGAATATGCTACATATGCTGACTGCTTTGTCAGCGTAATAATCAGGTTCCCTAAAGTGCTGTTCATGGATTGACTTATTCAGAAAATCACACAGTTCTTTGGAAGAACATTGCGTGCCACCATTGAAGTCAGTGGTGAGAGGCAGTGAGTTTGTGAAAGACTGAATCTCCCAAGGCAGTGGTACAGTGGAAGGCAGTTGTCTCCTGGGCAGAGTCAGATGGAGCATATATCATTGGGTGTTTAGTCTCTCTGTTCTAATATGTCGGTTCTGCTTTGATTGTATGCATTGCTGACCTTACTTATGGTTTCTTCTTTAATTAAGAAAATTGAGGAAGTCACAGGACATCTGATTTGTTGTTGGGTACTCTGGGACAAAATGTATGACAGTAAACTATCAGTTCATCTTGACAAGGTAGTTCTGATGTGTATCATTGAAGCATATTTATAATAAGAGGAATTAAATTTTAGTGCTCAGGACAGGAGTGATGAATTGAGGGGTAGGTAGAATGTCCTTTGCCCCTTAGTTTTCTCTCCTTTTTCAGATTTTTCTGCCACTGCAATTATATTGTGAATACAGGCTTTTAAAATGTTATATTGTAAACAGTATATGTGTACAGATTTGTGTGCTAGGTTGGAATGTAAAACTGTGGGTTGCAGTTAACACTTGAAATTCCCTGAAATTCACAGAACTAGATGATTTCTGTGTTTCCTCCAATTCTGAAATACTGCGATTTATGTCAATTTTGGCAGCTTATAATAATAAAAGGACTCAACTATCATGGTCAAATTACTTATCTTAAAATATATAGAAAATAATGTATTTGTAATATCTCACCTTCTAACCCCAAGATATATCAGTAGATAAATAATCAGATTCTCTTAATAGGAAAGCTTTATCTATTAAAACTTTCTGGCATTCTCTAGTGTATGTGTAGCTGAATAGTTTCCTTAAGTTATAGTTAATATAAATTCATTATGAGTTAAGAAATCCTTGTCCCTAATTTTCCCAAAGAAATTAAATTCATTGCGGACTGACCAAAACACTAGATTCAGTTAATGTCCTATGAAGGATCTTTAAGATAAGGCTCCCTGTCAGAACACCTGGTGTGGAAGAGGAGTGTTTTGTAAAGCACAGACAGGTGTAATGTGGCCCTAGGGATATTCTTAGTCTTTGTTGTGTCGTTTAATTAAAAGAATGACTTTGATGCATCTTTTTTTTTTTTCTTTAAGTTTGTATTGGTGAAATAGTTAATACTTGTATCATGCCCTGAGGTAAAGCTTGCTTCTAACAGAACAGGTGTACATTGGACATTTTTCATGCTTAGCGTTTATTGAACAACTGTTTATTGAGTGAGCTCGGTACTGTTAAGTGTAACACAGATCCAGAAAGAGCTTCATCAGCGGTAACAGGAAGAGCAGTGGGATACAGCGCCTCAAAGGTTTCATCAGCTCTGCACCCAGTACAGTAATAATGCTGAAAAGAGCCAACATTGAATGGGCTTTTAACATGTAGCAGGCAGTGTTAGGCCCACTTCATGCACTATCTCATTTAATGCCTTCAAGGCTCTGATGTATACATAGATATATCCCCATTTTATGGATAATGCATTGAAGCTTAGAGTTTACATTCCTAACCCAAATTTAAATGGCACAGTTACACTTGAGTGAGTTCTTCCACCTTCACAGGATTTCCTAGTTCTGTTTAGTGTTATCTGAAAGTGGCATTACCGTCTGTACAGCCATTCAGTCTGTATATGTCAGTTTAGACTCCCACCCATAGCAGTCAGATACAAAATTCTGTTGATGATTTCCCCTGTATTTCTGTTGTTACTACCTTAGTTTAGGTCCTCATTATTTCATTTTTAATTTCAGTATGAACTTAAATAATCACAAGCCTTGTAACTCAGACCTGCATCTGGTCCATTGCATTAGCTTTGAAACTTGTAGGTGATGTCTTTAGAAAACAGGTAGGCTATGTAGCTTGTCTGCTTAGAATCCTTTGTTGCTCCCTCGTTGCCCAAGGAGGTATTGCCTTGTGTTGTTAAATAACAAGGTCCACCGTGGTCTGGTTCTGTGCTGCCTACCAGCTCATCCATACCGCGTCTTACCTTGCACCTTCTGGTCACTTAGTGTTCCCTCAACCTGTTCTTTCATGCCACTGTGCTGCCTGAGGATGTGTCTTACTGCTGCTTGGGAAATGCCACTTTCTGCTTCAAGACCCAGCTTATGCCACCTCTTTGGGAAAACCTTCCTTGATTCTTCTGTGATCATTGAAGCACTTCATGCACATCTCTAGCATAGCATATCATCATTTTGTACTGTAATTGTTCGTTGTCCCAAATCTACATTTGAAGCTTTCATGCGCAGGCACAGTGATGTACTGTTAAGTCTTCAGAGGTAGGGTCTTCTGTGCTGCTGTTTTTATATTCTTAAATGTACCTTTTAGAGGGTAAACTGTTCTCTTAATCTGTTTAAAATCTTGTTTCCTTTTAAAAATAATTGTGTCATATATTGGTTAACCCTCTCTGCAAATGGGTATGTTCATTTAAAAAAAACCCTTGGTAAATGACTTGGAAATACTGCCAACCCTAGTTTATTTCCTCTCTTCAGTTTCTAATTTTACTCTTTGCATAGTCTATTGTTACTCTTAAGATAGGCCCCTTAATTATCCCCCTTTCAGGTTTATATCTGCTTTTCTGCTTACAGTGAGACAGCAAATGATTGCAAAATAGAATTATTCTGAAGTAGTGTGTGTTTTAAAAAGTTGATCCTTCTCAGGAGATCTCCTAAAGAGTGCCTTCCTCCTAAATTCCAGTCTGTTCTCTGCTTGCTGGCTTAAGATTTTAGAAACAGAGCTATCTTGAAAGGTTTGTAAAACAGTAACCAGAGGGCCCAGGCTCAGGAGTCTGACTTACAGAGGGAAAGGTGAATTAAATTGATAAGATCATGAAGTCTGTATTTAGAATCAGAGAACCAAGTATCTTTGGGCTGCCTCTACTTCTGCTGTACAAGGTGAAGCAAAAGTAGGAGCCATGAATGCAGAACAACTAGTGCTGGTTTCCAGTCGTCTCGTATGACTTAGCATTTCCTCATCTAACCCCCAAATTCGTTTTAATCATTAGCGTCAACCTTTTTATCACCCCCCCCAACAAACAAACAAACAAACACCAAATAGCAGACAAACCCAAACACTGGAATTGATCTAAAAGAAAGGTTTCTGACAAATGGAAGTTGATGTACTTTTCTTTCCTTACCTCTGGCTTTTCAAGACTCAGGGATTCAAAACTCGGGAAGGAAGTCCTGCCTCTCCCTGTGTCCAGCCTCATGAAAATTTTTAGATGACATGAAGCAAGGAAGAGCTAACTAGATGACTGACCTTTGAGTAAATTCAGCCTGGCTGTGTTTTGTTCCTTTCATATCTTCTCTTGTGCTGGACATAAAAACATTTGGACCAGATACTGGTGTGGAGATAAGAAGAGCAGGGTTACTCTACTGTAGGGAATATGAGAAATAGCACAGTGACTCCAAAATTACACAAAGTTATAAACAAGCTAGATTTATGATCTCTTCAGTCTGCAGGAAAACCACTTTATGCCTTGGTGAAATTCTGGTGGTGCAGATTGTTTCTGAAGAGATGCATGTTATAATTTATAGGGTGTGTTTTGTGTCTGTGTATGTTATGGTAATGATGGTATTGATACTAAATTTACAGCTAAAATGTCAGGCTCTATTGCCAATTAAAATTACTAGGGATGAGGATAGAGTATCTTATAAGCAAGTAAGAAAATATGATCTACAAAAGTATGTTCTATTTGTGGCATTTCTAGAATGTCATCAAATGGTACTAAATAACTAGATTTGATCTCCTGACTTTAAAAAATATTAACAGTAAAGGGAAACAAGAAGTTTATACTGTACAGCACAGGGAACTATCTTCAATATCTTGTAGTAACCAATGGTGAAAAAGAATATGAAAATGAATATATGTTCCTACATGACTGAAGTATTGTGCTGTACACCAGAAATTGATACAACATTGTAAACTGACTGTACTTCAATAAAAATATATTAAAAAACAAACAAAGAAACCAGTAAAGGGGGAGGGTATAACTCAGTGGAGGAGAGCTTGCTTAGCATGCACAAGGCCCTGAGTTCAATCCCCAACACCTCCATTAAAATAAATAAACCTAATTACCTGCCCCCTAAAAATGTGTATAAATTTTGTACACTAACGTGTAATTTCTGTATTAACTCTGTGTGTTACTTAATCCTCTGTACTATGCAAGAAAAACCAGAAAGTATTTTACTGCAGTCAGGGGGGAAAGCACAACATCTTGTCATCTGTGTTTAATTTTTTTCAGTTTTATTAAAATATATTTGGCATGTAGAAAATTTCACAGTTAAAGAGTAAACTGGGAAACCACCACAAACCAGATGATTATATCTGTCACTCCTTAAAGTTTTCTTTTGCCCCTTGGTAATTCCTTTTGCCCCTTTCTATCCCGAGGCAACCACTAATCTTTTTGTCATTACAGATTAGCTTGCATTTTCTTGGCTTTTATATCAATGTAGTCATGCAGTATCCACTTTTGGGTGTTTTCTTTCAGTTAGTATGCCTATTTTGAGATTCATCCATGCTTATTACTTTTTATTGCTGAATAATATTCCATTATATCTGTATTCTGCTATTTGTTTATTCCTTCACCTGTTGGTGAGTTTCCAGTTTCTGGCTATTACAGATGAAATTGCTCCTAAAAAAATCTTTGTATGGACATATGCTTTTACTTTTCTTGAGTAGGTAGCTAGGAGTGGAAACTTTTTAATAAGTTGCCATACTGGTTTTTCACAGTGGTTATATTATTTTAAATTCCCAAAGCAGTGTATGAGAGTTCTAGTTGCTCCACATCTTTGCCAACCTTGATGTGGTCAGCCTTCAATTTTAAGCTGATAGAAGGCTTCTAATGATCCGTCATTGTGGTTTTAATTTGTGTTTCCCTAATAACTAATGATATGGAACATATTTTCATGTCCTTATTTGCCATCTGTATATTTTCTTTTAAGTTTTTGTTTTTTTTTTAATACTTACCCACTTTTAAAGTTGGTTGTTTGACTTACTGAATTGTGAGAGTTCTTTATTCTAGATTTGGATATATGTTAAAAGTGTAGACTTAACTAATTTTGATGAAGTTTAAATTCTTTCTTTTTCTTTTATTTGTATTTTCTGAGGGGGAGGTAATTAGGTTTCTTCGTTTGATTTCCTCTTGGAGGAGGTACCAGGGATTGAACCTGGGACCTCTTGGATGCTGAGCATGCGCTCTACCACTTGAGCTGGAGCCTTCCCCCTTATTTTTTCTTTTGTAGTTTTTTATGTCATATTAAAGAAATCTTTGCCACACATCATTGACAGTCTGGTTTTCTGAGATCTTTACTTCTAGAAGTTTTGTAGCTAGAAAGCCTACATTTAGGTGTTTATGTCTTTCTTTCTTTTTTTTTTTTTTTTCCTGTGCTTCTTCCTCAGTACTTGGTGTTGCCAGTTGTCATTTTGTCTTTTTTTAATAGTTGGTGTAGTAGGTTGTAGTGGTATCTCATTGTAGTTTTAATTTTCGTATCTCTAATGAATTGTGAAAAGCCCCATTTCAACCTACTTATGTACTTACCTTGCTTATGTGGGTTTTATAATTAGGTGTATGATCCATTTTGAATTAATTCTTACATATGGAGAATGATACAGATTGAGACTCCGAATTTTTGCATATGGACATTCCAGTTTTTTCCATTTGTTGAAAGACTTTCTTTTCTCTATTGAATTACAGTGTTATCTTTGTTAAAAATCAAATGTGTGGTTATATTTCTGGACTCTGTTTGTGGAATCTACGTGTCTGTCCTTTTGGCACATACCACACCGTCTTTAAATACTGTCAGTTTTCAATCTTGAAATCATGAAAACCTGAAATCAGGTAATGTCAGACCTTGAGCTTGGTACAGTTGGCCTGCCATAACTGCGGGTTCCGCATTCGCAGATTAAACCAACTGCAGATAGAAAATATTTGGGAAGAGACAATTCTAAGCAGTTCCAAAAAGCGAAACTTGGAGCTTGCTCCTCACTGACCACTCTTAGGGTAGTGTCTACTTTGTATTAGGTATTGTAAGTACTCTAGGGATGATTTAAAATATATGGGAGGATGTGGATAAATTGTATGCAAACACTACACCGTTTGTATAAAGAACGAGCATCTGCAGATCTTGGTATCCATGGGGTTTCTGGAACCAGTGTCCTGCAGATAACGAGGGACAACTGTACTTCAAATTCAAAGTTGTTTTGCGTTTGCTGGGCCCTCTGTTTTCTCACATAAATTTTAGAATCAGCTTGTCAATTTCTACAAAACTTGCTGAAATTTTAATGAGATTGCATTGAATCTAGAGATCAGTATTACTGCCCCAAAGCAATAGGACTTTCTGTAATGATAGTAATGCTTTGTATCTGCACTGTCCAGTATATGGTAATCACTAACAATAGGTGATCATTGACTAGTTGAAATGCGGATAGTGAGACTGAGGAAATGAATTTTGAATTTCGTTATGATTTTAATTAAATTCAAATGTAAAAGTTATATCGCTAGTGGCTACTTTATTGCGGTAACTCAACTGTAGATCATTTTGAGGAGAATTGAGTTCTTAATAACATTGAGTCTTCCAATGCAGAGACATGATGTATATCCCTCATTTAGGTAAGTCTTCGATTCTCTCATCAGTGTTTTGTAGATTGCAGCATACAGATCTCATACGTATTTTGTTAGATTTATTTCTTTTGATGCTGCTGTAAATGGTACTTTTTCTTTTTTAATTTAAATTTCCAGTTCATTGCTAGTATGTAGAAATAAAATTGATTTTTGCATTTACTTATTTTAGTAATTTGGGGTGATATCTTGGGATTTTCTGCATAGACAATCATGTAAACTGTGAATAAAGATAGTTTTATTTTGTCCTTTCCAGTCTTTCTGCTTTTTGTATATTTGTTTTTCCCCATTATTCCATAGGCCGGGACCACCCAGTACAATGTTGACTAGAAGTCTTAGTTTTCTGGTTTTTTGAAAAGTATGTGTGGATGTTGAATTTTTTAATGCTTTTTTTTTTTAACTGCAGTTATTGAGATATAGTTGAATCTGTTGACATGGTGAATTATTTTGATTTTTAACGTAGCGAATCAACTTTGTGTTCATGGTATAAATCCCATTTGGTATCACGTATTATTATTTTGTGTATTGCTGGATTCAGTGTACTAGGGATTTGTTAAGGAGATTTGGATCTATATTCTTGAGAGAGATTGGTCTAAAGTTTTCTCGTGTTGTCTTTGTCTAGTTTTGGTATTCTAATGCTGGCCTTACAACATGAATTGAAGATTGTTGCTCTTTTTTTTTTCTGGAAGAGATTGTGTAGAATTCTACCTTTCTTAAATTTTTGGTAAAAATTCACCAATTAAGTCGTCTTGGCTTGGAGGGTTTTCTTTTGGTCTTGTTATTTCGATTGTTGAAGGTTTTTAAGGTACAAATCAGTTTGTTAGTAGATGTGGGTGGGTCTATTTATGTTATCTCTTCTTAACTGAGTTTTGCTTGTTTGGAAAAGTTCCTTGACACATACTTTATCTCAGCAGTCAACCTTAAGGGTAAAGTTGTAATTTTCCCATGTCCTTCTAATGTCTTTAAGACTTACAGTGATGTCTCTTCTTTCATTCTTGATACGGAGAATTTGTATCTTTTTTTTCCTTAATATGCTAACTCCTTTCAAAATTTAAGAAAAAAATCATCCTTCAAACTAATAGAAAAGAACAAAAGAGTAATATAAAGTATCTATGTACTCACTACCTAATGTTAATAAATATTAACATTATCCCCCATATTTGCCTTGGGCGGTTTTAATTAAAATGTTTAAATAGTGAACGTTTAGTAGGGATTTAAATGATGAGTACACCACTGTTACTGAAGCAGGTGTGTATCATTCATGTGCATATTTTCCTATTTTTATTACATGTTTATATGAATTTGTTATCAGTATAAACCTTTTGTTTTCTTTGTTTGGGAAATCTACCTAAATGATGTACTATTTTGTTTTTTTACTCAGCATTGTTTGAGATACAGCCATGTTGATACTAGGTCTGGATTGCACATGTTAACTGTTCTGTAGCATTTTATTGGCTAAAATACAGCTTATCATAAGATGGATTGCTTCTCCTTTTCTTCTGTGTATCTCCTTGTGATAAGTATGGGAGTTGCTGTAGGTTAGAGATCTTTAAGTGGAATTGCTGAATCATAGGATATGAGCTGCTTCAATATTAAGAATCACAGTCATTCGTAGGTATCACCAGGGGATTGTTTCTAGGACACTCTGCAGGTACCAAACTAAGGATACTCAGGTCTCATAAAATGCCATGGTATTTGCATATAAACTGCACACGTCCTCCCGTATACTTTGTCATCTTTAGATTACTTGTAATACCTAATTACAATGTAAATGTTACATAGATAGTTGCTGTCAGCCTGCAAATTCAAGTTTTGCTTCTTGGAACTTTCTGGAATTCTTTTTTCTGTTTCCAGTAATTTCAGTCCACAGTTGGTTGAATCCATGGATGCAAAACCTGCAGATGCAGAGGGCTGACTGTGGATTAAATTGTTCCCCACAGTGATTTTTGCCAGCAGCAGAATTCCAGTTTTCCTTCGTATAGACATACCTTGTTTTGTTGTGCTTTGCTTTATTGTGTTTCTACTGTATTTTTTACAAATGGAATGTCTGTGGCAGTTCTATGTCAAACAAGTCTATCTATTTTTCCAACAGCATTTTGTTTTGTGTCTCTGTCACATTTTGGTAATTCTCAGAATATTATGAACTTTTTCATTATTATGGTGATCTGTCATCAGTGATCTGTGATGTCACTACTGCAAAAAGATTACGACTCACTGAAGACTCAGATGATGGTTAGCATTTGTTAGTAATAAAGTATTTTTTTAAAACTATCATATAATTTAATCCTCATGCTAGGTAAGAACTACTCAATTTCCATTTTACAGGAGAAGACACTGATTTAGAGAGCTATTAAGACACAATTGGAAAAATATTAAGATTTGCAATGAAGTATTTTCTAATTAAGGTGTGTATTTTTTTAGGCATAATGCTTTTGCACACTTAACAAGCTACAGTATAGTGCAAACATAACTCTTAAGTGCACTGGGAGACCTAAAAGTTTATATAACTTACTTTATTATTGTGTTCTGGAACTGAACCCAGGATATCTCCAAGGTATGTCTGTAATATCAACACTTGGGGTTATCAGATTTACGTTTGAGAAGGGAGAATGGAATTACAGGATGGGAAAGGGTTTTTCATTGTTTTAATTTACATTTCCATTATCAAGAAGGTTAAAGATCATTTCATGTGTTTGTTAGCTATTTGAAATCTTTCTGTATTTAACTGTGTTGGAATGTTGAGAACGTTTAATCTTCTGAACATACTTCGCTGAGATATAATTTGAACTTTGGCATTCCTTTCTTTTAGTTCCTTCAGAGTCTCTTCCCCTGTTTTTCTGTCTTTTGTCTTTAGACCTGTGTAATTCAGAATGTGAAAAAGACCACAGTACAAGCCCATTTTGCTTTTCTTCCTATTGTTGTAACTGTCAGGTAATGTTACAGTTTTTCCAGTGACTACCTTACTGCTGCCCCTTTCTTTGAAATGGAGAGAAAGGCTTCCCACCTTCCCAACTCTCCTTTTCCTGGCAACTGTCCCTTCATTTGAAGACTTGATGGTGTAATCAGTAGATCACCAGATTGAAGGGGCTGGGCTTTACTGACCTTTTAAAGTGAGGATAATGGGAAAAGATGGAATCAGACTCACAGAAGACAGGTAGAAGCAGAATGACTGTGTATTGTGATAGTCTTCCCACTAACCAGAATGCTCAGATGTCCTGTCACATGCACTTTGTTACATGTCACGGTGCTAAGAACCCTGGTTAGTGACTTGAACTTGCTTGGTAAACCTGAAATTCCTAACAAAAAGTGTGCCTGTTTGTGTGTCTTACAGTTTTAGAGGCATGGCTTATACCACGCTGTAGTAAATACCTTTCTGATAGATAAGATTGTTCTTGTTTCCAGTGAAAATTTTAAATCCACCTCCAGAGATTGTTTTAAGTGGTTTGCTGTAGAAGTGTTATAAGGGCTGAATTTCTTTCTTACCTTTTTTGTCTGGTGTTTAAGAGTCAATAGTTAATGATTGATTTTGATCACAGCATTCCTTCTGGTGAGGAGGTTTTTGCCCCATAAAAAAGAATAATGTATTGCAAGACTTAAACATAATGCAGCCTTCAGAATATGTGATCTATTGGTAGTCCACAGAGGTAGTAATGCAAATATAGTACTTTGATTTTTTTTTAACTTAAAGAAACTATATCTTGAAATAATTATAGATTCACATGCAGTTGTAAGAAATACTACAGAGAAATCTCAGATATTTTTTAGCCTGTTTTTCCCGGTGGTAACATTTTTGCATGACTGATAACACATCCAGAATATTAACACTGATATAATCTACAGACTTCATTGAGATTCCTATAGTTACTCCAACCCGTGTGGTGGTGATGGTGATGGCGGTACATGTGAGAGAATGCATATTTACTTCTTTGTAGTGTTATTACATGTGTAGCTTTTGTGACTACCACACAGTCAGGATACAGAACAGTCCCATCACAGGAATCCCTCATGCTGCTCATTTATAGCCAGAATCATGTCCACCACCCCCAGCCTCTCTGGCAACTACTAATCTGTTCTCCATCTCTGTAATTTGGTGTTCTCAAGAGTGTTATGTAAATGGAATCATACAGATGAAATCTTTCGAAGTTGAATTTTTTCACTCATCCATAAATGCTTTGAGATCCATCCAGGTTGTGTGTATCAGTAGTTCATTCCTTTTTATTACTAAGCGGTATTCCGTGGTATGAACATACCACAGTTTTAACATTCACCCACTGAAGGGCATTTGGGTTATATACAGTTTTGGGCTGTGAACAAATAGCTCTGTTGTAAATGTTTGTGTACAGGTTTTTGTCTGAACGTAAGTTTGCTTTCTCTAGGGTAAATGCCCAAGAGTATAATAGCTCGGCAAAGCATTGAATTTTTTTTTTTTTTGACTGTATAAATAAGACTGGAATATGTATGCTATGTTAGAAATTTCTAAATATGTTGTTTCCAAAGAGTCTATTGTCTATTAGTAAATAAAGACTAGTAAGTGAAAATATTTTAAAAATTAAATTGGCTTCTATATATTAAAAAAGTTAGAGGATTGGGTTCAAGTTAACAGCTTTATTGCATTATAATTTACTATACAGCTCACCTATCAAACAATTCAGTAAGCTTTAGTGAACTTGGGCAGTTGTACAGCCATGACAATAGTCCAACTTTAGAACACGTATAGCACCTCCGGAGAGTCCCCTTGTACCTGTTTGCAGTGAGTCCCTGCTCTCCAGGCAACCACTGATAACGTTGTGTTTAGTCTCTATATAAACTTTATGTCAGTGGAATCATGCAGTATGTAGTCTTTTGTGTCTGGCTTCTTTCACTTAGTACAGTGTTTTGGAGGTTTGTCCACCTTGTTTCAATAAAGCTGTGTAGTATTTTGTTGCACGGGTGAATCACATTTTCTCTGTTAACCAGTTGATGGATTAGGATTGTTTCCAGTTGTGGCTGTCATGAACAGTGCTGCTATAAACATTTGTATGGATATGTGTTGTTTCTCTTGAGTAGGTAACCTAGGAGTTGATTGCTGACTTGTACAATCATTGTTTATTCGAAGAAACTGTCAAAGGGCTTTCCATAGCAGTTGTACCATTTAATATTACTACCAACAGCATCGGAGGGTTCCGGTTTCTCTGTGTCCTCACCAGCACTTGGTAGTCCTGTATTTTTGTGCATAGCCTTTTCAGTGAGTGTGTCTTGGAACTTATTGTGGTTTTAATTTGTAATTCTTGAATGACAAATGAAGAACATCATTTCTTGTGCTTAGTAGCCATTTGTATATGTTTGGTCAAATGTCTATTCAGATATTTTGCCTGTTTTTAAAATAGAGTTGTCTGTCTTTTTAGAATTTTAAGAGTTCTTTCTATATTTTGAATATATGTCCTTTATCAAATATATGTGCCTTTTCATCTTATTGATGTCTTTTGGAGAGCAAGAGTTTTTAGTGTATCATTTCTTCATACTCTCATAGAAGAATTGTTCTTTTTGAGTAAAAGTAGTTTTATTTAGAGAGATGTACACGGGGCGGGGTGCGGGGGGAGTGGTTAAAGTAAAGGTAGATACACACTCCATAGACCGAGTGCAGGCTGTCTCAGAAGGCAAGAGAGAGAGAGCAACCAAGAATATTTTTAAGAAGGCAGTCTTACCAGTGAAAGCATGATATATTCACATTGTGAGCCTATATTATTGTGTTTGTAAATTATACTGTTATTGCCTTGAATCTTTTCTTGATTTTTAGCTTTTTTACCCAGTGATGAAACAACAGCTTACAGTGGCTATGTTTTTGCCCCATAACCTTCTGAATGTGTTATAAATCTTGTGTGAAAAGTTAGGCTTTCATCATTTTACTTCATAGAGAAAAAGTGATAAATAATTCTACCATAGGCCTGTTCAGGACAGTTTCTTGAAGAACAAGTAATTAATCTTGATTGAGATACACGATATATATGTTAAAAATGATGCCAAATGCCATCAGATTTTTATGAGAAATTCAGGCTAATGGGGAAATCAGTGTCTATTTGACCTCTGTTATATACCCTCCTTCTGTTAAGAATTCAGCAAGAAATAAAAAGGCTTTTATAATTTCTCCTTTTGCAACTTTTTAATATAGACTTCATTCTTGCAACAAGCTTTTAAAAAAACTGCCATCTGGACATTGATTACAACCGTTTATTTCTGGCTTGAGAGGTGTCAAGTTTTTATCTTTTTTTCCTGTCATCATATCTCAGTTTTGTCTTTGTATGACATTGGCTCACTAGTAATAAAGGATTAAAGTGCATGGTAGATACTGAGTAAATCTCCCCCCCTGCAAAAAAAGAGAAAATTTGTTAAGAATGCAAACTGTACACCTTATTATGGCATTAGATTTGGATTGCTTATCCACTCATCGTATTCATATGCCAAAGACAGCAGAATGATAACGTGATTGAAAGTGAACTTCTCAGGTGGATTTCAAGATAGGTACAGGTGAAAGATTATTTGAGGACTTTTCCCACTGCTTTGCATCAACCGTCTGTTAGGAATCTCCACTGTGCGAAACAGTCCTGGGTTTCGGGCAGTGTGTATGGACAGCAAGTCATATAAGTGACTCTAATAGTGAAGATCAGAAATTAGAGGGGCCTGAGATCACTGCTCAGATAGGACACATTGGTATGAACTGAGTGTACCCCTCTTACTTTATGTATTTTTGCCTGTGAACGTTAAGATTTTTCTTGCTAAGAAGTAAAATGACCTATCTAAACTTGGTGACAAGGTGAGGGGAATGTTGATAAATTGTTGCTTCACTGAAAAGCCTCTTAAATGAGAGAATTCTATGGGGGAGATGTGTGTGGCATAGGAGTGTTGGTGGAATACCATGTTAAGCCCTTGTGTGAGATTATTTCCATCAGAGAATTAGCTTTGCCCCCTTTTTTTGAAGAGTTGTCTCCTTTGGTTTGCATTGTACACAGTTAAGGGGAGATTCGCCTTGTAGATGTGGAGCACCTGCTTCTGCAGACATTTAACTTGATGCATTTTTTTCCAAAATAGTTGATGCACAGAAGTGAAAATACATAAGCGTTCTAATAAGCATGCTGTAATCTTTTTAAACATACTCTCCTGGAGTTTGCCAGATATGTATTTCAAATACATAGTGGTTTTCAAGTCTTCTCCGGTGATACGTCCTGCTGAGTTAACCACAGACTTCTGGTTAGGCTCCAGTTAGCAAAGCAGCACTGAGCTATAGGCAGTCTGATCCTGTCCCCTTACCAGCCATAGTCTAGTAAACTGAGGGCCTTCCAACTTGATTTAGATGCTTTCCTTCAATTACAAATCTGAATGCATGTTTTGCAAACTGTTGAAGAAATATGGATGGTTAACGAGCAGGTGACTGGACTCAACCTTCTGTCTTTAACTTTCTTCCCAAGTGCAATAGTTTTGCTCTCATTGAGTATGTTATCGCTATATGATTAATAAGATTTTCTTCACAGCATTCAGAGCTGATGATGAATTTTTTTTTTCTGTTTTTGAAGAGTATTCTGTAATACACCTGTTAGTGTCTTTGGAAGTAAGTAGGGAAGCTATTTTGGGGAGGAATTCTCATTTGACCAGGAAACTTGCACTAATCGATCTCTAGGGCACTCTATCCCATTTAAGCATGAATGTGCATAAAAAGGTAAATCTAACAAATCATGGAATCCCATTTGCTGCAATATAGAAAAAATGTTGGCTTATCTTTTTCTGTTTTATTGTTACCATTAGTATAACTGCATAAGGATTGATTTGGAACCCTTCTGAATCTTTTGTGAATGATCAAGAGTGAACCATCCTCACTCTTGCCTCCCTGCAGATCTTGGCCCTTAAAGCTGCCAAGGTGCATATGTAATCCTGGTCACCTGTTAAATGATTGCACGGGGCTTGGGAGATCCCTTTTTACGTTCAGTTATAGAGATAAATACTGAGGTGGCTTCTCATCACAGATCTATGATTGACTGAATTGTTCTTAATTTTTGCTATTTGTTGGTCTAGAATTTAGGCTAAAGTTGATTGCTCATTTTCCTTATATATAAATTGTACTTAAGTTTGTGTTCGGAGTTGTCTGTATAGTTTAGAATATACTTTAAAGTTTTTGAATAGGTCATGGGAAAAGATTTTAAGTAATAACCACGATTAAAACCTGTGGCACAGTGAAAATAAATTACTTTGGCTTGAGCCAAGTAAATTGAGACTTTTCTTATTCTGAAGGTATAAATGAAATGTTATTAAAGTTGAATTTATAAAATATCTTATAGAGGTCTTTTATTTAAAATTTTAAATCAGGCAGAAAGCATTTATTTGGGATCAAAGAATTGCAGTTCAGAGCACAGAGATTCAGGGAGCATCCTAAATGGTATCTAGCTAGAGAGTAAAAGTCATATTTTTTTTTAAAACCTTTATTGTGGTATGATTCCTGTATAGTAAACTACACATATTTCAGATGTATAATTTGATGAATTTTGATAGATGTATACACCTATGAAACCACCACCACAATCAAGATAGCTAGCATTTCCATCACTCTCTAAGAGGTGCAATATTCGAATTCCCAATTTATCCCTTCCCACCCCCTTTACTCTATGGTAACCATAAGTTTGTTCTCTATGTCTGTGAGCCTTTTTCTGTTTTGTAGGTAAGTTCATTTGTGCCCCCCCCCTTTTGAATATTCCACATAAAAGCAGTATCATATGGCATTTTTCTGTCTCTTTCTAGATTACTTCACTTAGAATGACAATCTCCAGGTCCACCCATGTTGCTGCAGATGGCATTATTTTATTCTTTTTTATGACTGAATAGTATTCCATTATATATATGTACCACATCTTTATCCAGTCGTCTGTTGATGGACATTTGGGTGGTTTCCATGTCTTGGCTACTGTAAATAGTGCTGCTGTGAACATTGGGGGGGGTGTGTCTCTTTGAATTATATTTTTCTCCAGATACATGCTCAGGAGTGGGATTGCTGGTTTTAGTTTTTTAAGGATCTGCCATACTGTCCTCCATAGTGGCTGTACCAATTTACATTCCCACTAACAGTGTAGGAGGGTTTATAGGAGCCTTAAAGATGGAATTCATATTTTATTTTTAACTTTAATTTTCAAAATTTACTGCAAAATTGGATATCTATAAATTAGATGTTCTTAGCACATTAGAGAATATTTCTCCTGATAGTAATTAGTTTCTCTCTGACTAGAACAACAAAGTCATTAGTACAGTAAACAAATCTAAAAGTATTTTCAGGCTTTAAAAAGTCGACGTGGAAACACAACCAGACAAGCTTAGTTATTATAATGTGTGTTCAAGTGACTATTAATGCTGAATTTGAGAAGCATTAATGCTTCTTTCTTATCATTGCAATTGTAAATTACTACTACATTCTAAAGTCCTTTTTCCTTTTCTTGAAGTGTGATGTGTGTCAGTTGTAAAGAGGATGAGCAGTGAACAGAACTGGAGAGTACTTGGAATGACTTGCTCTCTCTGTGGCCTCTGCCTGAGCACTGTGTGTAACTTCCCTTCTAATCTGTAAAATGAAAAGCTTATATTTAATGTATTAGAATGGATCGCAGTAGTGCTACCCAGCTCTAAATCGTCAAATTTGTGGGTTGTAATTTTTTTTTACCAAGCTTTGTTCTAAATAAGTACATCATCTAAGATGCTTAGCAATTATATTATTTGCAGATACTTTACAGACTTGAAACTCGCGTATCTTGTTGCTTTTCCCCCTTTCACCTCTGAAAGAAGACTATGGCAGCAGTGGAAATTCCTTACTGCTGATTAGCTTTCAAATAAGAGCAAGTTGAGTTTTTATACTCTGATGTGTTCAGTGCTAAAATAACTGCACGGCCAGAGTTCTTAAACCCGACAGTCTTTCTTAACTGGTTGTGAAAAAGAGTTAAGCTCTCTTGCTCTAAGGCTTCCACTGGAGATAGTGAATTACCCTCTCCCCCATGCATTCAGAATCATAGTAGTTTATATCCATATCCATATCCTTGGGAGACTTGAGAAAATAATCCGTGAAATAATTGTTCATGTTCTGTGGTTCAGTCAGAGAAAGGCTGCGGACACTGTGTGATACAGTCAATTTTTATGTGAATTTACAAATGCAAAACAAAACCGGGAGCAAAGATGTTCTTTGTGCTTGCGTCACCACTTGGCATGTGCTTTTGGTTTTCCAGTAACACAGGCACTCAGTGAACACCTACAGGCCTTTCTGTCTGGTGATAATATGCTTTGGCCGAAGTTCCCCACACTTGTTTGTCTCTCCCCTTGTATATTTTTCCATCTCCTAGATGTGTTTCCTTTGTTCTCCTGCTTCACTGATTGAAGACCCCCTGGTCAGTTTCCATTACTGATCTCTCAGGGCAGGAGTTGGGATTCCTTCTTTTGTGTCTCAGTACCTGGCCTCATAACCATCATCCCTCAGATTTAAAAAGTAGTATTTTACAGAATGGTGTCACCAACCCTGTCCCTATCCATCCCCAGAGGGCAGGGACTGTTAGATTTGTCAACACCTGATATGTGTTGGTTGAATATGTGTTGGAATGATCCATTTACACTCTCTTGCTCAGTGCAATGATGGGCTTTTATAGCAAGGTTTTACAGTAGTAACAGCAGCAGTGTTTTGGGGTACCAAACAGCAGAATACCTTGATCTGCATGAAGACAGACACAGAACTATGGCTTCATTAACACCGTGCTCAAACCACCTAACCTGTAACTGCTGTTACTGCCTGACAGGAGCATAAAGGCATTAAAAAACAGCTTAAGTGATGTAAAGACTATAATACATCAAACCCAGGTATGTAATTGGTGGCAGACAACACACCAGCAGGGTCTTTAAAAAAATAAATAAATATAATAGAGCTTCAAAAGAGGCATGTACACAGAAAACCTAAAATGAGATTGCCTTCGTTGTCATTGTCTAGAAGGTCATTATATTAGGTCAGCACCATCCTTGGGCTTCTCATACTTTTCTCATTTGTGAAATTGTTTGCAGAGAATTGCTGGAGAATGTCTGAGCAAGTGTGTTGAAAGCGAGAAAGCACCAAAATAGAAGTGTGACTGTGAAGTGTTAGTGAAACTGAACAAATTCTAAGTTTAAATTGTTGGGAGGTTTCTAGCTGTCACTTCCTTTTATCAATCAAAGAAGCTAATACATAAGGCCTTGCATATAGTGGATATTCAGTCATTATTTGTTGAGTCAGTGAAACAAGTGAGACTTCAGGACATAATTAACAAGGTGACACTGTGGATTGAATTGGGGTACAGAAAGAGTGGTCCAGGCAAAGGGTACCTCTGGAGAATGTCTAGACGTGCCAGCGCTACTTGGCAGTGGCTTGTGAAGGTAAGAACTTGGATCTGGCTCAGTGCGCGTGGGAACTCCTGCTGGTACTTTGAGGAAGCGGGTGGTACAATCAGTGACAGTGAAGGAATGAACACTCCTTGTGATAAGCTGAAGAACAGTGCTCGAGGCCCAGAGGTTTGTAGTAGGTGGCTTAGGTGAGCGGTGCTTCGTTCAGTCTACAGTGGGAGGTGGGATAATAACCGTTTATTGAGGGACCATTATATGCCGGGCCTGGTACGAAGCACGTTGTAGATGCCTTTATCTTTACAGCAGCCATGGAGACACCTAGTATACTCCCATTTTAAAGAGGAGGATAGATATAACTCCCCCCAGAAATACACTGAGTCAGCATGCTATACGCACTTGAAGAGGAGGGCAGGCATTACATAGAAGAGTTGGGGTGGCAGGTTAGAAGTTGCCTTGTGAAAGGTACCCTTAACTTGTGGGCCTCTTCAGGCTTTGCCTTTGCAAATTTGGTGGAGAACTAAGATGAAGTTGTTTTGATTTCTTTGGGAACTCACTTGTTCTTACCCAGATTATTTACTAATTATTACTTAAATAAGTCAAACCTTTGATCTGTTACTTTGAAGAGCAGAACAAACATTCTTACTGTGAGGAAGAATCTTTAACCACTTTAAAAATGAGTATTACCTGTGTTAAAAAGATCATCTGATGAATCAATAGTGATAATGTATTGTAAAAATTCTGTATTTGGGGAGATAAATGATTACATATATTTGAAAGTAAAACTAAGCTCTATACAGTAATTTAACTTCCCACTTAGTAACTTAACCATTATTAAAAAATGAAGGAAAACTTTTTATCACTCAGGGATTTGGCTGTGTCTGTTGTGTCCCCTTTTTGGACAGATTACGTTTTCCCCTCATGTCTTCACACTTCTTTGCCTTATGTAGAGCGTGTAGATTCATGCACAGCAATCCACTTCATTTAAGTTTTCTATTCCTGCATGCACGCCTCCCTTCTAATTGCATTTATTTCTGAAATGCCTTGTATCAGCCTGTCAACTTCCTTCTCAGTAACCCCAGAGATCTGAATCAAGTAGATTCCCATATATCAAGAGTGTTCAGCTCTTCTGTAGGAAGGCACAGTGACCTAGCGCAACAGACTGCTGTCCCTCCTTTGCCTGTTTACTCACCAGTCTGCTGAACGCACTGTTGAGCTTGCATCAAATATTTTATTTTGTTTGTTTCTTTGTATGCCCTGAATATTTTTATTTATAGGTGTAGATTATAATCTCCAAAAGGGAACTGTAGTATCTTTCATTTATTTGGCCTTGAGTTTACTCCAGTGTAAACAGGCTCATTAAAAAAAAAAAAAAGTTAGTAAGTAATAGTAGTTTAGTGGTTTTTTTATGTTTTAAGCTACACCTATTGGATGAAATACTAGAAGTAGAGGAAATTGTTTTGGGAATATTAAATTCCTGAGTTTATAGAAACAACTTTTAAGTTTCACACAAAAAGCAGTATGTTTGTATAAGGTGTCTGATGTATTTACTATAAAGTAATTCTGATTTATTTCTGTTGGTCCTAAGATTTATGTTAGGTCAGTATTTTAAACACAAAAACATGCTGTTGGTCTTAATGGTGGTGATGATGGAATAGAACATAGTTTCAAGAATGCAGCCATTGTTAAAAGAAGGACATTTTTAAGTCATCTTTTTTTTTTCATAGTGTAACTGTATTTGGGGAAGGAAATAAAAATCCAAAAGGTGTTTTATATTATGCCATCAAAAGGCGAAATGGAATGTTCCTATTCCTGGATTTAAAGAAAAAACATTTCATGTATGTTTGACACTTAGACATTTGGAGGTTAGAGGCATTTGCTGAGCAGACATTGTTTTTTATTTCATTAATTCCTTCAAGATTCTCCCCTTAAGACACTTGAAGTTAGGCTGACAGTTCCATGTGTTCATAGTTTAGGCACAGTGCCAGCCAGATGTTCAGCCTGTAGCTGACGGAAGTAAAGGTGTTGAGAGCCCCAGTGATCCACCCTTACATCAGCTCTGTGTGTTCTGGTCAGTGGAACTGGGGAGAAATTGTGGGCATTAAGTGGGATAGATGATGAAAGGCACTTCTGCCTTTGGTTGCGAGACTCTTTAAAAAGAAGATGACTTTAAATAATGGTGCCAGCATGATGTGATTGATTTGCAGTTGGCCCAGAATGGAAAGTTCTTGGAGGGAACTGATTTTTCTCATTGTTGTCACCTGTAATTGTTCTTAGACTGGGTTCACTTCTAAAGTAAAGAAGGTGAAAATTGCATTGCATCTTTTGAGATGATTTTCATTAAACAAATCCTGATTTTTTTAATGTATAAAACTGCCTGCTTAATGCTTAAAATCTTCTTTATGCTTTCTGTACCTACCTCATACTCAAGAGATAGGCACAGAAAATCCAAAGTTGCCAGTGAAATCTAAAATTACCCATAAGATGCATTTCGTTTTGAATTATTATAAACATTACCTTTGTATATAACCAGTATTCGCGGCTAGAATCCTATTGTGACAGATAAAGTAGACTAGCAGCTTTCTTAAATAACAAACACAAGCAGTAACCAGAGTTTCTCTACTTAAACTCAGGCAGCATTAATAGCTTAAAAGTTGATCTGTATTTGATTTGTATTTGAGTTCTTAAACCTGTTAGATGCTTGTAACTTTATGAGCAGTTTTGAATACACTCCTTTTTCTCGTTCTTGGGATCCTGCTGTCTGATGTTTTCTGTCATTTTCTCAAAGCTTTTTTGCATGGAACAGCAAGCAGACACGAATCTAGTGGTTTTCCTTGCCCTGCTCTTTTTCCTATTTTGCTGATGATGGAGGTGGTGAGGGCGATGGGGTTGGGGGCTTCTCTTGGACAGAAGTCACTCATCTTGTGTGATTTTGCTAGTTTGACTCCCTGTTTAGACCTAACTCTTTAAGAGCAGGGATCAGCCTGCTTTTACTCACCATTGGGTGTTTTTAGCATCTAGCACAGTGTTTAAGGCAGCATCTGCTGAATGAGTGAATAAATGAAAGTGCAAAGTAACTGGACACGTTCCGTTAGTTTGTATGTGCCTGTAGAATCAAGTAAATACAAGAGCTGATAGGAACTCAGAGCCTTCTGTGGCTAGAGATTCTGAGAAGAATATGGGTTTTATCTTTTGAGGATTCTGGAGCCCCATTTGGGCCCTGCCAAGATTGCTCTGGATTTGGGACGGAGAGAAACTGTGCGGGGTATTTGTCCTCCGTGGGCTTTGCAGGATGGAAAATAAAAGAGTCAGCGTGGAGAAATAGTGGTTTTATTAAGAGTGGTTATTTTTACAGGAATTGTTATCAAATGGTAGCAAAATTTATGGACGTAAATAAGGTAGTTACGACTTCTGAGTGGCTTTTTTATTTTTAAGAGATAGGTATAAGCCACATCTTCTTAAGTTTTAAAATTGGCGGACAAACCAATTGTTCATTAAATCTTTGATGTTCATTAATAGCCGATGAGTATAGGGCACATTTCTAATATTTAAGAATGTATTTTCACATATCTATGAATACTACTTTCAGGACATTTGTGTGAATTTTATAAGAAAGTCAGTATTATGGGATAAAAAGAGTAAGACCACTATACCCAGGAGTTAGAAGACACTAAATAAAAGTAAAACCTTTGGCAAATCACTCAGTATCTGCATTTCATTTTTGTCATCTGTAAGACAGAAAAAATTGAACTAAATTTTTTTAACTGGGTGAAACCAGCAGAACATGGTTACCTACTATTCCTTTTTGTCTGGACTTATCTCACAGCTTAAAAGAAAACACATACTCACACATAAACCAAGGAAAAAAGATACTCATGGTTGGCTTTTCCCCAGCTTAAATTCCTGTTTTTAATTGTCCAGTGAATAAAATGCACAGGGATTTATCAGTGTTCTTTGCCAGTGAGCAGCCTTGTAGGACGCCTAAGCCTTAAGCTCACCAGAAGGCACTGGCAAAGCCGAATATCCGTGGTGGCAAAACGAAGACTTCCTGTGATGCTGCTGGTGGGCACCTCTCTTAAAAATTTCCAGGAAGAAAATCATCTCTCATGGCCTGTCCTGTAGAACTTTGGGGGTGCAGTTTAGTAATTGTCCACATACAGGGTGGGCTCTCCAAATAAAAATATGAGACATTCCCCACCACTGCCTCTGCTTGTTCGCCCTAGAAGGGCGTGGTTGGCCTGGTGTAAGTGCCTTAATAGTTGTCGTGCCACAGGACTGAGCTCTGCATCTGGTTGCTAGTATGTAGGCCCTTGTCAGAAAGTTCCTCCTCCACCTGATTCTGTTCAGCTTCTCTCAAAAATTGCCCCTCCAAATATATAAAGTAAAGTATGTAAAGTAAAAGAAGATTAGAGAGGCTAAGCAGGCCTTTTGCCTCTCAACTTTCTTCCTTAAGGATCCAACAGCTTTAACCAGAGGCTGTTGCCCATTGATTTTTCAAAAGTACCAGGGAGCCCTGGGAAACTCAGAGCCGACATTTGAATTTCAGTCAACTATAGCGACAGTGTTGTATATTCTTTTTCCTATTGCAAATGTTCTGCTTTTATTTTTTTTTTTTACTAGTATTGATTTTTTAATATATAAACATTTAATTTGTGATTGAGAAGATTTGTAAGTCATTTCCTCCTTTAAGGTACACTATGGAGGTAGAATAATGGTTAGAACTTTTAGAAGTCCTAGACCATCTCATTTAAACATTAGTTTCATTTTCACTCTTTTACTTTGAAACATTTAGACCTTTGCTACCCATCTCTTCAACCGTCATTGAAGTAACATATGTAACAGATTTATTGGTGAGGAGATGATTAGCACAGCACTCATTTCTTAAGAAACTTAAAATGTACGTTTTCTTAAAGCATTGAGTTTCCCGAATTTACATAGTATTTCCCGTTTTTAAAGAGTTTTACATCAGCGTGGGTTCCTACTACATTTACACCGTTACGCTAAGTATGTCTAAAATATTGAAGACCGTAAACAGTATCTCAGCACGTAGGGTACCCGGATTCACACTGGATCCTTACCTGTCACCAGATGCCCGAGGTAAGATAATGAGGTCTCAGCCCCCAAGCAGGAAACCTGATTAACCAAGTGAGTGCAAGACGTTATGTATCGTTGTGTGATGAGTTCCCGGCTGCCGGTTGTTGGCAGATGTAGCTTGAGCCTGTTATTTTTCCTGTGGGGGTTTTCAGGGTCGTTGATGGGCCCACCGGACTGATTTCAAGTGCTGTCAGTGATATTTCCACTTAAAGGACATTTAACAGGAAACCTTTATTGGGGGAAAATGAATTCTACTGAGAAGATTAATGGGTCTATAATTTTAGAGTCAGAGACAAAACATTGTCTTAAGGCAGATTAAACAGTGAGATTGGCATTTCCTTTAGAAAACACTTCACTGGCTTCTTAGAAAGAGAATTTTCCTAATACGAGAACCTAAGCAAGTGGGGTATTTCCCAGACCTTAATTTCTCTTCATTGTCCAGCCTCTTTACAGTGTAAGAACACCTGCTTGCCACCTAATAGCAAATAAAGAGAATTAAATTATTTTAGGCTTATTCATATTTGTTTTGAAGTTTATGTTACAGTTTTTGCCATTCAGAGGATTTAGATGTAAGAAACTTCAGCTCCATTGTGTGGAATCTGAATCTCAGAGAAAACAAATGACAGGGCAGAGGTTGAACAGCTAGTCACAGAGTGTAAGGGCTAGACTTTGGAGTCCCTATCGTATTGTTATGAGGGCTTATTTAACATGATTAACCTCATTCCAGGTATCCATTGGTCCAGATAAGTTAAATTTACAGAAATGCATGTTTGTTTGTTTGTTTTAAAAAATTAGGAAGCCTCTAGCTTGAGAAATTTTAAAGGCAGAGGATGTGATAAATGGCAGTAGTTCAAGGTGAATTTTGTGATTCCTTGCTATATGGGGTAACTAGTGTGCCATTTTTACTACTCAAGCCCCCTTTCCCTGTTCTCTAATATCACTCTCTTGTCCCTAATATCCTGACTGAAAACAGATTTGCATTTTTCCTCAGTTTGACAGAAATGTCTGTCTTTGTTCTTAGAACTATGGTGTTAAGATATTGTTAACTTTAGAATGGTAGCCTTGCTCTCTTAAGAAAAAGCAGCTATTCTAGTTACAAGTTTTGTTGCTGTTTTAGTAAGATGCATAATATGCAACCTATGGGAAGTCTCTTGAAGTACAGACACTGAAAGTTTTGGATTTGCATTTGTATGAGAGGCCATATACTCTGTAGTCTAGACTTGTGATTGGCAAACTGGCCCGCCACCTGTATTCTGAGCCTGGGAGCTCAGAATATTTTTATGTTTTTAAATAGCCGTTGTGTAAGTGTGTACATAATCTTCTTGATTTTACCTCTTGGCCTACAAAACCTAAAATAGTTACTACTTGACTTTTTACAGAAAAAGTTTGCTGACCCCTGGTCCAAAGGAATACAGTAAATATTGATAATGTTTGAGTATCTGAAGAGTTGACTGTGAGGTTAGGGTTGGGTTACTTATATTAATTAAGATTCACTTCTGGCTTCCTTGAATTAACCATTATTACCTCTAGAGCAGATCTGACCAGGCATTTTTCTGTACTTTTAACCTGTTGTCTATTTAGGAAATGTGGGTGGCATGTGTTTGGGTGTGAACTAGCTATAGCTGTGTAACAAATTATCCCCAAGATAGCAACTTAAAACAAATGTTTTCTCATACCTTTTTCTTTCAGTTTTGCTAAGATATAATTGACATATAGCACTGTATAAGTTTAAGGTATATCATGACTTGACGTAGTTATATTGTTAAATGATTATTACCACAGTAAGTTCAGTTAACATCTGTTGCCCTTTCTACCAAAAAAAAGAGAGAGAGAGAGAAATAGTATTTTTTTCCTCATGATGAAACTTTTAGGATTTATTCTCTTAGCAGCTTCCATATATACCGTACAGTAGTGTTAACTATAGTCCTTATGTTGTACATTACATCCCCTGTACTTATTTAATCTTATAACCAGAAGTTTGTGCATTTTCACCACCTTTATCCAATTCTCACACCTTTTAAAAGGGTTAGGAATCTTAAGAGTATCTAAGCTGGGTGATTCTGGCTCAGGGTCCCTAATGAGGTAACAAAATGTTGGATGGGCCTGCAGTCATCTGAAGGCTTGACTGGGACCCGGAAGATCTGCTTTTCAAGATGACTTCCTTTTGTGACTTTGCTAAAAATCTCAGTTCCTTGCTGGGGTGTTGGCAGGCAAGGCAGGAAGTCTTAGCTGCTCACACCATATGAACCTCTCCTTAAGGCTTTGTAACTGTCCTTAATACCTGACTGCTGTCTTCTCCCAGTGGTCCAAGGGAAGAGCAAGGAGGAAGCCACGGTGCATGTGCCTTTGAGAGGTGTGTGTACTTGTGTGGGGTGGATTGGGGAGATTGCTAGAGGGCCTGGGTAGGTATGTGTATGTCTGTTTGTCTGAAAGGGTACGTGCTGATGTGTCTGAGATGAGACTGGGATGCTGTTTTATCGGGAGAGGGTAGACTCTTCACTCTCACAGGCAGGTTGAGACTTCATTTGGAGGCCTCCCGGAGCGGCTACATCTCTGCTTTTGGAAGCTGCCTTTGCTGAGAACTGGCATTATTTTGTTACACATAGGCATAAATAGCTTTGTATATACATACATGAATTTTATATGGATGGCTTTTCTGCACAAGCCTGTGGAATTTGTCTCACCCAAGCTCTATCCCATTTTAGTCTGCCCCCATCAACTCATTCAAAGATCTGCTTTAAAGTATCGCCAAACTCTAATACTCACATTTTCATATTGGACCCAGTAGTTTCTGCTCTGAAGGAGACTGAATAAATCTTTCCATAAAGACTTATTTCCTCATGTTAGAACATTCCAAAATATTTCTATTTTGAGAGGATTTTAAAGTACAGATTTGGAATTCAGGGCTGTTGTCCAGTGTATTACAGGAGAAAAGAAAAAACACAACGTCCTATTATACTAGACATTGGTAATTTATCTTAATCTTTAAGATAATATTTTACAGAAGCTTGGATTTCAGAAAAGAATAAAAACCATTCTTCATGACAAACTATTTAAAATTTAGTTAGGGAAATTAAATACACAAGCAAAAACTCAATGTAAAAATAGTTAAGCAGTGAGTGGAGAGTATAGCTCAGTGGTAGAGTTGCACGCTTATCATGCATGATCCTGGGTTCAGTCCCCAGTATCTCCATTAAAAAATAAATAAATAAAAATAAATAAACCTAAAAATTAAAAAAAAAAAAAAGAATAGATAAGCAAGTGGCACTCGTCACTCAGTGTCATTTGGTTTTGGACATAGTGATGGAGCTGTCTGGGTCCGCTGGCCGGAAAGCATTTGTCAGGGGCCTGGCCAGGATAGAGGCCTGGGAGATCCTCAAATTAAATTTTTTTTTTTAAAAAAAAGCAATAATAAAGTAAAATAAGCAAGTTAAAAAATCTAAACTCTGTGGCAGTTCTTCTATAATAAAAGGTAATTATGAGCCAGAATGGAGAGGGAAAGATGGAATGATTCTTGGATTTGGATGTTAAATCACACCCTAATGGGTATACTTCAGTGACTGTATCTATGGGAAAACAGGTAGGATGTGTGTGGCCATTTTCAGTCATTTCCATTTAGCTGTGTTTTTGGATACTGTTCAAAGCATGATCCAACTTCAGTGCTGAATTTGCAGTTTTCATAGTTGGTAAGAGAAGGATCAGACAGCTTGAATGGTAACGCCTGAGATTCTGCAGGTCCCAGATGGAACCTTAGCCAGTCATCGCTGTTGTTCTTGTCTCTTTTTATATACACTGGTAGTTGCTGGATCATTCCTAACTATGGGATCTGCAAATCTTCTGAAATTGTATGCTGACATTTTCTTGTGTATATGTTTTTATCTGAGTAGGTTAATAGTTTTTGTCGTATTCACGACAGCTCCCAAGAAGGAGCCATTTACCCTCCCAGGTTAAGAACTGCTGAAGAATTTGAGACACAGATAATGTTCTTTCTCTGTTTCCTCAGCACTTAGCACAGTGAATAAATATGTCTCAGAGATACAAGTCTGGAATTTTTCTGGGAAGATTTGCTACTGTAGATGTCCCGTAATTCCCTCCACTAAGCCATGTTTTGCTTCCTTTCTTGGTCCCCAGAACCACAGAATAACAGAGCATCTTAAGGAGAGCACTTTTCCTGGATCATTTTGAAAATTATCTTTTAGGTACTTTTTAAGGATAGACATTCGGTAACCTCTGAAGCTTTCTGGGTGTTAAGGATTAATGAAAGTTAACTATTTCAGATTAAGTGGGGGTGGAAGGGAAGAAATCCAATCTGACCTTAAAACGAGACTATTAAGAATATTTAAAAATTAATTCAGTTTTATTTTTAAGCATTATGTCTTTTTATTGCAGTGGTAACGACTCTAGACAAGTGTTGAGTGATCCAAAGGAGTAAGTCAGATCACGCATGGTTTTGCACCTCTTCTGATATGTCACATTGCCATACTTCAGCCTTGCTGAAATGGTGACATACTGAAATTGTTGACGTCTCAGTTGGTGTTAAGAAGTAGAAGTGTAAAAATTTCCCTTTGACATCTGGTAAGATTAAAAAAACCACATCCCCGTTGGGGCTTGAAGTAGATGATGCAAAAGAGTTTCAGTTACGCACTGACCTTCTGTTAAAAGCTGGGAAAATTTTTTAGGAGTCTTGGTTAGGCACTTACCTGGTTGTTACTATTTGAAGAGCCATATTAAACCCAGATTCTTGAGAAAATTACTAGTTCTCTCTAAGCTTGTTTACTCATCTGTAAAACAAAGGAATTTTTTCATTATGAAAAAACACATTTACTTTCAAACTAAGTGAAGGAGAGAGTATCCAGCGTGCTGCAGCAGCCTCTGCAGGTATTCTCATTTCTTTATCTACTTTTCTGGGTGGCAGTTATTATCTTCAAGACAGTAAGATTACCTGGGAACTGTAACGTGTAAAATGTGTAAACCCGTTACCCTCTTGGTTACTAACTGAAACTTTTATCACAGACACATAGCTTCTCTTCTCTTCTCTTCTCTTCTCTTCTCTTCTCTTCTCTTCTCTTCTCTTCTCTTCTCTTCCCCCTCCCCTCCCTTCCCTTCCTCCCTCCCTCCCTTCTTTCCTTCCTTCCTTCCTAGAGATAATTAGATTTTTTCTTAACGGAGGTACTGGGGGTTGAGCTCAGGACCTCATGCATGCTAAGCACACACTCTACCACTGAGCTATACCCACTCCTAGCACTTTCTGAAATTAATTTTATTATTTAAAAGAAAAAAAGGGAAAAATTAACCACAGCTTCTTTTGGGATAATAGAATACCACTCTTACCCAGCTCTTCTCCAAAAACACCAGTCCTCATATTTTAATAGTTTGATGATGAGACAGATGGAACACAAAAAGAAAATCCTATGAAAGTTAGGAATTCAATGAATATAATAAACAGGGAAAATAAAACCAGAGAAGGTTCTGTGATCAAATAAATGTGGAGTAATTGGGTAAAACAATGCTCTGCAGATTGATTGTAGAGCTTTTCGGTTTTTACTGTTTAGTGTCTGTTGTGGACCTTAAAGGGGATATATGACATATATTTCTCAAATTTATTTTTTTAAGAAGCCTATTTTACACATAACCCAACATTGCTTAGTAACTACTCTGTTTCTGGAAAGTCACATTATGACTGCAGTCCAAGCTGGGTCTTCAAAAGCTTGAAAATCCTGTTTATTCCTTACAGTCCACTTAAAACCTCTTCCTTAAACATATTTTTCATCACAGCAGCTGGATATATTTTCCCCTTTGCATGAAATTTTGATAACCTTTATACTTTTGGAGTATTTATCCCACTATCTCATTATGGTCCCTGTCTTTTCACCTTTATTTTGCAACATCTAGTAAGGGGCCAGTTTTGCATTTAGTAGGCCCTTAAAAATGTGTAGACTTGAGCCCCTCCTCCCTGATAAGGAACAAAAGTGAGATAAACAGGCATCTATTTTTCTAAGCACTGTTGATTTCCTCTCTCAGAGATGCAGCAGAATTGGGGCTTCAGGCAAGATCATGTTGACCATGGGTTTCTCAGAAGCTTAGGTGCCCGTGGTAGAGTTTGTCTGTCAGCCCCCACGTCCAGTCTAGTCATTGCAGCCTGTGGATCTTGAACTGTGGATAATGGAATGATCACAGCTCCAAAACCTGAGTGTGGGATTGGCTGTGTGCTGTACCTCCCCCTACAATTGAACTTCTTGCTCTCTTTCTCATTTCCTCTATTTTAAACATGTTAGTATTTTCTTAACTTTATGGGATAGTTTGTTTAGTTTTGCCAAAACCTGGTCAGCAAGCTGTTCATCATATTCTTCAGTTCTTGAGAATGTTGAATGAAGCTAATTCTGTTAAAATGTACAACAAACAAGTTAAATTAGTAATTAATGAGTATTATTCAGTTTGTGCTTTTCTAAAAATTCCGAATTGAATTTGCTAGTTCTTTCGGAGAAAATGAGTCATTTGTTGGGTAGGAAATATCTCTTCTGTGATTATTTTAATGGTTAATTTTGATGGCTCCCTCCCTGTATCCCTACCAATCAAAAATATATTTCCTAGCTGCTGTTTGAAGAGAAGGGTTTTGGTCTTGATTTTTTGTACATGTTGTTCCCAAGGGATAATATTTCATACTTACAGAATGAATATGGCTATTGATGAGTTTGTGTCTTCTAGACGTGTTTTCCTTACTAGATTTTATGTTTGGGCTGTGCATTCATATTGAGATAACATGGCTGTGGCTTACTTATTAAGAACAGTTACGTAGGGAAGGATGTTTTAAATTTGTTTTTTTATTATTGCTGGCTTTAATGCAGTAGTAACTCATGTAAAAGAACAAGTTTCTTTAAAAGACACTTGGACAAGATCCTGAATTAGTGGTCAAAAATTGAATGCACTATAATCTGCTTCTGAAACAATTGTGTTCTTAATTCTAATATATTATTTTAAGTGCATTCCAGTTTCTCAGAATGAGGGCTGGACATGGGTGTGGGATGGCTCTTATCTTAACAGCAGGCGCAGTGGACAGCTGCTGGGATAAGAGAGATGGCATAACTATAGGACACTGTCATCTTACATACCATGAAAACTGTAAGCTGTATACGGCTGCAGCAGCTCTGCACACCTCTTCAGGGAATTTCACTGTGGTGGCTGCCTAAAGTAACCAGAAGAAGGTTAAATTATTTTCCATGAAGTGTTTAATAAGACGAGGAATACAGAATACAGTTTTTTAAAACCTTAAAAAAAAAAAAACTGGTGAATTCACTCATAAATCACCACTGGTGCTCAGTAAATGTAATGTGGCCAATTAAGTCTTGTCTTATTTTTCTTATTGAATGAGTATTTATATAGCATCAACCATCTAAGGCAGATATTGGTATGAAACTTGGGGAAAGTAGTCTTCCAAAGCTTTTAAAAGTTGAATTTGCTTATGGTTATGCATACGGAAGCATGTGTGTGAATGTGAAAACCAAAATAGCTCTTCTATACTTTTTCCCCCAAGCATTTGTTTTGCTGATTCCAACATTTTATCTCAGCTGGATTGAGAAAAATGTAGGACAGGTAATTTCTCTCCTTTAACAGTTGGGAAAACTGAAGCTGAAGCCTGTGGCTTATATGTCATTCTGTAAATTAATAAAAGAACCGGGGGTCAAATTCCATTTTCTTAACACCTATGACTTTTTCACTAGACCAGTTAGGTTCAGATTAAGAGATACAGCAAGCAGATTACGTCCATAAATATTGCTAGCCTGTAAAATATTATTGTTTGGTCTCAAGTCCATTTATTCCAAACCCCTACAGATTTTCATTCTATCATCCAAAGTGATAAATGTCCCTCCAGCTAACCTTCCTAGCCTTGTCACCAGTCTACTATGTCTACATCTAATGCATTGATTTTTTTTTAAAACAAACTTTTATGTAGTACATCCAGTCTTATTCATCTGGGTCAATTGGGTAATTTTAAAGAATTAGTCTACTAGATTCTTGGAAGTCTGTTTAGCTCAGAGTCAAAATACTTTTATTTCATTGCTCTGTGCCTAATTAGACAAGTAGTTATCTTTCATTCTTCCCTTTCTGTGTCCTTGTACCTCTATAAGACATTAAGATACTCTGTGGGTGGGTAACCTAGCAGGCTTCTGGTTTATTTTTAATTTCTTTTCAGTAGGTACAGTTTGAACACAAAAGTAGAAACAACAGTCCCCCCTGCCTGTCACCCAACATTGATAGTTACCATATTGGCAAGTTCATTGATCTTCACAGACACTATGAAAGCTTATTGTTTCTGGTAAGCTGTCAACTGCACTTGTATACAGTGCAGAAAGTTGGCTTAATGTCATTAATCATTGGGGAGTTGCAAGTTAAAGCCACATTGAGATGCTACTGTACACTCACTAGAATGACTAAAACCAAAAAGAGTGACAGTAGCTAGTGCCGTTGAGGATGTGGAGCAGTTGGAATGCCCATACTTAGCTAGAGGAAACGTGAAACAGTACAGTCACTTTTGGAAAAGTTCGGCAGTTCATAAAAAGTTAAGTATATACTTGCCATAGGCTTTTTTAGGCAAGAGAAATGAAAGCGTGTCCACACAAAGACTTGAATAAGTACGTGAATGTTTATAGCAGCTTTTATTCATGAGAACTGAAAATTAGAAACAGCTCAAGTGTCCATCAGCAAGAACATGGGTAAACAAAACACACAGCAACACGAATGAATCTCAGAAAATACTATGCTCAGTGAAAGTAGCCATACACAAAACGAAGTATATGTGCCATCTAATTCCATTTATGTGAAACTCAAGGAAAGACTCATTTAATCCACAGTGACAGACAACAAATCTGTAGTCCCCTGGAGTTGGGAGTGGGGATTGTCTGGAAAGGGACCTTGATTGGCAGTGGTAATTACAGTGCTGGATACATTTGTCAAAACAAACCATACTCTTAAAACCATGTGCATTTTGTTGTATGTAAAATGTGCCTCCTTAAAATTTATCCCGACTGAACAACCAGTGGATCACTGAAGAAATCAAAGCAGAAATCAAAAAATACCTAGAGACAAATCAAAACCAAAAGCATGAGGATCCAAAACCTGTGGGACAGAGCAAAAACAGTTCTAAGAGGAAAGTTTGTAGCAATACATGCTTACCTCAGGAAACAAGAAAAATCTCACAACTTAACCTTAACACCCAAATCAAGTAGAGAAAGAAGAACAAACAAAACCCAAAGTTAGTATAAGGAAAGAAATCATAAATATCAGAACAGAAATAAATGAAGTAGAAACTAAAAAAGCAGTGGAAAAGGTCAGTGCAACTAAAAGTTGGTTCTTGAAAAGATAAACAAAATTAATAAACCTTTAGCCAGACTCGTCAAGAAAAAAAGGGAGAGGGTCCAAATCAGTAAAATCAGAAATGAAGTTAACAGCTGACATCACAGAAATAAAAAGGCTCATGAGAGGCTCCTACAAGCAACAAGCAACTCTGTGCCAATGAAATGGGCAACCTGGAAGAAATGGACAAACTCTTAGAAAGATACAATTTCCTAGGACTGAACCAGGAAGAAATAAAAAATATGAACAGACTAACTACCAGTACTGAAATTGAATCAGTGATTAAAAACTCCCAACAAACAAAAGTCCAGGGCCAAACGGCTTTACAGGTGAACTCTACCAAATACTTTGAGAAGAGTTAACACTTATCGTTCTGAAACTATTCCAAAAAATTGCAGAGGAAGGAATGCTTCGGAACTCATTCTGTGAGGTTACCGTCACTCTGATACCAAAACCAGACATAGATATCACAGAAAAAAGAAAATTGCAGGTCATTATCACTGATGAACATAGATGCAAAAATCCTCAACAAAATGCTAGCCAGCGAACTCCTAGCAATACACTGAAAGGGTCATACGCTATGATCAAGTGGGATTTATTCCAGGGATGCAAGGATTTTTCAATTTCTACAAATCAGTCAGTACGATACATCACATTAACAAATTGAAGAATAAAAATCATATGATCATCTCAATAGATGCAGAAAGACTTTTGATAAAATTCAGCATCCATTTATGGTAAAAACTCTCCAGAAAGTGGGTATAGAGGGAACATACCTCAACATAATAAAAACTATTTATGTCAAATCCACAGCTAACATCATACTCAATGGTGAAAGCATTTACTCTAAGATCAGGGACAAGACAAGGATGCCCACTCTAACCACTTTTATTCCACATGGTTTTGAAAATCCTAGCCACAGAAATTAGAGAAGAAAAAGAAAGAAGTAATCCAAATTGGAAAAGAAGTAAAACTGTCACAGATTGCAGCTGGCATAATACTATACATATAAAATCCAGGAAATTACTACAGCTCATCAGCGAATTTGGTTAACTTGCTGGATACAAAATTTAATATACAAAAATCTGTTGGCATTTCTATACATTAACAATGAAATAACAGAAAAAGAAACTAAGGAAACAGTTCTGCTTACCATCTGATTAAAATGAATAAAATACCTAGGAGTCAACCTACCTAAGGAGGCAGGAAACCTATACCCCCAAAACTGTAAGACATGGATGGAAGAAATTGAAGATGGCCGAACAGATGGAAAGATATACCGTGTTCTTGGATTGAAAGAATTAATTGTTAAAATGACCGTACTACTCAAGGCAATCTACAGATTCAGTGCAACCCCTATCAAGATACCAATGACATTTTCCATAGAACTAGAATAAATAATATAAAAATTTGTATGGCAACACAGAAGACCCCAAATAGCCAAAATAATCTAGAGAAAGAAGAATGGAGCTGGAGGAATCACACTGCCTGACTTCAGACTGTACTACAAAGCTACAGCAATCAAAACAGTATGGTACTGGCACAAAAACAGACACACAGATCAATGGAATAGGATACAAAGCCCAGAATTAAACCCATGCGCTTATGGTCAATCTACAACAAAGGAGGCAAGACTGTACGGTGGAAAAAAGACCTAAATGTAAGACCAGATACTAACTCCTAGAGGAAAACTCTTTGACGTAAGTCACAGCAATATTTTTTTTTTCCGGATCCATCTTCTAGAGTAATGGGAATAAGCAAAAGTAGACCAATGGGACCACTTAAAAGCTTTCACACAGCAAAGGAAATCATAAACAAAATGAAAAGACAACCTGTGGAATGGGAGAAAATATTTACAAATGATGTGACTAACAAGAGATTAGTTCCCAAAATATACAAACACTCATACAGCTTAATATAAAAACAAACAACCCAATCAAAAATTGGGCAGAAGACCTAAATAGACATTTCTATAAAGAAGACATCCAGATGGCCAGGAGGCACATGAAACAATACTCAGTATTGCTAATTATTAGAGAAGTGCAAATAAAAAACAACATCAGTCAGAATGGCCAGCATTAAAAAGTCTACAAATAATAAATGCTGAAGAGGGTGTAGAGAAAAAGGAACCCTCTCCTGCACTGGTGGGAATGTAAATTGGTGCAGCCTCTATGGAGAACAGTATGGAGGTTCCTTGAAAAACTAAAAATAAAGTTACCATATGATCCATCAGTACTACTCCTGGGCATATATCAGGAGAAAACTTGCGGTTGAAAAGGTACATGCACCCCATTGTTCATAGCAGCACTATTTACAGTAGCTAAAACATGGAAGCAACCTAAGTGGCCATGGACAGATGATTGGATAAAGAAGTGTGTGTATGTCTGTGTCTGTGTGTATAATGGAATATTACTCAGCTGTAAAAAAAGAATTAAATGATGCTATTTGCAGCAACATGGATGGACGTAGAGATTATACTAACTGAAGTCAGAGAAAGACAGATATCTTATATCACTTATGTGGAATCTTTTTTATAAGTTCTCTTTAATTCTGTTAATTTCTTTAAAAGACATGTTTAAAGTAAAGATTAACACTGCATTCTGATGTTTATGACAAATGTAGATGATACTTGTATCTACAGTGACACAAATTATAGGGAGATGTAGCTGAACTATATATCTTTATTTTTTGTCTGCTGTGGTTTTTATTCTGTTGTGGAAAAACCACTTAACATGAGGTCTACTCTCTTAACAAATTTTTAAGTGCACTATTACTTATGTGTAGAATCTTAAAAAAATGATATGAATGAACTTATTTACAAACCAGAAATAGATTTCCCCCAAATAGAAAACAAACTATGGTTACCAAAAGGGAAAGGCAGAGTTGGGGGATGGATAAATTAGGAATTTGGGGTTAACGTCTCCTATATATAAAATAGATAAATAGTAAGGACCTACTATAGCACAGGGAGCTATATTCAATATCTTGTAATGACCTATAATGAAAAAAAATCTGGGAAAGAATATATGTGTATAGGTATAACTAAATCACTGTGCTGTACACCTGAAACTAACGCTACATTGAAAGTCAACTACAGTTAAAAAGAAAAAAATTTATCCCAGGCAAAGATTGTCCAAGTCAGCGAACCTGTTAGTCTTTCTGGGCCCCCCAACTCACCTTTTTTTCAGGTGGTTGGATGGTGGGGATTATGCCCCTTAAGCAGGGAGTAACTTTGGAGGTGCCACTGTTTTTCAGTTATTTTAGATCTGTGGGAAGAGCTCGATCAAGTTGGGAGGAACAGTAACGTTGTTTTCCTTCACCACAGGCTGTTTACTCTTTGGCACACGCACTCAGCCTTGGCGCATACCCTTATTCCTGCGTAAAATAGCTTCAGTTTCTTCCAGAGTCTGAAATCTTTTCCCTTTCCCTCCGCAGAATGCCAGAAGAATATATTTTAGATTTTAGAGGACACTTTTGTCTAACTAGACTCTTCTGTCATTCCACCTGGAACTTTTACCTCTGGCCACAAAATGTTTGATGATCAAGTATGTCTTTAGAACACAGAAGTAGTCTGTTAATAGACTAGTGAGTACATTCTGAGGAAATGTACTCAGAATATCCAGAGCTCTCACTTCCTTAGATACCACCCAACTCTTGTTATGGGTTATGCTGTCTGAAATACAGCACTAAATGGCATAGGATATAAAATGATTTATCACTTTGAGTGACTGACAAGTGTTTTTTCCTTTAGCTGGACTGTAAAGGTTTTCTTTGAGTACAGTGCTTAGAAATATAAAATAATCCAAGGAACTTTGATCCTAAAAACTTCTAGATTTTTTTAAGGGAAAAAGGATGAGGGCGGAGGCTGTGAGAAGAACTCATTCTGAAGGAAGAGCTCCTAGTGTATTATTTCAGCAACAGAACAAATGATAGTATTGGATTTTAACTTGTAGGATAAGGTAAATATCAATGAATTCATACTGATAAAAATAACTGAATGAATAAATAAATGAGTTTGAAGAGACAGCTTTCACTTAAGGAAGAATTCCAGTTAATAAATGTGGAAGGAAAAAGAGAACTAGAAAATCACCATTAGGCCAAAACAGAACAGTAGCAATATTTGCAAGGTCTGTGTTTGATTGCTAAAGTTGGTGTGTGAAAGTTTGAGGAGAAGCAGCATATTTGTATATATAGTCTCAAGATAACCCTTCTGAAGTCTTTTATTTAATAGATAATAACTTTAAGGTGGAGAAACCTGACAGATACTGCCTTACCCAAGTGGTCATGGTTAACATCTCTGGGCGTGAGACATGGACACATTGGGAACCCCTTGCTGTAATGCACTCAGGAGGACACACATCTTTGCCATGATGTCAAAATATATAACTTCATTCTGATCATAAGAGAGCCCCAGTTGAGAGACATTTCTACAAAATAACTGAGCATTACTCTTCAAAAGTGTCAGGGTTGTCAAAGACAAAGAGACTGAGGAGCTATCGTAGGTAGAAGGAGGCTAAACGTGTGGACGCCCAGAAGGGAGGCTGAAGGAGAAAAGGACGTTCGTGGGGGAAGTAGTGAGAAAAGTGGCCAGTTTAGTTAACAGTATTGTGCCCGTGTTAGTTTTCTGGTTTTGATAATTATATTTATATGAAATGTTAACATAGAAGGAGCTGGGTAGGGATATATGGGAACTCAGTCCTGTTTTTGCAACTCTAAAATTAGTTTAAATTTCTTTTCAGACCTCAAAAAAAAAAAAATCTCCGTTTTACCTTTGCAAGCTAGTGAATCAAATTTTCAGCAAATCTTTGAAGAAAGTGCACTTGCAGCGTTTTAATTTAAGAAGGAAGAAAAGCCCTTTCGAAGTCATTTTTGTAACATACAGAATCCTTACCTTGTCGGAAGCTTATTATAGGCCATGCAAATTGGCTTCATTTTGATGCCAAAGTCAGATGCTTTGGAGTGGAATACCAACTTGTATGATGCTTGTATCCGAATGATGCAGATACGTGCATGTATGCACTGTACCGTCATCCCAGTTTATCTAAGTGTCCCTTTTTAAAAAGCTAAACGTTAAGATAAATCTTTGTAATTGGAGGGCTTGCTGGTAGTGTGAGAATCCCAGGTGATTCTACAGTACTTACTCTAGTGATAATGTGGTTTCTCCAAGGTTAAATAAGTAGACTTAATAATTGTGCAGCGCTTTGAGAAGTCAGTTACTACCTGAAGATCTTTTTTCACTTTGATAGAGAAACAGAAGACCGAGAGCATTCCTAAAGGACTTAGACTTGATTTCCTAAGAATTTTGTGCTAGGTATTTGAAAATAGAGGCATTGCAGTGCAGAATGTCACAGCACAGCCTGCATTTTTCATACCTGTATGGTTGTAGGTGGGATGTGGTTTTTTTGTATCCGTGTGGAGTGTAGGTGGAATATGTGAAGTAGCTGGATTTGAGGTAAGAAGAAAGGTGAAGAGTTGAGGGGCATGTATGTGACCTAGCGAAGGAATGGAAGAGAAACCCTTCGTCTGGATGGGCACATCCTTGCCTGGCAGATTCAGACTTGTTCTCAGTCATCATTTGCTGCACCTTTCAATACTGGAAGCTTGCTCTTTCTCTTTTTTAATTGGTATACTATTCTTTGTTTTCCTCACTTTCCCTGGCTTCAGTTCTTCTTAAGGTTCGTTGGGTGGGCCGGGTGGGTTAGTGCAGAGAGCGTAAAGTTGGGATAAACTCCTCTAGCCTTTTTGCTGTTGGACCTTCGGGCTTTTTGGTCCCTTCAAAAACATCACAAAGTTATAAAAAAAAAATTTTTTTTAAATACCACGAAGTTGTGAGAATTACGAGATGATATATGTAGGGCACTCAACACAGTGTCGCTCCATAGGAAGCATTTCCTCACCTATTAATTTTCTTCACTTCTAAACTGGGAGCTGTTCGGTCTCCGGGGCAGATAAATTTTATTCATTGAGAACCTACTATGTCCTAGACTTTTTGCTCCGGCATGGCAGTATCAAAGATGAGTTCTACAGGGTCCTTCAGTTCTGAGGCCCAGAGAGACTTAAGTACAGAATTTGAATAGTGTTACGTGACTTGCTGATACAGCATATGGTGTCTGCACCACACTGTACAGAGAACACACATTCTTGCAACCAGCATCAACTGAGCTACTGTTGGGAAACATGTAATTATTTTGAAGCAGTTTGGAGAGTGTAGCATAAAATGTGAAAGGCCGGGACTGCCTCAGAGATGTACATAATCTGGTGGGAAGAGACAGGTAAGTAGGGTGATGATGTAGAACATGTAAGTGGTGGGGGTGTGTCAGGGTGGTCTGGGAACCCTGAACATCTGGCCGTAGACTGTTATTTGCTGGGAGAAATTGGAAAAGCAATGGCATATAAGCCGCTTTAAAGTAGTTGTGAGCTTTGCAGATGAAGTATGAGGAAGGACATTTCAGAAGCTAAAGGAATCAGCAGGTAGGCAAATACAGCCAGTGATAAAAGGTGCTGTCTGAGAAAGAGAAGGTGGCTTGAGCCAGAACTCAGGAGCACCCTGGGGTGGTGAGTGTGGAGGGGTGGTGAGCTAGTGGGCAGTGTTGGCACTAACTCGTGAGGAGCCCCACCTATCACGCTCGGAAGTGAAGATGGACTTCTGTGAGCCACAGCCAGTGGCAGAGGTTTTAAGCAGAGAAAGGCATTGCAACTTACTTGTTTGGACCTTTGGTCCCAGTAGCCTCACGTAAGATAACTAGAGGGAAGACTGAAAATGAGCAGGTAGGACATTGTGGAGGGAGAGGTGTGAGCCCTGAACTAGAGCGGAGGATGATGATGGAGATGGAGAAGTGGAGGTGAGGTAGCTGACGTGGGTAGCCCACGTTCTGAGATCCTGTGGCACGTGGAGAATGAAGAAGAGGAGAGGATACACCCAAGTGTTTCCAGGAAGCTGTTCTGAACATGGCAGCAGTCAGTTTGCCCCTGAAAACATCAGATGGCACCCGCTATGGTACTGCACTTGCCTTCATTTCATCAAACTTATTTGCTTAGGAAAGTTCTTTTGAGAATTTTGCTTAGACAGGAAAAGCAAAGGTACTCACGGGGAAGGGCTGCACAGAATTACCTTTTTTAAAGAAAGAATTACTATTTTATATAGAAATGTTTGTTAAGGTAATGTCCTAAACACCACTTTCTCTGATCCTCCTGAATAGAGTAGATACAATCTACAAAGAATTGATAGTCAGAATTTTTCAACAGATATTTTCTTTGGCTAAAGTGGATTTTGGTACTTGTATGTCTAATTTCTTAGGCACTGAGATGAGATGTATCCTGGCACCCGCCAGGGATATAATATGTGACTAGCATCAGTCCCCTGTAGCCTAGGGTTCCGTGTCTGAGAATTTATTCAGGGTTGGATTGCAACTGTTTTGAAGAAAGGAAAAGAATCACAGGAAGTTTCAAAGAGCGAAACTTGAATTTTCCATGTGTTGGCAACTATTTAAATAGCATTTAAATTGTAATAGGTTAAGTGATCTAGAGAGGATTGTAAAGCATACAGAAAGATGTGCATAGGTTATAAACAAATATTATGCCCTTTTGTACACGGGACCTGAGCATTGCAGATTTTGGTATCCCTGGAGGTCCTGGAACCAGTCCCCCTTGGGTACCAAGGGATGACTGTATTGACGGCTTATCACAAAATATCCTGGTATTTATTCAAGTTTCTATTCCTGTCAAAAAAAATTCTAATTATTTCGTAGTGTTCTGAGAAGTGTTTCATCCATGTGTAGCCATTATGACCATCGTTTAATTCAAAGACTTACTGTACTGTTTACATTGCTGTATGGATCCCTCTTTTCACCTGTGCCACACTGTTTTTCTGTCCCAACACAGCAAAATCATGTCTATTGAGTGAAAGGGATTCTCAAGCTCAGTGCTAGTGTCTCTAGCTGATAGAGTCTTTCAGAGTCTTCACCTTCATTCACATCTAATTTTTTTAACCATTTGCAGTAATAAAATACCCTAAAAATTACCTTTCCTTCTGGAACTAAAGACCACAATTAGCCTGAAATGCCTGAAGTATAAGATGACGTTAGTTGTCAGAGTTGTAATTGTATAGAGACCATCCAGTAGTCTTCCCTGAAGCATCTGGTGATAGATCAGACTCGTCTCTTACACACAGAAGTTGCTTTACATTTTTACCTTTGTTTTTTCCCCCTAGAATAGGTGCTACATACTAAAATAATGATTTTTTTATATTATTATTTAAGACCTGAGCAAGGATATGTTTCCGACCAAATGTGTGGTGCGTAGCTCTGTAGAGTTACCAAAGACTTACGTTTAATCAGTGCAACTGATACATCTTATGATTGGTAAATCTATGTGCTGCTGTATATAGTACAGAATTTTATTTAATAAAACTCTTGCAAAATGTTTGAGAGGCTTGATCCCACAACTTAATTTTAAAAAAGGTTGGTGGAGGGTGTAGCTCAAGTGGTAGAGCGCATGCTTAACATGCAGGAGGTTCTGGGTTCAATCCCCAATGCCTCCTCTAAAAATAAATAAAATAAATAAAATAAATAAACCTAATTACCACCGCCTCCCCCCCAAAAAAACCCCACACAGTATCAGTATATTCAGAGCTCTTAGAACTCTTCTTTCTAAATCCTACCCTCTTATTAGACTGGAGAAAATATTACACGTGTTTTTGGCAGATATCTTTTGATAAAGTTTTGATGGGAGAAATGCTGTTTTTTGCTAGGCTGCCTTCCCATGTTTGTCCGTATTTCTATTCTCCTATTTTATGTTTTTGTATAGAACAGTGGTTCTCACCTGGGAGTGATTTTGCCACCCAGAGAATTTTTGACAGTGTCTGTCAGAACTTAGGGAGGGAGGTGCTGCTGGCATCTGATGGGCAGAGGCCAAGGATGCTGCTAAACACCCCTCAGTGCATAAGCACGGCCCCACAGCTAGGAGTTAGCACATCTAAGATAGTAGCAGTGCTTGGTTGAGAAGCCCTGCAGTAGACATCCTTAGGAAGCGATGATAGGCTTTCGGAAAGTTTTGATTACCAGTGATTTACAAAACTCATTATAACATGATAATATGACCATGAACTAGCCTGTTTTTTAGAACTGTTATTTTCTAGTATGTATGTTTTTGTTTTAAGGATTAGATTCAAGGGAATCCTTAAGATTACCTTAATTTAGTCCAACCTGTTAATTTTACAGGTGAGGAAACCAAGACCTGAAGAGGGAAGTGATTTGTTAGACTTTGGATTTCTTTGAATTATCTAAATAGCTTTTTTTTTCCCCTTTGAAGAATTACTAATTCTGTGTGCTTTGTAAGTGCCCATTTTTGAGCCATGAACTATAATTTCAAAATGGTTAAATGAATTTTAAATGGGATCTCTGATAGCTATAAAGTAATTTGCAGAGCAGATTGGATTGCTCCAGTATAGTGTTTCTTGGAGAGAGAATGACTTGATTCATCATCAAGTTTATTTGCATCTGAAAATATGGTTTGCTTAGAGATTTGTATTTTGAGATCCCTCTTAAAATTATTGGCATGATTTATAAGGTAATTGGGGGGGGGGGATTGGAAGAGATCATTTCAAAGTCACTAAGCCAACAGTATACTTAGTAAAATGTACCTCATGCAAACTTGCCTGGACCTTAAGAACAGATACTCTATTTAGTTGTCTTTATTAAATATTGAATACAAGTATCTGAGATAAAGGACCAGTGAGATCACTTACTAACCCTGTTCTAATGCCTTTTATCAGTAAGGAAACTGAAGTTTGAAGAGAGCATGTAATCCCTCCAAGGTCACTGACTTAGGAGAGGGCTAAGGCATCTCACCTGCTGAGTCCTGTGGTCCAGCTTGTGTGACAAGAAGCAGCCCAGAAAACACAAGGGACCCTTAACAGAGATCTGGGCCATTGCAATCTAATGCCTTGTATTTTATCAGTTCTTTGGAAAATAAGCGTATATCCAGACACATGCAGAGTGCGTAGTACCCTGCCTTGGCGTAGAGTAGGCACCAGGAAAAGTCTGTTTAATGAATTTGGAAACATAAGTGAGAATGAAAGGTGGAACTGGAAGAGGAGATGGCACAAGGAATGTTACGACTTTCTCTGCTCCTTTACCCAAGGGCGTTTTGGGAAGCGGGATGCTGGCCCGGAGAGGAGGGATTTGGTGCCTGCAGGGGCTTCCTCCTAAGCGAGCTGTGTGTCCACCACTTCTGTGGTCACAGCCCCAGAAGCTGCCGTGACGCTTGTGCTGCCTCAGGTGTAACGGCGGCCCTGAAGCACTGCTCACACCAGCTCCTCAGTCAGCAGAAGTCTCTTTTCAGTCTTAACATCAAAGTGTTTTACTGTAGAGTATATTGAAAATAAGGAGTAGCGGGTATCAAAAAGAAATGCAGTTAGCCATCTTCAAAACAGGTCCGTTTTGAAAACAGCTGAGAAAACATTTTTCTTTTTATGATGCCAACCAGCACATTTTGTCAGTGGGCTTGCTTTTGGGGAAATGCTGTGAGAGATCTACAGGGCGTACTTATTATGGGACATTTACTTAAAATACTTGAATGACCACAACAAAATTCTGATATTTTAGGCACCACAAGGGAGAGGAAATGAAACAAAGCCAGGTTTACAGTCAATGGTTGGAATACTTCAAGCCCACTTCTTGAAAGTTGTTCTTATGTTTACTAAGTTTAGAATTTTTCTTTATCTTCAAAACATTTTCTTGACCTTCATTTGGAGGTGATGCTGCTTTTCATGGTTTGTTTTTTTTTTTTTTTTTTTTTAAGTTTTGCTGAGAGAGAATTTAAGCTTGAGGTATTTTAGAAGTTGTCTTCTAAAGAAAGCCTCTACTTTCCTGGCCTGTGATGAAGCAGCAGACTTGCACAGTAAAATATTTGGTGTGGTCTTAGGGTAGCAGTTCTCAAACTTACTGGTCAGAGGATCCTTTGCACTCTTTAAAATTATTATGGCCCCCAGTAGCTTTTGCTCACGTTGGTTATGTCTATAGATGCTTTCTGTATTAGCAATTAAAACTGAGCAATGTTTTGAACACAATAACATACAGACTTGCAATTCACTAGTTGTCAGAGCAGTGGTGTCATGTGTCGTTTAGTCTTTGGAAAGTGAAAAGGCGAGTAATGTCTTAGAATTATTATGGAGATGATTGTTAGGGAACTAGTTTGGGCCTTGTAGACCCTCCTGAAAGTGTCTTTGTATACCCCCGGGGGTCTCTGGGCCATACTCCGAGAACTGGGCTCAGATATCTGTACATTGCTGCACAGAGGTTAGTTATAAGATAGAGGTTTTATTTTCCAGAGTCAAAACCACTTGTAGCCCCTTTTACTTTCTGAGTATATGTTCCTGAGTTGCAGAGAAGTTAGAATACAGACGGTTACGGTGCTCAAATATTTGTTAGATAAGTGTGTTTTCAGAGCATAAGAGACATTTGAGTACTCAGGAAGACAATTTTAAATCTACAGTAGAACATTTCAGATTCTGCTGTTTATTAAGTTAAGGAGGCTTATGTTAGTTCTATTGGAGCCACTTGTCCTAACCAACTTGTGTCTGGTAAGAGTTTGTGTAGTACCACGTATATCGTAAAATGAAATCTGGTAGCCTCCCCTAAAGGCATCTCCTTTTAAAAGGAATATCTGCAAAACCACAGTTCTCCGCAAAATAAAGCAGAAAAGCTGGCAGCTTTATCAGTGAGGCTCCTTAGTATGGCTGTTGCTACCAGGCAGTGTGATTTAACTTCTGGACACTAACTTGTTCCAGGGAGTTCTGTCTCTAGAACCGTTTCCTTAGGGCAAGGCTTACCAGCTTCTTTCACTTGTAAATCTTTTCATTTGCCCTCCAGTATCTGAGGAAGGGTGATAGACACAGCTACTGCTGGAAGAAGTAGTGCTCTGGAATGTATGTCACTTTAAAGGGAACTACTCTACCTACATGTTCTGTGTAAGTGTATGGTGACAAGAGCCAAGTGGCCCTTACCCAGGCTCAGTAGCACAGTCTGGATAAAGTCCAGAGGCTGTCCGTACTCCAGAGTCCAGCTCTTCCTTTCACCTGGGAAGATGACAGAGGGAAAGCTACTTTAAAGGGGGTGGCTTTTTTTTTTTTTTTTTTTTTTTCGATAGTGGAGTCAGATTTGAGTAAGAAACCAGTTTTCTGATACAGAGCGGAATAGTTCTTCTACCATTCAAGGATGCCAGTCGAGGATGTATACTGATGGGTAGAAGTGATCTGGAATAAGAACTGAGACCCCTTCGGGCCACCCAGTGGCTCATTCTAGAAGATGAGCCAAAGGCTTGAGGAATTTCATGAAGACAGGTGTTTACATGAGAAAGGAAAGAACTGTTTAGGAGAGAAAAGAACAGCAAGAAGGGAAACTATTTGGGGAGCAGAGGGAATTAAATAATGCCATGTAGTGTATGATCTCAGCAAAGTTAAGTGACAGAGCACTTTTTAAAGTGCCCACGTTATAATGGTAATAGGCTTCAGTGCCGGTCACAAGGCCATGGAGACTCTGTATTAAGCTAGTGCAGCATGACCTGACATCGCGGCAGGAGCAGCTCTGGGGAGGGCTATGAGTCTCGATCTTTCCAAAGCGGAGCCAGCTAGGCCTGAGTTACGCCGACAGGGGCCTAAGCCAGCAAGCTGAAAGGGCACCCTAGTCACTGGGACTAACAGCTGGTACAACAGGGGCTTAAGTTTCCTGCTTCAGGGAAGAACTTGATTGGAGCTGTTGTGTGGTTTTGTCTTCTCGTAACTGAACGCATAAATATTTGTCCAGCGGTCTGTTAAGATAACCAGTCCTTTAAAATAGTGGCAAAGAAGACACCTAGAAACTCCCTGGGAATTTACTGAACCAGATTATCTGCCATATTTATTTCCTCATCTGTCATTCTTCATTGGGCTGGATTGAATCCCATTGGTGATTCTTAGTAATAACTGCATCAAATAGGAAAAGGTGCAGATAATTTTATGAGATTAAAATCACTTATTGCAAAGCTCTCAACCTAGCATACCAGACTAATAGTCTAGAGAGTCTGATTCTCTAGGGTCTAGTTGTAAATCCTCTTTTTTCAAACTGGGAATATTAGTGGCTGTCTAACATACCCTTTAGAATTGCTGAGGATAAAGTGAGGCAATAAATTAAAATATAAGTTTAGGGGGAAGGGAAAGAGCTCTAGAGGGAGCTTAGTTACTTCATACCTGTTCTATCTGTGCATTTCTAGATTAAAAAAAAGTCTTACATCACCTTTAAAGATCTCATGGTCATTGGTGTTGGAGCTAGAATCCTGACTTCTGTGTTCTCACAGCATTTCTCCTCTGCTTTATTTTTGGTATTTAAAAAATACATAGTGAATCAGGAGTGGGGAGGTAAAATGAACAGAAGACAGGTTGTTCTTGTAGGGCCTTTTTTTTTGTACCCATCACCAAAGCTGGAAGCCATCAAGGTGTGGTTGACAATGTTGGGATGGACAAACTCTGATGCTGGTGACACTGCCTTAGAGGGAACTACAGGCATTACCTGATTTAAAAATGAAATATATTCTACAAATGTATTTGCAGTTTAATTGTTTCAACTCAATACATTATTGTATGCAGACCAGTGCAGATGAAGATCAGATTTACTCACATCATTATGGTTTTAACAAGGTACTTTTGCAAAGAAAAAAAAGTGCAGTTTATAAAGCATTTGTACACATTTGGCCTGTGCAGTTCTCTGAGGTTGGATCAATTATTCCTATTTCATCTTCAAAGTACTTCAGTCGGCAGATGTTATCGAATATTAGCTGTGCAGAGTACTTTGCTACATTCCCAGCTCGGGGAGGGTGTTTCGAGGGCATCAGTAGTACAGAAATTCCGTCATTGTTAGATGGGGGTAAGGCCAACCCAGTGCATGTGTGCAGGATGAACTTTTGAGCATAGAGACAGGAAAATAGGTCCTGTGGAGAAGTCTTCTAATTGATGTGATCTTTCATAAAGAATCCTGGGCTCCTAATAGAGTAAGCTAAGTGGAAAAGCATTCTCAGAGTGGTTAAATCCTTGAAGTTGCTAATTCTTCAGTTAACAGATTGCCAAGGCAAGGAATTGATTGGGGGGAATGGAAATGGAAAGGCAGTGTCCAAAGAACTCAAGTTGACTTGGTGAAGACATTTTGTAAGTTGCAAAGTACTCTTTTTTTTTTTTTTTAATGGGTGAGTTGATTGTCTGATTGCAGTCTTCCGAGTATTCTAACTAAAAGTGGAATTCTGCAAGTGGGCAAAATGCACAAATGATAGTTCAAGAAAAGCTGGACATAATCAAGGAAAAGAAATGATTTATTATTGTTCTTTGTTGCCTGAACAACAGGAAGATGCTTTTGTCTCATTGCTCATTGTGGGAGCTAAGATGTAAAGCAGCACGTGAGAAATGATCTCAGAGCCCACATTGTGCTGAGCACACAGTGGAATAGGACAGGGTTTGCCCGTGTCCCCACAGTGCCCCTTGTGCATGTGTCAGAGCAGTCCAGGAAGATAGCTTGTTTCTTGCTTTCATTTATGTTCATGCATGCTTGAACTCTGAAATTTTTCCTTGTCAGAAATTAACAATGTCCGTAGATAAAGATTTGCTTCATGTTATAGAATCAGCTCTTCTCTGAAATATTAGCTGTTTAAATGCAAATAGATAGACAAGATTTCCTGATGTCTGATTTTGAAGTTTGACAGCAGATTTTCATTTTTAAACTCTATTGAAATGGCAACAATAAGCTTATAAAATAATTTTAAGTTTTTTTAATTAAAAAATACAGTTTTGAAGAAGAAAACAGAAAAAAAAAATTTGTTGGTTGCCAAACATACTCACAAAGGAATCCAGGCGCCCTGTTGTATACTGTAGCATTTCTGGTCCAGTGGGGCTTTTTGTTTGTTTTTGTTGGTGGTGGTTGATTGGCGTCAATTTGAGGCTTAGGCACCAAAACCTATAAGCCGTGTGCTTTGATCTAATACTTCCACTGTATTGTGAAGGCTCTTAATTACCTACTTAAGATATATTATTTGAGAAATTTTATAATTTTGTAGAGCCCAGACTCTCAACTCTGTGGAAGGATTGACTTCCTGCAGTATGTTGCCAGTTCTGCCCATTAAAGGAGCAGTTCACAGTGTGTTGTGACACTTAGGACTTCATTAAGTAATGTAAATCTGTGGGAAGTAACTATTTCTCACTGATCAGCAGTGTTAAATACCATGATAAGGGTTCATTCCTTTCAGGAAATGTTGCATAGGCGTTGGAAAACATTCCTGCCAGCTCCTCTCCTCCTGCCCTTGTCTCTTCTCTTAAGGACAGCCAAGTAGGCCTTTTCTTGCGGGGGGGGGGGGGTGCTCGTGTGCATGGTGGGATTCTCTGCCAGGTGTCTAAGGGACTGTAGCCTGAGTTGACCTGGGTCTTTCATCCCTAGTATCCCGTGCCTGAGTCACATCACCCTCCCTACCCACTGCACACATCGCACACGCACACGCGCGCACACACACACACACACACACACACACACGGTGGGGAAACTGATTTGAGGTTACGTAAAAGGTGTCTGTAAAAAGTTCCAATAGATCTGGGTTAAAAATCCCAGCTTAGCCCCTTACTGTGAACCTTAGACAGGTTTCTTAATCTTTCTGCTTTCAATCATCTCAGTTTGAAAAGTGAAGACAACAATGCCTGCTCTCAAGGATGTGTGCTGAATTTAGCTTCTTAGCGTGCCCGTCCTGTGATGGCTGTGAGACGGTTCTGCCTCTGCTGCTTCAGGGGCAGGTTGGACGGTCTTGCCTGGGGAGCCCAGCAGGGCGGGGGCCGGGCGGGAGTAGGGTGCGTGTGGCCCTCCTTTCACAGGAGATCAGAGAGCGTTGACCTGGAAATAAGGAGGGGACGGATGACAAGGGCGGCCAGGGCAGTTCCGACAGTGTGGCACCTTTACTTCCTCTTAGAAGGAGTAGAACGTGTTAGAATGGCTGCTGCCGCCTTTGTTAGAACCTGTGTGAATTCAAGGTTACCTTTCACAGGAGGGCGTGTGTGTGTGTGTGTGTGTCTGTCTGTCTGCCTGTCTGTCACCGGGACTTAGAGTACCCTCCCCCGTTTCACTAGGGGCACTTCACATCTGCTTGAATCCGTTGCTCAATGGCAAGCGAGGCCGCTTGCGGTCCAGGCTGAGGTGTTGGTACCTGTGACTGGGTTTCATGCTGTGCCACCCATGACCAAGGCCTGTGTTTGCTGCCGGCCGACAGGAAACTTGGCCCTTGGTTTGCTCCTTTGTTGGTAGGTTTTCTGTCAAAGCCACACTCGCACGGAACCGGCACTGGAACCCTCAGAACAGGCCCAGTGGCTTGCACGCGCGGGCTCGCCTTGATGACGTCATAGGCGTCTGTCCCCGCCTTGTCCTGTATCCTCTTTTCAGCCACATCACACCCCCTCCTAAGAGGTGCTCCAGTACGTGCTTAACTTAGGCTCAGTGTGTCATGTAACTAGCAACTCTCTTTGTTGGTTTTCTTGCACAAAAATTGCAGAATTCTTTGAAAAAGAAACTTGGTTTGGTTTGGTTTTTCATAGGTTGGTTTTTGTTTTGGTTTTTTCCATTTCTGTTCCTCTGCCACTGGCGCTCTCATTGATGAGCCAGACCTAGTCCGTCTGGTTATTTTTCTCTGGCCAGTGCTCCACTGAGGGGAGTGAGGGGGGGCTGTAGGATCTGAAGGGGATCCTTACGTAACGGCGGGCAGTTACTTCACCTCATTAGTGACCCACTTGGATATTTATTTACTACGTTGTGCTTCGAGAGCTTATATTGTAAATGTCAACCTAGATGGGAACGTCTTTGAAAATTAATAGTGTATAGGGATGGGCATAGGCTTTCCTTTCTCCCTTTTTCATTTGGGTCTGAATGGTAATGCATTGAGAGAGGCTGTTGGCACCACTTACTATTCGTAAACAGTAGTGTTAAGAGCCAGTGTCAGTTGGAGATTGGTGCGGACAGAATGGTTGATGGCACAATGAATGTATCACTTGTCTAAGTTTTTTTTATAGTGACTTTCAATCTTCACCCCCTTGGGAGCTACTATGAACCAGTTACCTTCTATTTATTGCTCTATATATGTTGTGCATGCCAGTCACAGAACTGCAGGGGAGCAGATCAAGTCAGAATAATTAGATTGAGGAGTGAATGTCACACTTTTAATTTCATTCTCTTTTCAAGGGATTACCAGTGTCTATTTAATAAAATGAGATTAACCCTCTGCAGCAGAAGTATTTGAAAGCTGTCAGTCAGTATAATCTTGACAGCTGAAAATAAGTGTTGCTCTAACCACTGTTAAATGTTTTATTGGCTGAAATTCTTGACTGCACAGGGTTGTGTGTGTGTGAGTACAGGTGTATACATCATCAGCGGTAGATGTACAGAGAGTTGATATTAAACAAAAGGTTTATGGACTTAACCATACTACCTAGAAATAATATAGAAATAACACCATATAATTTAGCCTTTTTTTGAAATATAGTTGATTTATAATACTGTGTTAGTCTCAGGTGTATAGCAAAGTGATTCAGTTATATTTTTTTCAGATTACTTTCCTTTATAGATTATTACAAGATACTGACTATTTTTCTCTATGTCATATAGTAAATCCTTGTTGCTTACCTATTTATATATAGAGTGTGTTATCTGTTAATCCCATGTTCCTAATTTACCACCACCTTCCCTTTCCCCTTTGGTAACCATAAATTTGTCTTCTGTATCTGTGAGTCTCTCGTTTTATAAATAGATTAATCTGTACTGGGTTTGTTTGTTTTAGATTCCACATATAAGTGACAGTATTTGTCTTTCTCTAACTTCACTTAGTGTGCTGTTCTCTAGGTCAGTCCATGTTGCTGCAAGTGACAATAGTTCATTCCTTTTTATGGCTAAGTAGTAGTCCATTGTATAAACATACCACAACTTATTTATCCAGTCATCTGTCAATGATTGTTTCCATGCCTTGGCTGTTGTATATAGTGCTGCTGTGAACATTGAAGAGCATGTATCTTTTCAAATTAGACTTTTCGTCTTTCTAGATATGTGCCCAGGCGTGAGATCGCTGGATCATACATATAATTTACTTTTGAGTTGCCAGATACTAGTAATAAAATACTTAAGAAATTATGAGGCCAAAATGTTAAAAACTGAAGGAATTAGTAAAGCAAATGATGACGCTTTTTTTCCTTGAATGTTTCAGAAAACCCCGGATCAACTCCCAGCTGGTGGCACAGCAAGTGGCACAGCAGTACGCCACCCCCCCGCCCCCGAAGAAGGAGAAGAAGGAGAAGGTGGAGAAGCAAGACAAAGAGAAGCCGGAGAAAGACAAGGAGATTAGTCCTAGTGTTACCAAGAAGAACACCAACAAGAAAACAAAGTAAGACCCTGGGTAACTCAGCACAGTACTATATTATTTTGCAGGTGAATCAGAAATGTCATTGAAATACCTCTTTTTGTATCTCCCCTTTCAGACCAAAGTCTGATATTCTGAAAGATCCTCCTAGTGAAGCAAACAGTATACAGTCTGCAAATGCTACAACAAAGACCAGTGAAACGAATCACACCTCAAGGTATTTGAAACTAGAATGAAGTGCCACGCTGCTGCCCTGATTCACCTGGTCATAGGCAGGCAGGAGCCTGGGCTGGTTTTGTGCCTGTGGGTTTATAGGCTGAGAAGGGGTGGGGTGAAGAGAAGGGTGTGGGACTGTTAACTTGCAAAATACATGCACATGTACACGAGCTGCTTTTATATCGCTGTGGCCAAAACAGGGGAAAGAGAAATTGATCATAATTTTGCAGTGGTCCAAAGCTTTGCTAACTGATGGTGGCTTCTATTCTTGCTAAGCTTAGTCAGCAGATTTGATAGTAAGGGTTGATACGTGTGCTGTTACTGTAGGTTCATTGCCACGGTGTTATGAAGTGTGTGTATGTGTGTGTGTGTGTGAGAGAGAGAGAGAGAGAGAGATGTTTGGCCAGGAATCCTTTCTAATCCGTAGCTTATTGAACAGACTGTCCCCCTGTGGTGTCCCTTTCAGGCCCCGGCTGAAAAATGTGGACAGGAGCACTGCACAGCAGTTGGCAGTAACTGTGGGCAACGTCACCGTCATTATCACAGACTTTAAGGAAAAGACTCGCTCCTCCTCGACGTCCTCATCCACAGTGACCTCCAGTGCAGGGTCAGAACAGCAGAACCAGAGCAGCTCGGGCTCAGAGAGCACAGACAAGGGCTCCTCCCGTTCCTCCACGCCAAAGGGCGACATGTCAGCAGTGAATGATGAATCTTTCTGAAATTGCACATGGAATTGTGAAAACTATGAATCAGGGTATGAAATTCACATCCTCCACCTGCCCATGCCGCTTGCATCCCTGGAGAATCTTCTGTGGACATCGACCTCTTAGTGATGCTGCCAGGATGATTTCTGCTTGCCATGGGCATCTGGCCACCAAGGAATTTCGCACCCTGACGATTACTCTTGACACTTTTATGTATTCCATTGTTTTATATGATTTTCCTAACAATCATTTATAATTGGATGTGCTCCTGAATCTACTTTTTATAAAAAAAAAAATCTGCTGTGCACAATTTTCCATGTACATTACAACTGGTTTTTTGTTTTTGTTTTGTTGGGGAGGGGGCGGGCTGGGAGGGGGGGGGAACTTTTATTTATTGTGTTCACAGACTCCATCCTTTCAGCATATCCTTTTAAGTTTAGTTCTTTCTTCCAGTTATACTATGTACTATCAGTTTTGATATAACTATATATATATATATAAATATAAAATTATATATAAAGGGTTATTTGAAACCAATCCATGGCAACGCTGGTGCTTGATACACTGTGAAGTGAATACAACATTGAACAGTCACAGATCTGGGACAGTCCCTTCTATGAAAGTGCTGAAATTAAATTAAAATCAGTCTTACGTGAAGTATGTTCCAGCCCACATGGGAACTTGACTCTCATCTGTCTAAAGAGTACTGGACGATAGAAAAATATATATTTTTTAAGCAATGTGAGCTCACATTTAAAGACTGCTCCAGATAGCCTGCATTTGCGGTGGAATAACTGACAAATCACAAGCGGTTTAGTTGGGAGGGCTTTGATCGTTCAGAAGTAACTAAACTAGCTCCAGAATGCCAAGTATTCGTGTAAATTACGGTTACATGTTAACATTGCTGTTCTCACATAAGCACTCATGAAAATACGGTATTCTGTAACTCGAATTCCATCCATTTTCCAGACCTCTCCTCACGTCTGAGGTAAATCTGTAAAGTGTCTCTTAGTTTTAGGATTAAAACCGTCGAAACTATTTTTGGTCCATCCAAGAAGCAAACCCCTGTGTCCACTTTGCACGTAACATCGCAGCGGTGGTTTATGTGATCGTTTGAGATTTGTTTGCCTCATGTCTCCTCGTTTCCCTTACCCTACCAACTCAGTCGCAAAATGTCTTTCTCTTAAAATCTAGCCTTGTTTGTTTGACTGCACAAAGGTTATCAGCCACACAGCCAGTCCCAACATGGAGCTTGTCAGTGTCTGGAGACATTTCCCAAGTCCCCGCCATGGGAAGGACCTCAGTGGTGAGCGGTTGAAGCGCTGGCAGCCAGGGCTGCAGGGGAAGCTCCTGCTTCCTGAGAATGTGTGATCTCTTTCTCCCTCGACATAAAGACAGCTTGAGTCAACTCTTAAAAAAAAAACAAAACAAAACTTTTTTTCACTTTTTTTTTAAAACTGTCTTGCAAAAACAATTAAAAAAAAACAGGAAAAAGAAAAGGACCACTGATACGAATCCACCCCTCCTCATTTTTGAAATGTTTTATTTTGTCTTACTTTGTTTGGTTTAGGGTCTGTTGTGTTTGACTTTTACATTCATTCGCTGAATTCATAGACTTTAGAGTCATTTCAAGCATGGGAACTTGATGTCACCTTCCTTTATCTGACCATACTGTCTAGGGACTTTCTCGGGAGGGCGGCAGGTTGGTAATGAAACACCACATTTTGGTGTGAAAAACCTGGTTTGCTTAAGAATAGAAGTAACTTCTGTCTGTGGAGGCAACGAGTAAAAAGAACAATTAACAGCTTGATTTGAGTAGCCAACAGGAAAGGCTCCTTTCACATTTACATTAAAACTATTCTGTAGTCACTAATGTACCATCATTTAAATTCTGTTCTCAAAGGTGTAGATGATAAAGCAGTGCCATTTGTTGCTGTGGTCCTACTCTCAAATGCACAGACAATGTTCCCCCCTTTTAAAAATACCGCTTGTATCTGGGATGCAAGCTGTGCTTACCTTTTTAAATACATTTTTAAAGTATTTATTAATGAACCAAAGGAAATCAGATGCTTTCTGTAAGCATCAGGCTATATAATACATAGTGATTTGACTATGACTTTTAAATCCACATTTTAATATTAGTGGGGTATTGCAAAGACATTCCTTCTAAAGTTTTAATATTCCTTTTATTAAGGGTCTCAGGGAGGGTAAATTAGTCAGCCATATTTATTTTCCAGAGATGTAAGGAATTGCTAAGTTTTTTAATTAACTTTTTAAAAAAAAAAACTTAAAATGCCACCAAACTCATGGGTTGCACTGCTTTTGGAACCAATAAGTGTTGGTATGCACTTTGTTCAGAAACACTGTGTACTTTTTCAAAATTAGTTTCATGTAAAGTGATTGGACCCCTAGATTAGTGGAAAAAAGCTGATTAACCAGCTACTCATAGGCTGCTAATTAATTCATTGCCAGTGTCTTGGTTTTTCAGTTTTGCCTCCATGATAAATTCAAGAATAAATTAAAGGTTGGGGAAGGGTGAAGGAAGGGAGGATTGCTTTAGAACAGGTGAGATGACGAAATTGCCGTTTTGCTAGAAACTGCAGCTCACAGTGGGACTTCTCAGCAATCGGATGGTATTGGGCCCGTTTTTCAGCTGCTGTTGTGAATTCTTTTACGGTAGGTGATAGGGACTTAAGGCTTAATTTCTGAAATTGATGACATCCCTCAGGCATGTATTCTGGAAATGGAATTCCTGTAACTCCTGCGTTTGCAGTTTGCCCTGCAATTAGTAGGCAGCGCGTAAAACACTAGTGTAGATGATAAAGGTGTACGTTAAAAGAGGACCAGAAATACTTGGTATTCGGCGGCACAGTAAGCAGGTTATGAAAACAAAATAAAAAAAAAAGCACAGTGTTAACACTTGCAAGTTTCCATTTGTTTTAATACCACAGGATCTTTTCGATCTTTCACACTCGTCCGTGCGCACACACAGAGCTTAACTGACCTGCCCTGCTTGAGTCATGCAGTTGGGAAAGGGAAAAAAAAAAAAAAGGAAAGAGATCTTGACACCCAGAAAATATTTTAAGCAAAATCTTTCAGTTTCAATTTGGATAGTTAAAAACATTGGCAGAAGCTTCTGTGAGTTTAGTTCCACTAAGATGTTTCACCTGCCTTATCAAGACCATTCTCAGTCTACTTTTTTAAGCTACCGTATCTTAAATTATTGAAAATTTATTAATTGCTGAATATATAATAACCTTTGCTTGTATGTAACCGAAAATGGTTTAAGAGCCAACATTTAGAGTATGACAATGGAGCTGAACAGTTTTTAATGCGCAAGCAGTTCTGTTCTTGTGTATGACTTGTAACCTTAATTTACTGTGTAAAGATGGTTACATTATTTCCTTAGCTTTGTTTGTTGGAGACAAATAGAGAATGCTTGTTAAGTATGTCAAAACATAATCTTGTGAATTTTTGTTAATGTATTATACGAGCTATATTTTTCATTTGCCCAGAAAGACAGCTTGTATAACGCTTTTGGAAGTTTCTGCTCTGTAACGTCTTTAGAGCTGACAGTCTGTTAGGTTTGTTTTTTTCTTCATGCTAAAGTGTCAGTTTGGTGGTTTTGTGAACTGGTCAGAGATTCACAGGTCTTAAATGTTTTGGGGAAATTTATATTGGACACTGCTCTTTGTCTAGCAAATAAAAGATGTTAATATATTCCTGTTACTGGCATGTGCACGACTATGTTATTAGAAGCCACTTTATCATTTCCCTGCTTTAAATAGAAATGTCTATTTATGAATTCTGCTTGTAGTTTTTTCACAAATAAAATAGTAAAATTTACATTGAAATCTCTATTTTTGTGTGTCTAGATTTTAACCCAGAGGAAAGCAGTTACTTTTTACACTCAGATTTTTTTTTTTTTTTAGCTTGTGTAGTATTTCCAGTGGAATAGGAGGTGAAAAACTTGAATTTTCAAGATGTTGAAGTTGATTTGGGCGTCTAAGTCCATGGCTCAGAGATGCAGCAGAAAATATAATTGAACAAGGGAATAACTGAATATTGGAAGAAAACGAGCCGGTGTCTCTAGGTGGAACCTTTGAGATAGGTTGCTTAAGGACATGGAGACGATGGCTAACTATGGTTAATTCAGTGTATGACCGAAAACCCTCAAAAGAACTGGGTTTTGGCCATCCCAGTTAGATCAGTTGTGACTCTGAGGTAAAGGAGGTGCACTGTTTAACCTAAAAGCCACACAAACAAAACCAGCTTACTGCCCTGCGCTAGGGAGACTGCCGCCGAGACAGTCAACGTGATCTTCCAGAGATGCGGCAACCGTAAGAATATGGAAACCACTTAAAACACTTTGAGGGTCCATCCCTGATGACTGTTCTTTATCCTGGGTCTGCACTTGAACGAGCACTGAGAGGAAGGGTACATGTGCTGCAGGACCCTGATTTGAAAACGAGTGTGTCCTGGTAAAAGAAAACAGCAAATTCTATTCTTTTTTGTCCTTGTTTTCAGTATTGAGTCACAATCCAAATCTGGTTCCCCAGGAGTCTTGGAAAGGATTTGGCTGTTGAAGGGCAGGGACCAGACGGTGTCTCTGATGTTTCCAGGGCCCTCAGATAGGCTATCGGCTGTACCCCCACCTCTCAGCTTTCTTTGGCACCCGAGGGGTCCTTGGTGAGGGTCCCCACCGCTGATGGCACTGGTACCGCATTTTGAGGAGGATGGAGGCTGCCTCATACACTGATTGGAGGGGTACAGCAAGAGATTGGTCCTTAAAACAATGAAAGTGGAAAGATGTCTTTTAGGAAGAGTGGATTCCTTCCAGTTGTGAAGATGAGAAGGGAGGTGAAGGAGCCTTCCCTCAAGTCTTTAGCTAAACCTCGCACTTTCAGACCCTGACTGAGGAATACCGTGGCCAGGGTGTGACAGCATCGTGGTAAGAAGCTCTTGCTGAATTGATCTCGGTAAAGGTAGTATGCTGTCTTAAGCTGGAAAGTGCCCAGGCTGAGCTCTGCTTTCCTAGTCCTGAGACATGGAAGCCAGCCAGCCCCTGGGGCAGCGAGGAGAAGACGCGGCTGCCAGGGAGGCCCCTGGTCTCTTCCATCCCTGACCTCCCAGCAGTTCTCAAGATCATCTCTGAAGCCTTCAAATCACAGCAAGGAAAGCTCCAGAGCCATCCTTGTGTTAGGATTAAGAACTCTCGATCAAGGTCTTGTTTGCCAGTCCTCACGAGAAACCAGGTTCTAACCTGGCTGCCCTTAATGGTGTTTGTCAGGAAAGGACCATCTTCTTCTCGGCAGCCTGGCCTCTGTTAAGCAAGGCAGAAACGGACCACTGAATGCTGCAGGGAAGGCTCTGATTTGTCCAGAAATGATCATAGGCCATGTCTGGAAAGATGGGGAGGGAGCTCAGGCCTGGGGAGACCCTGGAGTGAAGGGAATCCAGATGTGTTCTGCCTGATCAACCTGCCTTCTTTCCAGGCATCTAACTGCAAGGCTGGAGAGGAGGCTTGCTGTAAGGTATCCAGTGACTGGACGATTCTGTGGTCCCAGTTACACATCTGGTGCTGTCCTTTCCCAAAAACAGCTGTTAGGGATGAGAGTGTGGAGAGAAAGGCACAGGCTCACTCCTCCAGGTGCTTTTGACCTGGACCAGGCAAATAAGAGCCTAGAGCTCGCGCCGGGCATCACCCAGGGCTCTCGACGTACCTTTTTTAAGCTGAATTCAGACTCGGAAACCTCAACACAGCTCTCCAGGTATCCTGACCCCACATTCCTGTGAGGTGAAACTCATTTGCCCTTCCTGCCCTGGACCAAACACACCCAAAGCAACTGGGGAACCCTGCAAGTCAGTTTTTAATCAACTCTTCAATTGTGGAGCACTTCCTGGAGCCATGGGACATCTGAGCAAAGGTGGGCTGAGAGGCTTGGAGGAATCGGGAAAGAAGAGAACTAAATACCCGACACCAGCTCTCCAAAAGACTCAGGAGCAGATGGGACGGCCCATGCTGAGCACTGTCACTTTAAATGCCAGACCCACCAGCCTGCCAGCCACGATGGGTGTCACCTTGTAGGCCAGACCAGGACCTGCTCAGGCTGTCACACCAGTTCCACTGACCTCGGGGACAAATAACAGGACAGAACACCAAACGGATGTGACTCCTGGAAACAACAGGATGCACCTTTGGAGCCAGAGCTGGGTGACTCTCACCTCCACCTGGCTGGGCGACCTTGGGCAAGTCGCCTCCCTGGGTTCATTGTCCTCATCTCTGAAACAAACATCTTCTGCCTTGTTCTCTGCTCCACGGGGTCATGGGCCAGCGGCTCAGAGGTTGCTGATAATGGAGAGCAAAACTTTTCCGGAACACTCATTCTAATGCTTCACTGATGTCAACACCCGGAGTGAATGAGAAGGATTTGTTTTGTTTTGTGATTGTCTTATCTTGTTCTTAAATATTTATTTATCTATTTTTGTAGCTTTTTTTTTTCCTTTCTTGGCCCAGAGGGAGGAGCAACTGGTTGAAGGCCATGTGTAAATAAATCAAGTCAGGTGGCATTCTTGACAATGGCTTTGAACTTCTGTGTCTATAAACAGTGTTACAATAAATACGGTTTTCATCATTAAAAGTTTGATTTTTTTTAAATGATGTTCACTGCCCTCTTATTATCAAAAAAGAAAAAGTTGAGAGGTTATGAGAGAATTAGAGAGCCGTGTTGTACCTGGCGTCACCATGCAGTAGGAGCTTAACAAGTGTCCCTTGCTAGGCTGCACACACACACACACACTTACACACATGCGCATGTATGTACACATAGACGCTCTTAATTGAGAATAGGACTTTCCATTCATTTGTAAACGTCACAAGTTCCTAGCACAGGGAGGTTTCAGCTACAAACCACTAGATCAGCCACACATACTCTCGTGGAGTGTGAATTCTAGATAAGAACCGTTTTGTCAGCCTGAGTAGTTCAGCCTTCACAGCGGCCCCAGAACGTGGGGAGCTCCATGTATGGGAGAGGCAGATAGATATATTTAACTGTATTCTTTGCCTCTTCTCATTTAAAGGAATTTATACCCGTCTGGAGAAGTCTACAGTAGAGTTATCTCATTGCCTAGAATCATTAACAACTTGCCAGAGTGGAAAATGTGTGAATTTGCGGCGTTCACCTCCAGGCAAGACCCTCCAATAAATTACACCATAAAGTTTCCAGCGACTCCTGCTTGAAAGATCATCCTGATGGTGCAGACGAAGGCAGCAGACAAATGGGCTAATACAAGGGAGGATCGCAGCATCTCCCATTCATTGTGCTGTTCGTGGTGGACACGCGTGGACCAGCTCACCTGTGAGGCCAGGAAGAGATGGGGACCACTTTGGGGGGCTGCTGAGCAGAGGCAGGGCTGCCAGCACCTAGCCGGGCTCACCCCTCTTCTGGAGAACTGGATGAACTGGGAATAGAGACCCATGTGACTGGGAGGTGGTGGGAATGACAGTTCACTCTAGAACCTTGCTTATGTCCCCAGCCTTAGGACAGTTCCTGTTTCATTCTGACTCTGTAAACCTGCTCTACTCAACATAAACGGGCACCATCCTAGCAAAATGTATTTGAGTAGCAAGAACAGCAGCCTTCACTGGTACTGTTTTTAGCGCCTTACGTGTATTATCTCCTGTCATCCTTGCAGGAACACTTGATTACGGCTGAGGTGGGGAAACTACAGCTCCCAGGGCCATCTCCTTCTCCTCTGCCTGTTTTTGTACAGCCCAGGAGGTAAGAATGGTTTTTTAAGAATAGTATTTGTGACATGCAAAAATTAGATGAAATTCGAATTTCAGTGTCTGTCAGTAAAGCTTTATCAGGCAACAGTGGAGTGGGGTCATCGCGACAGCGACCATGCAGCCCACGGAGCCTGAAATATTGATTATCTGTCCACCTATAGAAAAAGTGTGCTGACCCCTGGAATACACACCTGTCTGTCGCTTTCTCTGAGGTGAGCACTGTCATAGTCCTCAGTGTCTAGAACAGTTACTGGTGGGGTCAGCCTCGATAAATGGTTGTGGAATGAAGGAATCACTGCCTGTCTGATTTATGAATGAGGAAACTTGAGCACAGAGAGGTTGAGGAACTTGCCCAAGGTCACCCAGCTAGTGAGAGGCAGAATCAGGATTGAGATCAATGCTGCCGAATCCAGAGTCCTGGCTTTTAGTTTTCTAGAGGCTGAATGGGCATCTATCTCACAAGCATGTTCCTTGGAACACCAGTTAGGCTAGATGCCAAGCTGTGGCCAAGTAAGTTTGGTAACTACTGTTTAACATAGAAGCCCTCTTGGAATTTCACAGTGATCACTAGTATGTCAGAGGCTCCAAGAAGTCCTTCAAGAAATTAACTTTCTCTAATATGTTTTCAACACTTATTTGACCTACCTCCCACCTCCTGATGAAACTCTGGGCAAAGCATTTAGTGAAAAGACTTGTCATTAAGGCATACTCAGTACAACTTGCATCTCTGTGACCATGAGAAAATTACTGAGCCTCTCTGAACCTCAGTTTCTTTCTCTGTAAAGTGGTGAGGTGGCCGTAAGGATTTAGTGAGCTGAGGAGTTCCTGGCTCCTGGTAGATGCTCACAAAGTGTTGGTTCCCTGTTCCGCTCTGGGTAACTCAGGTGTCCTGCCTGCCTGTCACTTCCCATCATAAAGACCACATATGGGTCCTTGCACAGTTGCTTTGCAAAGGGATCGCTCATTTCACATTAGGTCCCTGTTGATTACAGAGTTGGCACCATTCACAGCCTTAACAAGAACCCCCACCACTGAAGAGGGAAGGTTCTAGCACCCTAACTGCAGACAAAAAAAAAATCCTCCCAGAGCATTTGGGTACCAACAGCATGGCCATGGCAGGGGGCCGGCTCTCCGCCTCATGGGTTTGTCCTCGTCACTTTCTGGAGCAGATTTAACAGTGTGCTCTGGCTGTCAGTCGCACTCTTGAATCTGCTCTCATCTTAGTCACACTCCTGCTTAAGTGAGTCGTTCTTGACTCCCTGGACACCAGAAGCCTTTCTTCCTGACAGCAGGTGAGATGCTGGCAGCCTCTTGACATGACCATCCACTTCAGTGCCTGCGAAAATCCCCACGGCCCCGCGGCCCAGACATCTGAAGATTTTGCTTAATAGAGTCGGCTGTCACCGGAGGGAGGTGTGCCTCCGGTGTGGGAGCCCAGCGTGAGGCCAGCTCTGCCCCAGCCCAGCCGGTGACCCGACCCCCATCACTGCCTGCCTGGGAAAGGCTGGCCCTCCCGGAGGGGGCCGAGGGAGGTGACAGGACACCTGGCACGCAGGAGGTGCCAAATACATAAGGATCAATGCCAGAAGCACAAGTGTGGTGTAATACCACTTCAGTGTGTATTTTAACAATAAAACGCAGGACCTCCAAGAAATTCCAGGTTTTTAGTATCCACCGCTGCTTTGATGAGTGCTTTGTTGAAATGTTTGAGGAAGCCTGCTGTTTTCCAGTCTTGCAACTGCATGGAGCCTGGTTTGGGGAGAGGATGGGGAAGGGGTAGATATGTATTTGACAAGGCGTGGGCTCCAGACCCTGCTACACGCAGTTTCTAGCCTCCAGCTGGCGGCAGACACAGCCTCCCGCCCTCTCTCACATGTGCTGAGCACCTCTTAGAAGGCTGGGACTCAACCACGAGAAAGCCGGCCTGCAGCCCGCCTCCATTCTCAGCTCTTCTCTCCCCCAACAGGAAGCCACCCCCAACCCCAACAAAGCCCAGCACTGACTCTGCTGCTGTTTGATGGTTAAAGAACACAGTTCTAGGACAGCGGGTAGCCGATACCCTCGCCCCCTTCCCGCCTCCTCCCTACACGAATTTCAATTCTCCTGGAGAACAGGCTCTCCCGATCCAGGGCCACCAGTCCCACTGGGAGCTTGCACCCCAAGAGGCAGCAGGCCCTGTGGAAGGAGCCCAGATGACTGCCAGTCTCCCACCGTCATGTTGAAAGGCTTGGCAGTTTATTTCCCAAGGTTTGCTTGGCTTGGCTGATTTTCTCTTTGTCAGATATTAGCATGTTTACCCTCTCTTCTGTCCACCCTGAAGTCTTTGCCCGAAAGGAGTCCACCCTGGAAATGACAGTCTGATCTGGCCTCCCACTGAACCACCACTGTGGACGGTGCACAAACACGATGGTCCTTACGTCCAGACAACCCTCGCCCGTTGTTACGAGCGACACGGCCAAACTGCCTCCAGATCTGTCTGATTAGAAGGGTCACATGTGAATGTAAGAACAATGACACCTCCCAGTTATGCAGTAGAGACTCTCAGCATCCTTGAATGATGGAAGAGAAGTAAGCATTTTTATAGCTTTGCCTGATTCCTCAAGCTTCCAGCCTGGAACTTGAACGTAATGGCTGGAACTCGGTCATCTTCGGCTATGAGGTCACCTGGAGGCTGGAGGCTGACAACAAGGGCTGACAGGTGGCATCCTGGGGGCCCAGCCTGGCCCCTGACCTCCTACAGGTGAGACAGAAACTTCCTTTTTATTTAAGTCTCTACGTACCTATTAGTTAGGAGTCTCCACGGAAAAAGAACCAATAGGAGATACACAGTTGACACTTGAACAACAAGGGAAGCTTAGGGATGGTGACCCTCCCCATTCAGTCCAAAATCCAAGTATGACTTACAGTCGACCCTCCAAACCTGTGGTTCTGTCTCCACAAATTCAACCAACCAGGGATTCCACCAATCACAGACCATGTCGTGCCGTAATATCTATTTATTGAAAAAAAAAATGTGTCTGAGTGGGCCCACATAGTTCAAGCTGTGCTGTTCGAGGGTCAGCTGTCTATAAATCGATATGTGTATCTATGTTTAGCTGTATCTGTCTTTCTACTGGGCTATCTGTCTGTCTATCCGGAGATTTGTTGCATAACCATGGCTCACATTCTTACGGAGAACAGGAAGTCCCACAGTCTGCCGTCTGCCAGCTGGAGGAACAGGAAAGCCAGTGGCTTGATTCAGTCTGGGTCTAAAGGCCTGAGAATCTGGGGGGCTGGTGGTGTAAATCTCAGTCTAAGTGCATAATCCCAAGAACCTGGAGCTCAGATGGCCGAGGGCAGGAGAAGAGAGATGTCCCAGCTTCAGCAGGGGAAGAGGAAACTCGCCCTTCCTCCACCTTTTTGTCCTATCCAGGCCTCCATGGGCCAGCCGGTGCCCTCTCACGGTGGTAAGACAGGATCTCTTTACTCATTCTACTGATGCAAATTCTACTCTTTTCCAGAAAAGCCCTCACAGACACACAGACACAGCCAGAAATACTGTTTTACCAGCTATCTGGGAATCCCTTAGCTCAGTCAAGGTGACACATAAAATTTACCCCTACACACTAGTATTTTGGGGTTTTCTCTTACGCAAAGATGAATTTAATATTAAGTGATAAAAAACGTTTCTGGTGAAACTGACACCCCAGAAAATGCGCTACATTTCTCCTGCAGCCTCCTGTACCCACTTCTGAGTAGTCTGAGCTTGTCTATGGACAGTACCTGAGTCTAAAGTCAATAGATTTGGGGTGCAGATCTAACCATCATTTCATCACTGGCTGACCTTAATGCCTTCTCCTATGCAATGGGGATGCCTTCCCCACAGGGCTGCTGTATTTAGTCCAACAGACATTTTCTGATTGCCTGCTTTGTGCAAAGTATTGTAATGACTCAGAAGTGAATAGAGTCCCTGTCCTTTAATGGAAGATTTCTTAAGTGGTATGTCAGGTCTGACTTAGTTCCTGCTATTGGGAATTTTTGAAGAAGGCGAGACTGAAATTAGACCTGAAATCAGGGTTACATGAATGGGCTGCAGAGAGTCTGTGAGGTGAATTCCTTGAAATCATTTCAGAAATATGTGTGTGTTTTATTGCAATTGTGCTTTTTTATTGGGAGCAGCATTCAGAGTTTTCATTGGACTCTAGAATGGTTCCATCATCTTTAATTGAAGCACCAATTAAGAGAGGAGCCAAGGGCATCCAGATAATTTGGGAACAGCTCTCACTTCTCTTCCTCTGAATGACTTCCCCTTGAAGAATAAAGAATCTGTATTATGCAGAGACTCTAATGGCCAAGTGAGTCAGTGGGGAGCTGTTGGACAGCTTCAAACGGAAGAAATCCCCACTTGAATTAGCACAGCTAGGGCTGTGTTTTGCTGCTGTAACAAGTGACCTCAAACCCCAAAGCTCACAGCAATGAAGGTTTGTTTCCCACCCAAGCTATGAGTCTCTCCCAGCTCTGCTCCATGTCGTCTTTACTCTGGAACCCAGGCTGATAGAGCAGCTTCTCTCGGAGATAGTATTTACCATCTTGAGGCAGAAGGGATAGGAAACCATCTGCTTAGGGTTGACACACATCATTGCTGTTCACATTTTATTAGACAAAGAGTCACATGATGACACAGGATAGGGATGTATAGTCATCCCACAAGATGAGTATCACAGGGAGAGGCAGCAAATATTTTGAGCATTAATCCTACCACACTATTTTCTTGAAATATAAGAATATAAACAGAAATTGACCAAGGACTAGAAAGACCTGAATCTAACCTAGCTTCCTCCATTCCAGTCCCTTCACTGCCCCGCCCTATATCCAAGGAGAGGCACCAGACAGAAAAATCTGGTTTTCTATTCGGGCGGTAGTATAAACATTGGAAGAAAAAGGAAGCCAGGTGGAGACACATGGAAGCCTGGGAGAGCCAGGCTGAAGACGATCACAGCTTCACTCTCCCAACCTTCTTTTTGCATCTAGTCGCCTACACTCCTCTAAAGTGAAGATTGGGAAATGTTGCTGAAGCTGGGGAGTTGTGTGGTCAAAAGTTCTGGGTAGGGGAAGAGATGAAGTTTCAGTTACACATATAATTCCTTCTCCTGTGGAAGGTCTTTGGGTGAGGGAGGTCCATCTCTGTAGCCCTTGACAATGAGTCACCTGTGATGATCCAAAAGCAGAACTCACAAGAAGTGTATGTTTAACAAATGTCCGCCATTAGCCCAAGTCTTAGAGCCCTCCCTCCTGGCCTTTGTATCAAGATGTTTCAGCACATGCTGGATACTCCCTGGATGTGCCCTCCTCCATGTGCCCACAGTCTAAAGAATCTCCTGGATCAACAAGACATGTTAAGTGTTATGGGTCAACTGTATCCCCCAAATTCATTTGTTGAATTCCTAACTCCCAGTGTGACTCTGTTTGGAGATGGGGCCTCTAAAGAGATAATTAAGGTAAAATGAGGTCATAAGAGTGGGATCTGTTAAAAGGATTGGTGCCCTTATAAGAACAGGCAGAGACACCAGAGATCTCTCCCTCACCACCCACAGAGGAGGGGCCACGTGGGGACTCAGAAAGAAGGCAGGTGTCTGCAAGTCAAAGAGAGAGGTCCCATTACAGGCCAACCCTGCTGGTGCGTGATCTTGGACTTCCAGCCTCTAGAACTGTGAAAAAGTAAGTGTCTGTTGTTTAAGCCACCCAATTGATAGTATTTTGTTATACAGCTCCAGCTGACTAATACATTGAGAGAAACAGCAGCCCCAACTTCCAGCCATGCTTCCCTTCCCTTCCATTTTCCTTTCTTCAGAGGAAACTGTTTTAATTCCTTATTACTATTTCTTTGGTGCTTCTTTCCTTGTCTTATAAGAATCATGCCTAGTATTCCTTCCCGTATTTTCCATATGAAGTGTTATCTCTTGACTTCCACTGTGGAAGATGAGATTTTAGCTCTTTCCTTCTGCCCTTTCTCACCCCACAAATGTAGACTTCTCCTCCACCCCCTGCCCAACTCTCTCTATTGTTACATCATATTTGGTTAGATCAAGATTGAATATGTATATAATTTTGTCTAGGAAAGTGAGTATTACACGGGAGTTTTATGATAAAATTAGGATGACTTCTCTTTTCCTGCACAATTTGTTTTTCTGTAGTTTATAATTATTTTTGTTTGTTTGCTGAGTTTTCTGTGCATTTATCACCAATTCAAACACACATACAGGCTTAGTCAGGGCCTGATCAAACGTAGCATTTCACTCAGAGATTTCATCCCCAGAGCTATAAATGAAAGGGCTACTGAAAGAGGTGTGGACAAGGATGAAGAGGCACATTGGGACTTTAGCAACAATGGGAAGCTCTTACCAGGGCCAGGCCAGAAGAGCAAGGGGAGTAGGTAGGTTTCCTGGAGCCCAGGAGGTTTGGAGCCATGGAGGAAGGGCTCCCTGAGGGATCTGTGGTTGGGGAGGGATAAGGAAGCTGAACCCAAAATGATAGCATCAAAGCCGGCAGGGAGGGGCATGAAAAGAACAAAATTAGCATGCCGCCTGTATTCAAAACTTACTGCAAAGCAACAGTAACCAAGATAGTATAGTACTGGCATTAGGATAGACATATAGAGCAATGCAATAGAACTGAGAGTGTAGAAATAAACCCTCACGTTTCTGGTCAATTGATTTTGACAAGAGTGCCAAAACAATTCAAGGAGGAAAGAACAGTCCTGGGTTCAATCCCCAGTACCTCCATTAAAAGAAATAATTAGATAAATAAATCTAATTACCCACCCCCAAAAGAAAAAAGACAGCGAAAAGACAACCCACAGAACAGGAGAAAATATCTGCAAATTATGTATCTGATAAGGAACATGTGCATAGAATATATAAAGATTGCTTACAATTCAATAATAAAAAGACAATGCATTTAAAATTAGACAGAGGACCTGAATAGACATTTCTTCAAAATATGTATACAAATGGCCAATAAGCTCACAAAAAGTGCTGAACATTGTTAGGTATCAGGGAAATGCAAATCAAAACCATGATGAGATGCACCCATTAGGATGGCAATAACAAAGAAAAGACGAGTAATAATATGTGTTGGTGAGGATGTAGAGAAGTGGGAACCCTCACACACTGCTGATGAGAATGTAAAATTGTGCGGCTGGCGGTTCCTCAAAAGGTTAAACACAGAGTTCCACATAAACCAGCGATTCCTGGCTACTTACCAAAGTAGCAAAAACATAAAAATTTATACACAAATATTCATAGCAGCACTATTTACAATAGCAAATAGTGAAAACAACACAGATATCCATCAGCTGATGAATGGGTGAATAAAATGTAATCTATCTGCACAATTTCCAATGCTGGCAATAAAAAGAAACAAAGTACTGATACGTACGACAACATGGAGGAAACTTGAAAACATTTTTCTAAGTAAAAGAAGCCAGATAAAAAGCTCATCTATTGTATGATTCTATTCATGTGAAATGTCCAAATCTGCTTAGCAAATCTGCTGAGGCAGAAAGTAGATTAGTGGTGGCCTAGGGCTGGGGAGAGGGTTGGAGAGAAATGAAGAGTGATTGATAGAGATGCAGGGTTTCTTTTGGGGTGATGAAAATGTTCTGAAGTTGATTTTAGTGATGCTTGCACAAACTCCATGAATATACTAAAAACCATTGAATGTTATACTTTAAATGATTGAATTACATGGTATGTGAATTATGTATAAGTAACTATATTGTTAAAAGCACTAATTTCAACTGTCTTGGCATCTGCATTTTTACTAAAACCCTTTATTAATTTTGGAAGTAGTTGGACTATGCATTATAAATTACTATGGATTTGAGAGGAGATAGCTGGGGTCCTGGACATTGGGTCAGACAAACCTGAGGGGACTCTTATCTAATCTTAAGTGGCTTAGCCTCTTTGGGCCTCAGTTTCACAGTCTGTGGAATAAGATTAATAATGAAACCACAGGAAGAAATTTTATGTTCATAGGCAGGGCCCTGTTAAATAGACTATGGGAAACACTAAGATGCTTTTTGCCTGTCTTCCACCCAGGAAGAATGTGTTGGAGGGATGTAGTAAGTCAAACCCCTTTGGTTGCAAGAGACACACAACAGAACAGAACAGCTTAGGCAAACAAAGGTAATGAATTGGCTTGTATTACTGGGAAATCTGGGCTAGCTTCAGGCATAGCTGGATCCAGGAGCTTAACTGATATAATCTCTCTCTTTGCCTTGTTCATTCTATGGTAGTGGTTGAGAGTGAAGACTCTGGAGCCAGACTGCCTGGATTTGAATCTTACTTGTCGGGTGATAAAGGACAAATTATTTAACCTTTCTATGCCTCAGTTTCCTAGTCTGTATAAAATGGGCAGGACAGTAAGAATGCTGACCTCAGAGGAGAGTTGTGGGGATTCAGGGAGGCAGTAAACATAATATGCTTAGAATAGTGCCTGGCATAGTAAATAGGATATAAGTATTTAACTATTATTATCATTATTATTTATTTTGCAATCCAGGAACACTCCATCAGGCAAGAAAGTTGGTTCCTAGAATCTTGGGTACGTATCCTATAGCATAGAATTTTTAAATTTTTTTTCTTTTTGAAAAGAGAGGACCATCTTTACACACTAACTGTAAGTCCCAGGGAATTTGGGTCATGTGCCCATTCTTGACCCAAACAGAGGGATACAGTCTTATGATTGGCCCAGCCATGATACCCGGGGTCTGGGTACCATAATGACAGCCTGGTGAGACCACATGGAGACACATGTTGTTGAAGAGGCCAGAGGAAGCAGCAAGTGACCGGGCAGACAGTAGAGGCAGTGGCCAGTACTGCCCCACTTGCTACGAGGAAGTTTCCAAGCATTGCTGGAGAGAACTGAATTCTGGGAAGGCTACAGTGGTGAGCAGGGAGCTCTTCAGCACAGCTGATGGTGGGGAAGGGGTGAGCCTTGGTGCTAGGAGTCTGCTCTGTGCTGTGCCATTCCAGTTATCGCTGGGAAAGTGAGGCCTCGCAGGCTTCCTTGAGGCTGAGGAATGCCATGTGGTACGAATTACCCACCAAGTAATAGGCCATTTACCTTCCCCAAGGCTGGGAGCAAACAGACCTAATTGGTGCAGCCACTGGAATATTGTATGTCTCTCATTGTGGTCCCAGAATTTGAGACCCTCTTACTTTTGCAACCAGGACAACATGTTGAAAAGATGGTGGTCGTCAGTCTAAATGGAAAAAGCAACAAAACCACATTTTAGATGGTTTGGGGGGCGATTTGAAGTGGTTTCTGGTTAATCCCAGCTGCATTAGGCCATCTGAGAGGTTTGCTCCAGCGGGGGGCTGCTAGAATGAGGAAACGATTTTGCTAAGCCGGCCTGCGTCTGCACTCCCAAATATGGAGTTCAAGGACTCATCTTGGAGAAAACGAAACAGAAGCTTCCAACAAAGGGTTCTTGGAAGTCGGTTTGTAATTAACCTTTCTGTGTAACATGAGATTTCTCAATTAAATGGAGCAGGGGAAATAGATTCAATTTTAATAATTAACAGATACTTGTAAACAGCAGTTCCAGTGTGCTTTAGAGAGTATTGATCACCGTATGCTGGGGGTGTTAGCTGAGAGCAATGTCTAAACAGATTCCATCTATCTCTTGCCTTTAATTCGGGTTGTCTTGTGTGCTTGACAAACGGGCTGCGGCCGGCCGCACTCTGTGTGGCGGTGGCCACACAGCTTCTGGGGCCTGGGGCCCCGTTCCAGTCTCTGCCCTCATTTAATCTGTGACCTCGCCGACTCTTCTCCAAACCATAATTGAATTCCCATTTGATCCGTTTGACCTCAGCTTCCCACGGAGCCGATTCCCCCGCGGACAGCGTGCGCTCTGGGGACGCACGAGGCTGCTGGGGTTGCCACCTGTGCCCTCTCGGGAAGGATGTGGCCTCCAGATAAGTCTTATTTGCCCAGAGGGGTGGAAAAACATTGTTGAATGTGAATGCCCTCCCTGCTGCATTCGTTTGCTAGGACTGCCGCTATAAAGTACCCTGACCCAGTGGCTTAACAAGAAACCTCACAGTTCCAGGGCCTGAAAGTCCAAGGTCAGAGTGTTTTCTTCAGAGCACTGTGAGAGAAGGATCTGTTCCAGGCCTGTCTCCCTGGCTTGCAGGTGGCCATCTCTCCCTGTGTCTCTTCATGTCATCTTCTCTCAATGTGTGCCAGTCTCTGTGTCCAGATTTCCCCTTTTAATAAGGACACCAGTCATGTTGGACTGGGGCCCACCCTAACAACCTCACTGTAACTCAATCATCTGCAAAGACTCTCTTCTAATAAGGTCTCAACCTCAGATACTGGGAGCTAAGACTTCAACATGTGAATTTTGAGCTGACACAGTTCAACCCAGAACGGATGCCGTGGCACTTCGTTTGCCGTGGTCCTGTCCATCCACTGATGCCTTTTACTGGGTGCCCCTCACTAAGAACATTCCGTCCTGGCTTCTGGATTGTGGCTCTGCCCTCATTTAGAACTTCATTCATTCATGTATTCAATCAAACATAAATAGCGCTTACTTTGAAAGATTGCTGAGAAAATGAAATAACATATTGACATTTTCAGCTTCATGTCTGATGGATAGCAGGTACTCAACCGTATTTATTCATCCATTCATTTACCGCTGTTTATTAAGCAGCGCCAAATACCAGGAATGGGACTGGGCTAAGCCTGTGGGGTCTGCCCTGATGAGCGAAGAGTGAGGTAGAGGAGGTTGACTTCCTCCAGGAGCCACAGCAGAAGTGTGTCAACCAAGTGTGCTCAGTGTGCTATGACGTGGGGTCCCAGTAAACACAGAGCGAGAGAAGGAGGAGAGGGGCAGGGAGGTACAAAGTGGGCTCCCAGGGGCAGCCCTGCCAAGCCCGTGGCCCAAGGAAAGGCAGCCGAGCATCCTCTGAGTGTCCTGGACGACGCTAATGACAGCTTTTCAGCAGAGGGTGATGGAATTAAAGTTGTCCTGAAGGGATCAGGTTGGAATGGGGAGAGAAGGGATTCTGGGAGAGCCCCGGACAAGCTGCAGCAGGTGCCCCTGAGGAGAGAGGTGCGGGCTTGGCCTGGAGGGCGGTGGTCGAGACAGGGAGAGGAGGTCGGCTCTGAGAGAGGAGGGGTAGCATTGGCGGGACATGGGGTTGGGTTTGTGAAGGGATGGAGGGACCAAGGATGGACTGGCCAGCAGAGCGGGGTGTTGGGGTGGCTTCCCTCGGAGAGAATCAAAAGCGTCTGGTTTGTGATGAAATGTTGAATTTGAGGCAAAGGAGCCGAGACTCGATAGAGCAGCAAGAGTTACTGTCAACTATTCACTTCTTCATTCCAGGGCTATTAATGGAGTACTTGTCTGCGGCAAACCAAGTGTTGGATGTCAGGGATCCTGCAGTGAACAAGGCGGAGCCTCATGCAATGAACATTCTGACGCGGAGATAGACAACAAACACGTGAGCACATAGATACGACCATCCCGGACTGTGATAAGGAAATGAGGCCGCAAGAGGCCGTGCGGAGAGATTAGGGGCACGTAAGTTGGAGTGGACAGAAAAGGCTTCTCTGAAGAGGTGACATTTGAGCTGAAGCCTGAAGGTGAAAATCAGTCAGCTATGGAAGAATCTGGGGAAGTTCTCAATGGGCATAGCATGTGCAAAGGCCCGGAGGAGGGAGAGGAAGACTCAAAATGAGGTCGGAGTGAGAGCCAGGGGCCAGGTCACATAGGGACTTACATGCTGAAGGAGTATGTTCCTAATTTCCCCAGGGACGGGGGAAAGCCATTCAAGAAGGCTGTACACAAGAGAGGGCCAACTTTGAGAAAATCAAAGTGGCATTCCAGGGACCCTGCCCCTACGTTGCCCTTTCTGCTTAACTTGGTTTGAATTGAGTTTTTGTCATTGGCACCCCAAGGGAGTTGATGAACACATTCAGGAAGAAAAATTTTTCTGAGGGCCATGTGCCAGGATCTGAGAAGAACAAAATAGTAGCGCTGGAAGGGGTGCAGAGCTGAGCTTGGATATAGCATTCATGCTGCTCCCCTTGGAGACTGAGGGGTGCTGAGATCCGGGCCTCATTTATCTGGAAAAGCTGATCTTTCCTCAGTTTTACGCATGGAGGTCTGTGTGCTCTTTTACTAGTGTAGTCCTTGCCTGAAACTGTTTGGAAACCACTGGGACAAGTGTGTGATGGGGAAACTTTTACAGAGGGGGAAACAGAGGCCCTGGGAGATGAGTGAGTGTTTGAGGCCAGAGAGCGGGGAAGAGGTCACTCCAAGAGTGGGATGTGGGTCTGCAGCCCCTTACCGCAGCGCCCTTGCAGTGGCGAAGGCCACCTGCCACAGCGGCCTGGGGTGGGGATTTTGCTACGAGGGCAGAAGGCTGTAGTTCTGAGGATGCCTTTCGTGGATGTGGCCAGTGAGGGGCTTGGAGGAGATGTAGCTTTGGATCCATCCCTCCCCAAAGAGGACCAAGCCTGTGCATCCAGGACCATGCAGTGAAGCCTAAAATAGGGCTTTGGGGGTAAAAGCTTTGGAATCAGAGCTGAGTTCAAGTCCTGGAGCCTTGGAGGGAAACAACGCTCCTTGTTCAGTGACAGTAGCAGAGCAGTGCTAACTCAGGGCTCGCTGGGCGCGTGCTCAGTGTGCAGCCTCACTGAGTCCTCACCACATCCTGCCGGGCTGCTGTGTATTTTATCTCAGATGAGGAAACTGAGACTCAGACACTTCAAGTGATGTACCCACATCCCACAGCTAGCCGGGGGCCGCTCTGGACTTGAACTCAGCTCTGATTCAGAGCCTGAAGAAGGCTGGACCAGGGGCTAGTTCATCAGTTGGCATTAAAATCCCACCTCATAGTAAATTTCCGATGCAAACAAAGCATGGGAGTTCAGTGCTCTCCCACTTAATGGAATTGTGACTTTTTTTCCCCACCATGGCTCTTTCTCGTGGATCAAAGTTGTAGCAAATGCTGTCGCTGTTCGCACATCTTTGTTTCATTTTTATTTGTGTGATGAATGATCAAAATAAGTAAATTGGCTGTGTGATTTCAAATAACTAAAGCAAAAAACAAAACAAAACAGAGAGAAAAGCTGCCTTGTCATGTTCCAGACTCCTCTTCTCCCAGGTTCAGGCACCTGGGGGCTTCTTTGTCATGAGTATGGACATGCTTATTGCATGATGTTCCCAAGGCTCAGAGGAGCAGACTCGACATTCAAGCACATCTTTACTACTCCAGTAATTTAAAAAATTAGTAAAAAGAAAGCTAACATTTATTGAGCTGTTTCACTGCACCAGACACTGTAACTATGTTTTGTATATATTCCCTTGATCAGCTCCCCATAAAATGAAGGATTAGTACATTGGGGCATCCTTTTACAGATGAGGAAACTAAGGCTGAGAGAGGAAGATGATTTGCCCAAGGTCACACAGCCAGTAAAGATCCTGAGAGACTCTGACTGCTGGGTTAAACTATGATGGCTGCGCCTTTCTGGGTTCCTGGGGCATCTTGGCAGAATACAGACTGGCCACAGCTCAGAGTACTAACTCCCTGAAAGACAATTTACTTCAAAGAGTAGTGGCCTCACTCCACATAAAACCTCCTAAAGTGTGATAGTCAGATTTTGCTGTGATACTGCTGCATGACAAACAACTCCCCTAAAATCTCAAGAGCCTACAGAAATAGCCATTAATGGATCTTGCTCTTGGATCTGTGGGCCTTCTAGGGTAGCTCTGCTTTAGGCTTTGGATCTCTGATCAGGTATGTTCCATGTATTTCTTCTTTCAGGAGTAAGTGGTTACCCAGAGGATGTCTTAGGGTAAATGGCAGAAGCACAGAAGACCAAGCCAAATGAAGTCTGCCTTCATATGCTAATGTACACTTTGCTGGCCGAAAGCAGTCAAATGGCAACGCACACCATCAATGTGGAAGATGTACGTTCCACTTCTACCAGTCTGATCTGTCACACAAAGGCAGCTCACAAGGCCACCTTGTCATCTTGCCTTTCCATGAGGATAAGCCTGGAGATTTTTCGAAAGGAACTTTACCAAAGACTGAAGGGAGAAATAGAGGCTGTAGTGGCTGTCTATTGGTTCTGCTTGCCAAGAATCCATTCTGCTAGTAAGTGATTCCTGATTTTCGTTGGTGAATCACTTGCCCCATTCTAAGTTTCTGTGATTTGGGAGTGAGAGGTTGCTGTCCTCAGCTGCTAACTTCAGGAGTAGACACCTGATCCATTTCTGGACAATGGGACTACTGCATTCTTTTGACCAAATGATTGGTTCTGGGCTGGTCATGTGACCCAAGCTGGGCCAACAAACTTGTGCTAGAACTATTAGAACAGAATGTCAGATTGCCAGAGAGTTTGTGAAGCAGAGAAGAATTCTGGAGCCTCAGGTAATCATCTTTGTATCTCTGGTACCATAAAGTGAAACTGACCTCGAGGAAAACAAGTCTAAAGGATGAGACAGAATTATGAGAACATTGTTTGAGCACCTGGATTCAGCTGTGCCTGAAAGCCCTAAAGTCTATAATAAATTCTTTTGGGGGATGGAGGTGGGCTTAAGCTGGTTTAAATTGGATAGTTGTCCCCTGCAACTGAAAACACTTTACTAATTCAGAGCTAGGGCTAAAGGTGGTAGAACTGTTACCGAGTCCAAACTCATTCTGCTCATGGCATGACAGGCCAATAAATCGGGAGACAAGGTATTGGGGCAAGGAATAGCAACTTTATTCAGAAAGCTGGCAGACAGAGAAGATGGCAGACTAACGTCTTGGAGAATCATCTTCCCCAAGTCAGAATTAAGGCTTCTAAAAAGGGGAGGGGGTGTGGTTGGTGTTGCCAACTTCTTGCTGTAGGAATTCTTTGTTCTTGCAGCTGTCCATGTGGGTCAGGTCATGGTGCCTCTGCAAAACCTCTAACAAAACAGATTTTATTTTCTATTCTGCAACTTGTTATCTTTATATAAATGCAAAAGTGTTAATATCCTCAACGGTCAGAGCCTTGAAAATAGGCTCTCTTGTATATTTCAGGCTAAAGGCAACATTCTTTTGCAAACGGTGCAGAGCTAGCAAGACTAAGCCTAGAAAATAGGGCACAGGGTTAAAGCCAAAGGAACAGATCTAATATGGAGTCAGATTTGTTCTTTTCTGCTACAGAACGAGATGGCTACGATACACCTTGGGTTCAAATCCTAGCCTTGCCACATAGAGCTGTGTGGTCTTGTTGAGCCTCAGTCTCCTTCTCTGTAAATTGGGAATAGTAATACTCATCTTGATGATTGTCATGCTGGTAAACCGTATGAAATAGATCGTCTGAGTTTGGCAAATTGTAGATACTCAGTGAGTGGCTGATGTTTATTATAACCAGAGGATTCAGAAGCAGACTTCGTATCCTCCCTGGGCCAGGGTCCAGCCTCATAGTTTGTTTGCCCACAGATCCCACAAGTCACACGACATCCGTTCCTGTCACCTGCGGGAGAATGGGGTTGGCTCTGAGCTCTGGCAGGCTGCACCTCCTCCCCCTCCCCGTCGAGTGTCCTCCTGGCCCTGCCGCTGGGCCCAGGGGACTCAGCACCTTGGAAGCGCTGCTGTCCCAGCCCCATCGACGGGCCCCAGCTCTGACCCTGGAAGGAGGCCCATCTCTTTCCAGAACCACGGGCTCTTAGAGACAGGGAACTAGTGTAATAGAAAAGAACAAATCTGACTCTATATTAGATCTGTTCCTTTAGCTTTAACCACTGTGCCCTGTTTTCTAGGCTTAGTCCTGCTAGCTCTGCACTCATGTAAAGATAACAAGTTGCAAAATAGAGAATAACATTTGTTTTGTTGGAGGTTTTGCAGGAGCACCATGAGCTGGTCCACTGGACAGCTGCAAGAACAAAGAATTCCTACAACAAAAAGTTTGCAACAACCAACCACACCCCCTCCCCTGGTTCTTTGTTTTGTTTTGTTTTTTTATTTTGTTTTTTAATAAAAGGAGCCTATATTTTTACTTGAGTAGGATGGTTCTCCATCCTCTTGGTCTGCCGGCTTTCCAAATACAGTCGCTATTCCTTGCCGCAACACCTTGTCTCCTGATTTATTGGCCTGTTGTGCGGTGAGCAGAACAAGTTTGGACTCGGTAACACTAGGAAACCCAGGAATTCCTTCTGCTTTGGTGGAGGGAAGGCTGAGGCTTCAGGGCTCAGAGCCAGGGAGTGGCACCCCTAGAATTCAAACTCTGTTCTCTGCCTCCGCCCCCTCCTCCCCCTCAGCTGCTTCCCTGGGGCTGGTGGGAATTTGTCAGAATTTCCCCAGTTGGGGATCACTGACAATTTTAGGGGCTATGCCACTGAACATTTTTAACTTTAACAGCTTTGTATTTATTTGGGTAATTATCCTCTCACCCCTTCCACATTAGAAAGCCAGGTCCCTGAGGACAGGGGTTCGTATTTACTTTCGTGCTGTTTCCAGAGCTTTGAATCGTGCCCAGTACCTAGTGCTGCATCGATGTTTTGTTGACTGAATCAATGAATACAAAGGTGGAGCGAATGAATTGCCAGCGGTACTGGTTCTCCTAACTCAGAGATCAAGCTCTCTCTGGAAATCCATTTGAGGAAGGGCAATGTTAGGTCGTTTTGAAGACAGATACCTGGGGATGAAGAGCAGAGTGTGTGTGGAGGAGGAAAGAGCAGTCAGGTGGAGCCTGGGTGCCTGGATTCAGGCCATGCCAGTTGACTCAGCCCCCGTGTCCCTCCCAGCAAAGTATCCTGTGATTCTCTGTGGGCCGAAGCAAGAAAGGAGCCTGCCCTTCCCGGGGTGGGGGGTGGGGGGGATTCATTTCCTGTGGCTGTTGTAACAAATGAACCACAACCCGGCTGGCTCACAGCTGTAGAAATGTGCTCTCACCATTCTGCGTGGGAGATAGCCAAAACCAAGGTGTGGGCAGGACTCACTCCCTTTGAAGGTCTGGGGAGGGCCCTTCCTCGCTCCTTTCAGCTTCTGGAGGCTCCATGTGCTCTAGGGCATGTGGCCACACCCCTCCAATCTCTCTGTGTCTGTCTTCTCTGCTGTCTCAAAAGGACACTTGTCATGGGATTTAGGATCTCCCCCAGTAATCCAGGGTGATTCCCATCTTGAGATCCTTAGTTCCATCTGCCAAGACCCTTTCAGCAAAGCTTCCTGGGTTAGGACATGAACGTATCTTTTTGGTGGCCAAGTTCAACCTACTAACACCTGGGGTCGGGACCCTGTTCAGTGCCAACCCCAGTCCTGCAGCGCCACCTTCTCCAGGGAAGCCCAGCTCTGTCTCACGGGAAGGGAAGGTGACAGTCTTGGGGACATTTGGCGGGGTCTGAGTGAGGAGAACCAGCCTCCCTCCTGGGGAGGGGCTATTAGCGGGCACGCACCCTGGGGGCCTCCCTTCTTTGGCCGGCATTTCTGAGGATGGAGGAGAGAGGTTGAGCTGGGCGGATTTGTCCTGGAAAATTCAGTGAGGTTTGGGGTCTGTTTGTCCCCCTCTCTGGAGTTGTCTAGTGCCTCTGCAGACCTTTATGAATACTGTTTTCTGAATGCTTGAGGGAAGGGAGAAAGAATAGGAGTATCAGCATGAGGAACGTGGGTCACGAGTCCCTCAGGCCTGGACGCCAACGTGCCTGTGCTGCTGTCACTCAGCAGATACTCACAGATCACCTACTGTGTGCCAGGCAGTGGATGCAGCACTGAACCACACGGGCGACAGCGCCTGCCTTCCCTCAGCTGGCAGCCTAGAGCAAAAGAGAGAGTAAAGTTGAACCTATAGATGAAACAATGACACAGTATTATCACTGCTGGGAAGGAACTAGATTGGGTGTGGGGCTGGAGAAAAACAGGGGAAGACTTTCAAAGGAAATGAAATTTGAGCTAGGACATAAAGCTGGGGAAAAGTAATCCAGAAGGGGGAACAGCATATGCAAATGTCCTGAGGTTAGAAACAGGCCAGCACATTAGATAAATGGGAAAATGTCCAGTGTGTTGGAATGTCATCCATGGGGGTGAAAGGGGAAGAGCTTGGTAGGTGCCAAACCCTGCTGGCCCTGTGGGCTGAGGGAGGAAATTTGGATTTTATTCAAAAGATTTTAAACAGGTTGTATCATGACTTGAGTTAGCTTTTTAAAGTCTCCCTTAAGGGGAATGGGCAGAGAAGAGATGACAGGGCAGGGGTTGGCAACCTTTCTCTGTAAAGGTCCAGACAGTAAATTTTGGGGGCCAGTCTCTGTCACGACTCATCAGCTCTTCTGTGGAATAGCACAAAAGCAGCCAGAAGCAATTTGTAAACAGCCAGGTGTGGCTGTATTCCAATAAAACTTGATAAAAATGGCAGCAGCTGGCTTGACCTGTAGGCTCTGGTTTGCTGTTCCTTTTGTAGGGGAGCAAAGGTGGAAATGAGAAGAGCATTGTGGCCCTGAGCAAGTGACTTAACCTCCTTGAGTCTCAGTCTTATCTGTAGAACGGGCACACCTTGCCTCAACAATCCATGGTGAAATTTCTGAGAATTAATGGAGAAAAACTGTTGAGCGCAGAGCCTGAGCTCATGGTAGGAACTGGGCGCACGGTGGCCATACACTAGTGGCTTCTCATCATCGCATCAAGTGAGGATGGTTGTGTGTGTAAAGCAAAGGCTTTAAAACGCGGGGTCGGTAGTGTTAACCACACGCTGGTCCTCGTGGTACTTCAGTGGCTGATTGAAATGCTTACGGATGGAATGGCACGAACGCAGTGTGCCCTTGATGGGAGCCTCCTCTTCAGTCAGGCGACATTCCTCCTGCAAAGTTTCCTCCCTCTTCGTCAGTGCGGGATCAGTCGCCTCCTGCCGTGGCCGCCACAGCTGACCCTCCTGTCATCCTCCTTCCCCTGTGGGGAGATATCTTTGCAGCCCCTCTGGGCTGCATATGGGGTTTGATGACATCATCATTATTTCCACTTTCCTCTAGCTTTTTTCCCACCAGGGGAGATTTGTAGACCTCTCTTGAGAGAGTCCGGGAGAGCACTTTTACCTGCACCTTCTGCCAGTCCTGGGGGTACAGAGCCAGGGTAGAAGCAGAGAGGCTGATGTGGGGCCCTTTCCACCATGTTTCCCCTTGTCGTTGGGGTCATTACCATGGGCACTGAATTCTGAGAGCAGGTACTTCAGGGGAGGGCGGGGCTCATTTTGAGATACCACTTGGGGGACCCTGTTGTGAAACCCGGAGATGTAGAGGCAAGAGGGATGCACAGAGAAGCAGGGAATGTGGCCAGGACCGCAGGGCAGAAAAATGCATGGTCCCCAAAGCTCAGAGAGGGAGACAGATGACAGACAGATGGACAGGTAGATACATACATAGACAGATGCATCAATACATCAGTGCATTGATAGGTAGATCTAGAGCACATCTTCTCTATGGAATTAAGTTAGAGCCACTCATTCATTTGTCAACTAAGGTTTCACAAGCACCAGTGATGTGCCGGGCATTGTCAGGCACTGATGACACAGTGCCAAGTGAAATAGGCATGCTCCCTGCTCTCACGGTACCCTCAGTCTGTTGTGAAGTCTAATGCCCTAGGCCAACAGAAACTATTTTTATTCCTCTGGTTATTTCCTAGAGTGAGTCACACAGCAGCCCACAATTACCCCATCATCAGCCAGCAGAAGGCAGAGGGCAGGGCCTGATCACCTGGTATCCACCACGTAAGTGTATTTGAAGAGGCTGACGGGCATCGTTGAGCTGAACCATGGAGGTATGGGAGTCAGACCCATGGAGATTTGAGTCCCTAGCTTTGTGACTTGGTAGATGTGCGACCCTGCGCAAGTCATTCTACCTCTCTGAACTTCAGTTGCCCCGTTTGTTCATTTGTTATTGTGGGTGCTGAGGATATGGCAGTGAACAAGGCAGACAAAACCCCAGTCTTAGTGCAGTTTCCACTCTAGTTGGAGGAAACAAGACAATACACAAATACGTAATTTCTAATACACCGATTGGTGATGAGTGGAATGGAGAAAAGTAAAGCAGGATAGAGGAATGAGAAGTTCTAGGATGTGGGTAAGCGGTTTCATCTGAGGACGTGAAGGAGATGAAGGAATGAGCCATATGGATATCTGGGGGAAAAGCACTCCCGGCAATGAAATAACAAACAAGTGCAAAGGCCCTGAGGCACGAGGGGCTTTCAGATGTGATTAACTTAAGGATCTTGAGATGGGGAGATTATCCTGGTGAGTCCAATGTAATCACAAAGGTCCTTATTAAGAGAGAGGCAGGCGATTGGAGGGATAGAAAGCAATGTGAAAATGGAAGCAAAGGTTAGAGTGATCAAAGGAAGGGGCCAGAAACCAGGGCACGTAGCTGGCCTCTAGAAACTAGAAGAAATTAGAACCCATTTCTCCAATGAAGACTTCAGAAAGAGTGCAGACCTGCTGACACCTTAATTTCAGCTCTCAGATCTCCAGAACAGTAAGAGAACAAACTTGTGTTGTTTTAAGCCATTGCATTTGTTGCAGTTTCTACCAGCAGCGATAGGAAATGAGTATAAGATGTAGCTCTTTTCTCCTTTTGTGAAATGGAACAGTGAGAACCCCTGCCTGCCATGCCCCAGGAGGGAGAGCTGCTCAGAGCCTCTGCTGCTGACCTGGCCAAGGCCAAAGGATCCCTCCCCTAGTGTTCCTGGGAGCCAGGAATGAGGGCCTTCATTCTGCCCCCACCCCTCCCCAACTACTGCCCTGGGGCCTCCTTTCCTCCCCCATCCTGCTAGGACTCCAGCTCCAGCTCCACTAGCTGGTCCGGGTGCCCCAGATGCTCCACTCTCTCCAGCCTCCAGGTCTTTGCACAGGACTTCTCCTCTGCCCAGAACCCCCAGCTGGGGCAGTCAGTCCCTTGGGTTAGCCCTTGCTGTCTGGGACCACTTCTTGTCCTTCCTCAGTCCCTCCTCCACTAAGTGGAGGTCCCTCTTCTGCATTCTCACCCACCTTGACTTAGCCCTTAGCACGCCCTTGGTATTTAAATATTTATTTCCTTCTTTGCTTTCCCCTTTAAGAAGACAAATAAATAGGTCCTATTTATTGAGCCGTCATTGCATGCCAGTCAGGGCCGCTATGAAGAGCTACAGAGGCCATGACAGATCAGCTAGGATGTGACTAGCACCTTCTGGAGCTGTGCAAGGCGGCAGCCACTATGCTAAGTGCTCATTAACTCATCACCATGACCTGCGAGGTAAGGCTAAGCCCATTCTGCAGATGAGGAAACAGTTGTGGGGCAGAAGGGACACGCTCTCAGCTCTCTGAGAGTTTTTTAAGCATTTATGGAGCATTTTGTCCAGTCCTCTCCATGACTCTGAGATTGATGCTACAGTTACCCCCACTTTACAGATGGGAAAACTGAGACTCGGGGGAGAAGTCACAGATCCAAGATCACAGGTCTAGTAACTGGCTGAGCTAGGATTCAAATGCAGGTCTACCCAGTTCCCGAGTCTCAGGTCTTAAGCCTCATGAAGACATGAATGAGAAAGGAATGAGTCAAGAGGTGAACTTCAGTTCCTTGGCCGTGACCTTAGGGATGTTTCATTACTTGTTTGTTGTCATTTGCAGCTGTGGGTGGCTCTGAGGGTCCAGTGAGCTCATGTCCTCAGCAGCCCTTTGAGAACAGGGCAGCGGCATTAGTGAGGTAGGGATTTTTCTGGGTTCACACCCAGGTTCTCAGCCTCCTGGGGAAATTCCACCTCTTGGCCCGCCCTGGCTCAGAGGAGAGCCTGGCCTTTTCTCTTGGCCCTGGAGGGCCTGAGTCCCTGGGCCTTCCTGGAAGAGCCCCCCACTCCCCAGGGCTATTCAAGACCACTGGGCCCTTGGCTGTTCCCAGGGGAACCCCAGAGAATTTCCTCTTTTTGCCTCCCTGACCACTGGGGGCCAGGCCGCAGTGGCTGTGGTGTCAGGAGCAGCTGGTGTCCCCAGAGAGTCAGTTGGATCCTTCAGGAGCACAGGGGGCATTTCAGGGCGGCTGGGGAGGGCCTGGCCGGGCTCAGTGAAGGGGCTCGTGCCGCACTGAGCAGTTGCCTCCCCCTGCTTTGGGCTGAGCTCCCCAGCTTCCCTTGCAAGATACCCATTAATCTTAAGACAGCCCCCGTGATAGGAGTATTAATAATCACTAAAGTTCACGTTTCTTGGTTGTTTACTTGGGGCCAGGCCCTGAGCTGCAGTCTTTACCTGGATTATATTTCTTTTCCTCTCGCGACAAGCTAATAGAGTAAGAGACATTGTTGATAATACTCCCTCAGCAGGTGAGAAAACCACACGTTCAGTAAGTGGCAGCGACATCCATGAATCCAAACGGCCTCCTATGCGAAGTATCTCTTTAACAGAGGAGGAAACTGAGGCCCCGAGAGGCGGAGCGCCTTGCCCAGTGTCGTTAGCTTTGCCCCTGAAAACCTGCTGCCCAGGGCCCTCTGGGAGAGGAAGCGGGGGCGGGAGGTCACCGTTTTCCTGGGCTCTGATGGGGTGGCCCCGGGAGGGCTGTGTTGTGGGAAATGCCCTGGGCCCTGCGGGGCACGGGGCTCTGGTTTCCTCAGCTCTAAGATGGTGGCGGGAACAGAGGTGCGCCTGACACACACAAGCTCCTTCCTAAGGCTTCCTCGGCTCTGCATTACAACGCCTGAATTTTCTAGGGCCGTGTCTGGCCCCCATCCAAGCCCGGCAACTGGCAGTCAGTGGGCCCCGCCCCGCCCCCACCCCCACCCGGCTTCCCTCCTCCCCCTCCCCCACACCAAGCTCCTATAATGGGAGTCCTGTCTGCAAGTTATTGGCTCAATATTTTTATAAGTCCCCCCAGCTCCCCTTCCCCTCACTACCCCCCCTAATAAAGGAGCTATAAGACTTGAGCCAAAAACGCAGCTCAGAGCATGTGTGCCAGTGACGCAGCCCCTGTGAGGGTGAGGTGGAGAACTTTCCAGCAGGGCCCGGCCCTGGGCAGGGCCTGGTCCTGTTCTCCTCTTCCTGCTGCCGGCTGCTCCACAGAAGCTGCTCTGTCCCCTCAGGCTGGGCCGGCTCCCTGTCGGGCCCTCCAATGGTTCTGGGACAAGTAGGGACTGTGTTTGCCAGCTGACCCGGAGGCAGCCAGCCAGGAAAGTCAGTCAGTCTGTCATAGTCTCACAGTCAGACTCTGACACACAACCAAGGCCACACAGTGAGACAAGGCCACTCACGACTCAAGTCACAGCTGTAGGCAGCCGGTCGCCAGGCCAGCCTCAGGCAGCCAGCCAGTCAGCAGCTAGCCACTGACTCATAGACGGACTCGGTTACACCCAGTCACAGCTGTTCATGCCAGGGGTCACAGCCACAGCTCACTGGTCAGTCTGCCACCTAGCCAGTCTCAGTCAGCCCGCCAGCCAGCCCGGCAGTCATTGCCTCACAGCCAGGCCTGGTTATACAGTCAGGGCTGCACAGTCAGACACGGCCACTCACCGTGGGGGTCACAGCCATGGTCAGCAGGTCTCCCGCCAACCGGTCGATCTCAGCCTGTCAGCCAGCCAGCCAGCCAGTCAGTCAAGGCAGGGTCAGTCAGCCCACCTCAAAGCAGCCAGCCAGTCACCTAGTGTCACCACATCATCTGTCATCCAACAGCCCATCAAAGTCAGCCAGCCCATAAGCACACTCCAGTCAGTCAGCTGGCAGGAAACTGTCCCACGGCCAGGCTCAGGAGCACTGCCACTCAGTCGGGTGGCGCTCAGTCAGTCTAGTCCGTCTCACGCAGTCCCCAGCAGTGAAGGTCGCCGGATACTCCCTTTACAGCGACTGAGTTGGGTAGTCGGTGCCCTCAGCCAGACCAGTCAGTTGGACACAGTCAGTTTCTGTCTACTGAACAGTCAGTCACTGTGAGTCACAGGCAGCCACCGTCTGTGGCCTGGTCAGTCCCAGCCCTGAGGAAACACCAGCCAGCCAGTCGGTCAGTCTCAGCGAGTCGGGGGGGGGGGGGGGCAGTCAAGGTGGCCAGCTCAGGCTCCAGGGTCGCAGTCACACATCCCGTCATCCAGTCAGCCTGAAAGGGCTGGTTATCACCCCCCCCGTCGGCCACCATCAGTCACTCATCTCACCTCACCGACACCAAGGAGCAGGCAGGTGAGTATTAGCAAATCCCTGACAGAAATCCTAAATCAAACTAAAAACATGCCTTAACTCCCTGCAGAAGTGTCCAGAATGAATGGTCCCCAGTCAGCCTCTGCTCCCGATTCATCAGGAAAGGTGGGGTGAGGAGGGGCAGGTAAGCTGACTGAGGATTCCAGTGGGACCTACTTGTCAGCCAGAGAGGCTGAAGGCCCCTGGGACAGGGCAGGAGACGCCCGGGACCAATTACTACCCACACCACCAACGTGCTCCGTGAGGGTTTCCTCAGAGCAGGGGCCCCCGGAGCTCTTCCCAGAGGGGGTAGGCGGGAGACAGTGGGAGCATGAGTTCCCCTTCAAACCCCCGGTGCCTCCTTTTCCTCATGCCCCTCCCCCTCCCCTTGTTCTCCACGCCCTCCTCCAGCCTCACCTCCTCCTGCTCTGCCCAAATCAATGCCTAAACCTCCCCTAGTTTTTCAGATTGTGTCCTTGACATCTCATAGTGCCACTCACCTCCCCTGTACACATACACGTGCACACACAGATACACGGCACACATGCGTCACTCCCTCATGTGCCTCCTCATTTCAGAACATCCTGATCCGAGCAGCCCAGGGTGGAAGGGGGGGGGCACTCAGGCCCCCTCTGCGCTCCATCCCTCCCTTTCTGCTCTCCTGGATTCTGCTGTCCAGTGGTGCTCTTGCCGGACCCACTCCTGGCGTGAGCATCAGGGACTTGGATGTGGCTTTTCTGGCCGCAAGGCCTCCCCTTCCCAGCTCTCCCCGAGAGGGATGAGGAGAAGCCTGGGGGTGGCGTCCCACTCGCTGAATTCCTGTGCCCACCCTGGGCTTTCCCTGGAGCTAGGCAGTGGTTCTCATCACGGGGCAAACGCTGGCTCCGGTCCAGCTGGGGAGTCAGCCAGGGTTTCTAAGCCTGAGGGGAGAACTGTTCATCTCAGAGGCGCTGAGGCTGCTTCCTGCTGGAGTGGGGCGTGCTCCAGGCGGAGGGAACTCTCTGGGCTCGCCCGCTTGTTGGCCTGTGACGGCACTGGGCATGCTGGTTAGCTGGCTTTCATAGCCTCAGATCCTCCCTCCTAGGGTCTGGCTGAGCATGAAATTAAGAAAGTATGGAAAGGGGTTAAGGTCCCTGCTGACTTAGCACTAGTTTTTTCCAACCAGGCAAACTGACGGTCCAGGCTAAAGAGGCTTCTAGAAGCTTCTTCCCCTCCCTTCTTTCAACCTAGTTCCATACGCACCTGGCCTTGTCATCGATTCCAGTTGCTCAGGGCTTCCTTTGTGCCCAGCGCTACTGGATGGGCTGTTGACATTTCACTCTCACAGTAACACCATGAAGTCCATGGTTTTACTGTACCCATTTTTCAGAGGAAGAAACCGAGGTTCCAGGAGTTGGAGTAATTTGCCCAAAGCCAGAGTGGTGAGCAGCAGAGCCAGAATTGTCTGACTTTTAAGGCCCAGGGCCACCCCCTCCTTGTACTGAAAGCCGCGTGTGCATCCTGTCCTTGCACCCACCCCCCACGCCCTGCCCCCTAACATTTCACCCTGGCCTTTCCTTCTCAGGAGGCCTTTCACTCAGCCTCCGTTTCCTCCTGCCTCCCCTCAACCTCACCTTCTTGCTCCCACTCTCTGGGGCTCTGCTCCCCTTCAAGATTTGTTCTTCCTTCTTTAGAAATTGAACTTCTAAATGTGAGGTGAGCATATGACCCGCCTAGGGTAACAGCGACATCCCACAGCCAACCTTGCTATCCAGTGTGTGAGCCAAAGTTAGGGCAGATAGGCTGCAAAAAGGCCACTTTCCTGTGAACCAAGAGAAGCCACTGCCTCTAAGAAGATGTGGCACCAGGGCCCAGGGCTTGGCGAGTGGCCGGCTCTGTGTGGACTAGAGAAGCAGCCCCATTAGAGCACACAGAGGGGGGCCAGAGTGTGGACTAGGGTTTCAGTCTCCACTCACACCCTTGAAATCTAGTCCTAATGCTGGGGGCCAGTAAGGGGGTTCTGCCCCAGGCATGGGGGTCAGGCAGCACATGAGCGGCTGTGGAGCATTTGCCAGGAGCTGTGTAGGCTGGGACCCCAGGGCTGGCTGTCTTGGGTCCTGTGATGGTCCTTATTTAGCTTTCCCCCATCTCCCCAATCTTCCCCATCAGCTGTTCTTTCCCTGCCCTCTCCCCATCTCCTTCCCTGCCTCTCAGTTCTCCTCATCTTCACTTCCTCCTCCTCTCCTTTCTGCCCAGTCCCCCTCTCTCCCAGCTTCTCCCCTCTCCCCTCTCCCCTCCTCCACCCTCCTTTCCAGGGTCTTTCTCCCTCTGTAGTTCTTCCATCTCACTCCTGGGCCTGTCAGTTTTCTCTCTCAAGCCGCCTCCTCTGCTTCTCCTCCCTCCCTGGCTCCTTCTCCACCCCTCCCCCCACCCCTTGTTTCCCTTCATCCTCCTCCGGTGACTCTGCAGCCGTGACCTCAGGTATGCAGGAGCTGTCCCTCTGTCTGTATGTTCTTAAAGATCACCTAACCCTGACTCCAAGCCCGTGTGCTGGTGGGACCGGGAGGCTCCATCTCATCTGTCTCCATCCCCACGGAGTCTTCCCAGCATCTTTCCTACAGGGTTTGCATGCAGAATAGCGCCCCTCGGCCTTTCCCCACCCTGGCCGCCTCTTCGTGAAGCCCAGCCCATCCTTTGAAGTCTCCCAGGGCTGCTCCTTCTAAGCCGCACTGGGGCTGGCATTTGTTGGTGTCAGATGTGGGGGATCAGCCTCCTTAGGGGTCCCATGTGGCCGCCAGCATCTGCCCACCCCAGCCCTGCCCACCGCGCTGGGGGTGCTCTGAGCGCTTTCAGACTCCATCCCCTTCTGAGGCAATCGTTCCACTCTCTTCCCTCTGGGAATCCAGCCTAATCTTCTAGATTGTACAGCAGCCGGAGGCTGTCTCCAAGCCCTGCAGTAACCCCGAAGGGCCTGGCTCCCCGTGGGGCCACTGAACAGCCACAAACAGCTCTCCTTCCCAGCAGCAAAGATGAAACACGCACACAGAAACAGAGGTCTCAGTTCAACATCTCCCCAGCCCCTCCCTTCTCTGTGCTCCCACGTCCCACTGTGCATGCCCTTGACCTCCTTTGAGCCTTGCATCCTGACTGGGTGGGGGCGGCACACGTGTGTCCTAGGGGAGGGGGGATGTGTGCAGCAGGAAGCTCCTGTTCACCCAGGTTTCTGTCGGGACCACCACCCTGTCCTCCAGTCTCTCCTGACAGCCCCCACTGGGACAGTTGGAGGATTTCAAGACAACTCAAGCTTCTTGGAAAAGACCACTAGGGCCTTTGGAGAGGGGCTGGGTGCTGTGTTTTCCTTGTCCCAGTTACCCCCTTCCCCCAGCGTCTGCTCCATCTTGTAGTTACCTGATGGGATGTTTGCTGACAACATTTGCTGGCCTAGGGTTGGTGAACTGTTGAGTGGCTATCAGTGGAGGCCGAAGGCACTCAGGAGGCTGGGAGGGGGAGATGGCGGCCCCAGGGAGACTTGAGAAACTCTGGTTTGGCTGAGGAATTTGGATATGAAAGGAATGTAGGCAAAGAATAGGCGACACATGGAAGCTCTCGGTTTGTGGGCGGGGGAGGTGGTAGGAGAAAGGCTTCTGGCGTCCACACCCCCTCACCATGTGGGCCTTGCTCCACTTAACAGGACCCTTCACAGGCCCCAGCTCTGCAGGGGGTGAGGGTTGGATCTTAATCTCTAAACCTTCCCATGAGCAGCAAGTCTGGGGACCCCACCCCGTGCCTCCTGAGATGGGGCTGCCCTGTAGGTGAGATTTCTGTCAGGCACCCTCTGATGGCCTCCCAACAAACCCCACCCCCAGCAGCTCTGTGGAGGCTTTTCCTTATTTGGATTCATGCTTGGCAGGGATGAGACTTTCTGAGGGGCCGCAGGGTGGAAGTCAGCCTCAGAAGACCTTCATTCCCAGACTGGAGGGGGCTTCGCAAAGACAGTTCCTCCCCTGCTGAGCGCAAACCCACCATTTCTCTCACTTCCAGGTTCCAAGTAGGAGGGCCAGGGCGCAGTGTGAAATGCTCTTAGAGGAATCCTGCTGGGGTGACAAGGCTCGGAAGAAAAAGGCAGATGGCTCCCCACTGCCCTCGGGATGACATCCAAATGGCCTGCCTGCTGGATTCACAAAGGCCATTCTCATCCATCCTCTGGGCCCTGCTCCAGCCGATGCCCTTGCCACATGCAGCCCATTCCAGCCCCTAGAGCTTCTTCAGTCCTTGGAGCAGGTCTCCTGGCACCCCAAGCTACTCCTCTACAGAGAACACTCTTCCCTCCCATCACCTCTTAGCCAGCTCCTATGCATCCCTCATAGATGTCACTTCCTCCAGGAAGCCTTCCCAGAATGTCTCAGGAGAGAAGCAGTAGAGGATAACTGTTAGGAGTTCAGACAAAGCTGGGTTAGCCTCCCACTTCCTAGCTGTATTAGTTGCCCAGGGCTACTGTAACAGGGTACCACAAACTGGGTGATTCAAACAACTGAAATTTATTGTCACATAAATCTTGATGCTTGAAATCTAAAATCAAGGTGTCAGCAGAGTTGATTCCTCTGAGGCCTGTGAGGGAGAATCTGTTCCCTGCCTCTCCTCTAGCTTGTGGGAGCCTCGAGTATTCCTTGCCTGGCGGATGGCCTTCCTCCGTGCCTTAACACCGTCTTCCCTCTGTGTGATGTCTCTGTGTCCAGATGTCTCCTTTTTATATGGACACCGGTCCTGCTGAATTAGGGCTCACCCTAATGACCTCATCTTAGCTTAATTACCTCTATAAAAAGCCTATCTCCACTTAAGATCGTATTCTGAAGTACTGGGCATTAGGATTTCAACGTATCTTTTGGAGGAGACCCGATTCAACTCATAACACTAATCTATGACCTTGAGTGTGTTACTTATTTTCCCCGAGTCCTTTTTCTCATCTGTCAAACCAGGATTGTGAAAGGGAAAAGCATTGCTCCAGGAGGCTGGGTACTTTTGTTCGAGGCTTAATTCCACTGACCAGCTCTGCGACCTTGGGGCAAGTTCCCTTTACCGCTCTGAATCAGTTACCTACTGCTGCAAAGTGTTCCCCAGTTAGTGACTTAAAACAACAGGTATCAGATATTTTGCTTATAAATCTGCCATTTGAGCAGGGTTGAGAGGGGAGAGTTTTTCTCAGTTCCACGTGTTAAAAGCGGAAGCAGCTTGGCTGGGGCTGGAGGAAGAGTTAAGACGACTCATTCACGGGGCCAGCACAGAGATGCCGGCTGCGGGCTCGGCGCTCTGCCAGGACTGGGAGCCAGGGGCCTTGGCTTTTCTTGTGAGCCTCTCCATGGGGCTTCTTGGGCTTCCTTACAGCAATGGTGGCTGGGTTCCAAGAGGGAGCATCCCAGGAGAACCACGTGGAAGATGCATTGCCTTTTACGAATCAACCTTTGAAGTCACATAGTGTCATTTCCACCAAAGCCACAAGCCTGCTCAGATCCCAGAGAAGGGAACAGAGATTCTGCCTCTTGCTGGGAGGAGTATCAGAGTCATATCATAAGAAGCATGTGTAAACTGGAGAAGCGGCTGTGGTCAGGTTTGAAAGTAGAGTTGACCACACACTCTTATTGCCCTGTGTACCAGGAGGTACCACTTCCTTCCTAGGCCGTGAGCTGAGGCCATGACACACGTTATCTCACGTAATAATCCTCACAAAAACCTCATACTACGGATGCTGCTACTATTCCATTTCACAGATGAGGAAATTGAGGCTCAGGGAGGTGATTTGACCAAGGCCACTTGGCTAGACCATGGCAGAGTCAGACTCTGCCTCTGAGGCTTCTATAACTCTGGTGGGCATCACCACTCACTGCTTTCCAGAAGCCCCTGCCTGCCTCTGCCCGGCCCCACACACAATGGGTGGCCCCTGACTTCAGAGCGTACCACGTTCTTGGCCTTATGAATTCTACCTTTTGTGCCCCAGTCTTTTCTCATGCAGGAGAGGCCAGTTGATACAGTAGGGTAAGGCGTGAGAGGTTCTCTGAACCAGCCTTTGGCACATCGTGGATTAAAGCAGCTCTGGTGGACTGAGAACACTGTTTCCACAGGAAAAGGATTGAGGTTCAGCCCACTGCTTTCCAGACACTTCTGGAAACTTCTGGAAACAGTTGGAAATTACGTCTTATCAAGAGTCACCTGGCTAGATCTGTAGGTAAACGTGTGGGGGTGTGTCGTGGGGAGGTACCTTCAGATACAGGGTTTAGAGCCTGACGAATTGGGTCCAAGTCCTGACTGTGCTAGTCCCAGGGCATTGGTTCATAATCAGAGCCCAAAGCAGCTCTCACCACCACCCCGCTTTAGAGATGAAGTGTTGGGGTTCAGAGAGGTGACCTGACTTGCCTGAAGTCACAGAGTGAGTGTGGAAAGAGAGGGATGGGCAGTTGACTGTTGAGCGTGAGCCCTTTGGATCTAAGCTTCTCCGCAGACCGTCAGACTGTGAACAGCAGTTGGACGAAGGCTGCTGGGCTGGGGAGGGAGCCTGGCGGGCAGTGGGGGCGATGGGCCAAGGGCAGCTTGGTGGTCAGGTCCAGCTTCCGCAGGGTCAGGATCCCCACATACCTCGCTGGTGCTGCTTGCTTGTTGTGTCTCCATGGGAAAACACTTAACCTCCCCGACAGTTCACTCCCCTGCCTGAAAAAGGAGGCTGAGAATTGTTGCTTCGCTGGGGGTGGAAAAAGAGGGGATGCGCGTGAGGGTCTTTGCCCAGGACCCGGCACAGGGGATGCTCTCGATAAAGTTGCCTATTTTTATTCATATCCATCCCTCCAGGCACCTGAGCAGAGGCAGGGCCCACGGAAGCGCTCCTTGAAGTCACTTTACAGGCCATACAATGGCAGAAAGGCCAGGAAGACCTGTAACTTACATGAATGAATGAATGAATGAATGGATGGATGAATGAATGAATGAATGTTTTCTGTCCTAGGCTGGGTCCTTTCAGAAGCAGATGCTGAGGCAAAGATTGGAGGGGACCCCGGGAAACACAGGTGGGGTGTTTGGGGGAGAAATGAGAGAGGGGAGGCAAGCAGCCAAGATGGGGTGGGTTAAGGAGCAGGTCACTGCTGTAGGCAAACGAGACCCAGTGCCACTGGGTCCTTAGGAGAATTGTCCCCCTTGGGGTGCGAGGAATTTGGATATTTGAGCCCCACCTCCCAGCTGGCTTTGGTTGAGGCTGCTCCTGGGAGCGTTAATGGCGTAAACTCTGCATGGCCAGGCTCCCTCCCGAGGCCGGGGCGGCTCCCGTGAGAGCTTGCCTAAGAAGCTGTTGGGATGTAGGTGATGCACCTGCAGACTCGGTTAGGGCTCTGATCTCCGGGCTCCCTGATTCCGGGCATCCTTCAAAGGCAAAACATGATTCTGTACAGTCTCCCTGTGGCCCTCCGCCCTCCCCTATACTCTGAACGTTCCCCTAGACCGGTGAGTGTCTGTCTCAAGTGAGCCTTCCTCCCGCCGGCAACTTCTCCAGCTTTATCTCCCCATTGCCTCTAAAGTAGGTCATCCCACCTGAGACTCTGAAGCATTGGGACAGGCTGGGAAATTGATGGGTAGGACTGGGAGGAGCTGGTTTGCATAAGGGCATTTAAAACGTTTTTGGCTCAAGGAGCAGGGAGGTTTCCCACATGGATGTCTGGAGGTTGGGTGCCAACCACTGGCCTGTTGTTTGCCCTCCCTGCCCCCTCCCTGCAGCCCCTCTTCTGGCTCTGAGACCTATGGAGAAAGGGGCTGCAGTGGACACTGGAGTCACCCTTCTTTGTGGGATGAAGGGATGGCTGCCTAGCACAGGACGAGGCCTGACGGTCACACCGCACTTGCTGTTGGGCTTGGGTTCTAATCGTGGCTGAGCCACTTTCTGGCCATGACCTTGGACAAGTTACTTTCTTCTCCAGGCTCATTCTTCTGCATCTGTAAAATGGGGCCGTTTCTTCACATCCGCCTCACAGGGCTGACGTGAGCATGACACTAGAAATGATGGAGTGGGGTGAAGAGTGTCTCCCCACTTCGGCCTGAAACTGGGGCTTCTTGGGACGTGTTCTTGGAGGATTTGAGCCTGTGAGGATCTAGAGAATCATATGTGCTATTGGCCGTCTTGGCATCGGGGATATGACTGAGGACCCCCTCCAGAGGCACACTGTGTAATTTGCTGGACCCCTAATTGGTAAACTGAAGATATGGGACCGACCCTTTGTTATAAAGTGATTAAGAATTTCAAGATGGTGACAGCAGAGATTAAATGTGGGGCCCTCGTAAATGCAGGACCTACATGTCATGAAGTCATTGGCCCTATACCCCTGCTATGAACAGCTAGTGAGTACAGACTGGTTTCTCTGTGGCAGGATGAGTATGGGGTAAGTTCCAGGGTCAAGTGGCCTGGGTTCGAATCCTGGATTCACAGCTCTCTAGCTCATGACCCTGAATCGCTTCTTTAACCCCTCTGAATCTCAGTTTCCTCATCTGCAAAATGGGATGTTGTTGGTTCTCGTTTTCTAGAAGTATTGTGAAGTGGAAACAATACGATTCAGGTCAGGTGCTGAGCACAGTGCCTGGCCCATGTACGTGCCGGCAGTACCAGGTCCCTCCGCCCACCCACCTCCCCAGGCCATGGATGCCAAGGAAATGCCAGGTCCCAGCTGTCATTCCCTCTGTGCAGCTCAGCCTGGGTCAGAATCTTGGAGGCTGCAGCCTCTCTGCTCAGGCAGCCACTCCTTGCCTTCCCATCCCCCAGGCTTTTTAATGAGTTTAGTATTTTCATCAAATCATTCTTCCTACAACACAGGGCTGGGGGAGGCTAAAAATAGCTCCCTGAGTCATGTGACAGCTCCAAATGCGGAGGCTCCCAGCAAAGGTACAAGTGCGACTCCCTGTTTCCTAGGAAATGAGAGTCATTGTGATGCCTGACGCCAGGCCGCCGCCAACGCAGCCAGGGCGCTAGCAAAAGCACATTGTTTCCTGTGACATCCCTGCGTGTGACAGGCGGAGGGGGAGGGCACGGGGGAGGCAGACCCCCACAGCTGGCAGATCCCTGGCCTGGTGCCCTCCGGTCTGAGCTGGAAGCTGTCCCTTGCCTTCAGGAGTTAAAGGGACGCTAAGGGAAGAGCTTCCTCACTCCTGGACCCTGTGTCCCCATCCCATCCCCCTGGGAGCAGGCAGGGAATGGCTTTGCCAGTGGGAAAGATGGTTCTCTTCTGTTACCAACACTTTCTACCCTTTGTTTCCCTGTCAACATCTTGCAACTAAAGGCATTCTATTGTTTGGCAATGAGAGTAAACCTCTTGGCAAACATTTCCTTTGGGAAATCTTGCTGGGCTCCACCCCACCCTCCTCCTCCCAGTATAAAATAACTCCCAGTTCCCCTAAACCAGTCTCAAGAAACTTGAGTGCATCCCAGTCACCTGGAGATCTTGTGGACCACTGGATGCTGGTCCCAGCCTGAGCTTCTCATCTAGTAGGTGTGGAGTTGGGACCAAGAATTTGCATTGCTAACTAGTTCCCACGAGATGCTGGTGCTGTGTTCCAGGGAGCAAATTTTGAGGACCACTGCCCTAGACACTCTGGCCCATATTTTCCCCCAGTCCCTCCTTTCCTCCCTTCTGGGCTCTCACCACATCTTGTAGCAACCTTACATCCCTTTTAGTCCCCGGTGCCCTGGTCCTGCACTCACCCAGCCTTCTGGCCTGGATCTGGCTCTTGGTGCCTGGAGTGCCCTCCCTTCTACTTCTCACTGGCTAACTTCCTCATGCCTTAAGTGTAAATAGTAAGAATGGCTGCTTATTGATCAGTAACCATGGATGCCTCCCTCTTCACAACACTATGTGGTAAGCACTGTTATTTCCTCCAGTCTGTGGTAAGAAAACTGGCATTCAGATGGCAAGTCATAACCCCAAGTCACAGAGCTAGGGGACAGCTGGGATTCCAGGTGGTCTGAATTTCAATCCCGTAGGTACGTCATAGCTCACCCGACTCCCTTGGAAGCCTTCTCTAAAGTTTCTGGACGGGATTTTGCACACCTTCTTGGAGCTCTCCTACATTCCTGTGTGTCTGTCAATTCACTAGCACCCTTGTAGAACAGTTCTCTTTTGATGGGTCTGTCTGCTTGCTTGGAATGTTTGTTGCCTAAGGGCATAGACTTTGTCCTAACTCTCATTGCATCCCATGTGCCTGGAACAGGGTCTGGCATTAGTAAGTGCACAATAAATTCTCACTTGCTGACTGACTGAGTAACGGTTGCTTCACTGTTTGTTAAGTGAATGAATAAATGTTTGCTGCCTGATCACTATTAAGTGAATGCATATACAGTAGGTGCCCATTGCTGGAATAAATGAATGAGATAATAAGTTCTTTATACATGTTGGTTGAATGAATGAATATAATGGTAGCTATTAATAAATGCTTGCTGGATATATTGATGAATATATGAATGGCTAGCAGGTGCTCATTAAGTGTCTATTTGCCTGGCTGGGTCAATGAATGGCTTGGCTGGTAGAGGCATGGTTGGGTTCCTTTGGTAGATGGATGGATAGGTAACGTTCAGTGGTAGAATGAGTGGATAGATAAGTTGGCTGATGGATGGATGAGTGAATAGGTGAAGAGACGTGTGGGTGGGTGAGTATGTGGGTAGATGGGTGCATGGGTGGGTAGGCTGGTGTATATATAGTTGGATGGATATGTGAGTAGATGCATAAATGGGTGGGTGGGTTGGTGGGTGTATGGTTAGACAAGCAGGTAGGTGGGTTGGTGGGTGGGAGGCAGGGCCATGACTTTGGCCTTGTTAGCACGGGGCATGCCCTGTGTGATGCCACTTTGCTAGATACATGCCGCAGAGCAAGTTATTCGCGGAACCCCAGGGCACGGGGCATCTGCAGGCAGCACGGCAGCCCGAGGGTTCTCTGGGCCACCAGCTATGACTGGGGAGACCAGGCATCTCAGCATCGGGAGTGGGGAACTGTTTTAAATGTCAGGATGTCAGCCAGCCATGGGACCGGGTCTTGACGTTTGTCATGTTCCTGAAGCACTTGTTTTAATGACTAATTATTTTCCCTCTTCTGACATGGCTCCATTGGAGGAGAGCAGGGGTGCTTGGCTGGAAGCTGGGGATGTGAGCTCAGCAACTGAATTCACTAACGAGCCAGAAGTGAATTAACCCTGATCTGCCAGGTGTGGAGCAGAAGCTGGGGGGCCTGACTCCCAGGCCCAGCCAGGTGCCACTCAGCTGGGAGTTCCTTCCAGGGCTGGCAGGCACCTGTGAAGAATTCAGAACATCTAAGCCAAAACCCAGGTGGGCATCTGAAAAATCTAGGAAAAGGCCGATTGTTGGCTTGAAAATTACTAGATTTTGATCTAAATGACATGATTAACCATATGTTTTTTTTAAATACTTACTATGTATGTATTTAGTATACATTATATAAATAAAAGCATTGTATAAATACTTCACCTGAATTATCTCATTTCATCCTTGTGATGGCCCTTTGAGGTGGACTGTTAATATCATCATCTTTTCCATTTTACAGATGAGGAAATTGAGGGACAGAATTTGTTACAGTGGTTTTAGAACATGCCTGAAGATTCTTTGATGCTCCCTTCAAGAGGTGAAGCCGGGTTCCCTTTGCCTTAAAATATGAACTGGGATTAGCAATCGGATGCTGAAGATGAGAATGAGGTAGAGACTGCTCCTGTGACTTCTGAGACTAGATCAGGATGGTGGTACAGCTTCCTCCTGGCTCTGTCTTTCTTGAGACGTGTGCCTTTGGAGCCCTCAGCTCCAAGAAGGAAGTCGGGCTGCCTTGAAGTTGCCATGCTGGATGGAGAGTCCATGTGGGGAGAACACATCTACACAGAAAGAGCCCCAAGGACCTCCAGCCTTCCAGTCTCAGCAGTTCTGAGTCTTTCTCACCCTGGGACCAGACAGGTGAGTGAGGAAGCCTTGGAGGTGACTCCATCCCCAGCCCATGTCTGACTTCAGCTGCAAGAATGGTTCTCAGGGAGAACCAACCAGCTGAGCCCAGCCAGCCCCCACATCATGAGCGACCACGATAAAATGAGTGTTGTGAAGTTTGGGGTGGTTTTTTATGCAGTCCTGACTGGAGAAATGGTAAAATCAGCTGCCCTGGGTGATCCAACCAGAGAATGGGGGAGCCGAGATTTGAACCGGACAGGCTGGCTCAGGAGACATACGCTTAACTGGGAAAGTGGTCCAGCCCTGCCTCCATAGTCTTACTTCTTTAATCTACCCATTGCGTGGACTAGTCTCAAACTTGTAGGTTTGGAAGAAGATTGAATTAAACAATTTGTTCAGTGCTTGGAACACAGTCAATTAATAATCTTAGTTAAATTCACCGACTGCATCCTTACAGATACTCAGCCATAAACCTTGCCCTTATCTGCAAATTGCTCTCTTTCTCTCACATCACACACCTAACATGTCTCCAGAGCCACTTGGTGCTACTTTCTTTGGATCCAGTAAACCATTCCCTCTCCCGTCCTCCCTCCCCCCAATCCCTCTGTTTTACCTAGTGGTCCGAGCCCCCACCCTCTCCTGCCTGCCTCACTGCAGCAGCCTCCCAATTAGTTACCCTGCCCAGTTCTGGCCCCTTCAGTCTCCTCTCAACAAAACAGCCAGAGAAATTCTGATAAAATTAAGTCAGACCTCTCACCTCTATCCCAAACCTTCTGGGACCAGCCCATTCTCTCAGCATAAAAAACAAAGTCCTTTCAATGGCCCTCAAGGTGCTACATGATCTGCAACTCCCTCCCTATCAAGTACCTCCCTGATTCATCTCCTGAGATGCCCACTCGGCTCTTGTACTCATTCCAACCACAGGAGCTCTGCGCTCTTCCTAAAATAAGCCGGTGTCTCCTGCCTCAGGGCTTTGCATCTGCTGTTCCCTCTGCCTGAATTGCTTTGCCCGCTGATGTCCACATGGCTCACTTCTTCACCTCTTTCAGACAGTGGCTTAAATGTCATATTCTTTTTGCAGCCACTCCTCACCACCTGTTTAAAATGGCAGCACCTCTCTCTCCTTCCTTCCCCTTTTCATTCTTCTCCATAGCCCCATCACCTTCTAACACTTGAATGTCTTTTTTTCTCATTCCCGTTGTTTTCGTATCTCCCTCCACTAGAGTGTGAGCACACGAGGACAGAGATCTTGGTTCATTTTGGTCGCTGCCCCTGGGAGAGTGCCTGGCACGCAGTAGGTGCTCGATAAATACTTGCCAAATGCCTGAATGAATGGCTGTTATTCTCAGGTGGGAAGCTACTGAGCTACTCCAGGTGAGGACAGACTGTGCCCCAGAGGTGAGGGGCTGTGGAGTCTGGTGCAGGGAGGGAGGGGTGGTAGTGAGTCCTGGTGCTCTGGTTCACGCGGGGAGACTTCCATCCCTGGGGACGTGGTGGGAGGAGCCGACTGTGGAGGGAGGGGAGATGGCGTATTGGTGCAGGACAAGGGGGCGGTGCTGCAGGGATGTCCACGTGAGGCCCAGGTAAGTGACAGAAATGAGGACCGGGGGTGTGTGGAAAGTCTGGCATGAGAGCGTCCTGGGAACCCCAGGAGAATGGAGCCCCGAGGGACGGGACAGTGAGAACAAAGAACAGTGGGAATAGAGGCCCTCACTTTAATGTCCATGAGAGCCAGGCTGGTCACATTAGGGAGGAGCATGGCCTGTGGCAAACGGAAGTGCCCACATCACTGCTGGAAGAAGATGCAGCCTCTCTCGCTCCCACTGGCTGGTCACCAGGTAGGAAGACAAGCCTGGGCTTGTTAAGAGCTCCCGGTTTGTTGAGGGAAGCTGGAAATCTGGATTTTTATGTGAAATTTATTGTTGTTTTGGGAGAGTTTTTCCAAGCTTCGTGAAAGTACTATATGGGCCAAAGAATCCACATCTGTGAGCTGGATTCAGCCCATGGGCAGTCAGCTGACAATCTCTGGGGAGAGTGAGGGAAAGGGCCAGGATGGGGGTTGGTCTCAAGGGGTGCTGTCGGGCCGAGGGCCCAGGAGGCTGGCGGGTGTTCTGTAGGCGGCGGGCTGGAGTGTTGAACGTCACAGGAGGGCCCTGGGTCTGAGTACGGAAACTTGGCCCTCACGACATCACAGGGGGTTTCTCACAGAGCAGGTTTATGGAATGGCAGGGACAGAAGCCAGACTTCACTCGATTTCAGAACCTACTGTTGCTGTACCAAGGGGAGACAGATGGCAGTTTCTTTGCTTCAGACCCAGGCTGCCCCTGGAAGAGAGTGGGGCTGGGACCCACCAGCCAGTGTGAGGCCAGTGTCCCCGCCCACCTGAAGGGCGGCTGAACTGTTGACGTCCTCCAGAGGCCTCCTGCCATACTGTGAATCACAGACACTTTGAAATTAAACGTTAATGATGCTCAGAAGAGAAGAGTCCAGTTTGTCACTCCCACCCCCAACTCCTGTACCAAGAACAGGTCTGGGGAGGACACCGCATCCCTCCACTGGGAGTTATTGTGAGAGCCTAAAGCAGCATTGCTGCTAGAACTTTCCACGTCAATGGCTGTGTTCTCCATCTGGGCCGCCCAGTAGGTGAGCACCGGCCACAAGTGTCTTCTGAACACGTGAGATGCGTGACTGTGGCTGGACAGCTGGATCCCTTATTTAATTTAATTTAAGGCAATTTAAATGTAAGTGGCCTCATGGGGTTAGCAGCTGCCCTAGTCTACAGTGCAGGCCTAGAGATTTGGAGGAAGCTGTGTTGGTTATAAGGACAAAGTCTGCTGGCCTCTGCCTCGGTTCTCCTCCCGCGCCTGGAGTAGGGGATGTGAGTAGGGAGCCGGGTTTCCTGGTGGGCGGGGCATTCACGGGGGGCGTGGCTTCCCCCTCATGGGTGTCCGGGGTGGAGAGCCAAGCAGAGGCTGAGCCCGTGTGCCCACCTCCCTCGGCCCCTCTCTTTTCCATTTCTCATCGGCATCCCTGACACTCTGGTCGCCATCAGGCCCAGCAGAGAGCTGGACACTGGCCCCGGGCTCAGCAGAGAAGCCCGTGTGTGTCATGGGCCTGCGCCTCATGCTTCAGCTCGGTTTCCTGCCCCAGGGCTCTGCCTGCCTGGGCACCAGCCCAACTCATAATAAAAAAGCCACTTTTAGTGTTCTTTCCTGATCTCTCCTGAGAGTTTGTCTTCCAAAGAGACTTTGTGGCACAGAAGTGTGTATGGCCGGCGGGGAGGAGAGAGGGTGGCCCTGGTTTGGCAGAGTTCTAGCATTCCCGAATCCCCAGAATATTTGCGTGTAATTAGGTCTTAAGCCCCTAACAATGGTATTTTCATATTCTTTTCTTGTGGTATTCTAACCAGAAAAAGAGAACTTCATGTATAATATATAAACATATTCCCTGTGTAAAAGATTACAAGAATTCAGAAAGTTTTCCCCACAGGTAAAACTGCCCATGACCATCCTCCTAGTCTTCCTTCTATATACACACAGACACAAACATACACACACATACACACATATACACACACACATACACACATATACACACACACATACACACAGACACACATATACACAGACACAGTCACACAGATACACATACAGAGATCCACACGCATACACAGAGACACATACAGACACACAGATATGTGCACGCACAGAAATACAGACACACAGACACATACAGGTGCACACACATGGATACACAGGTGGGGTGTTTTTCCCTCTAAAAGGGATCATACTGAATCTGTTTTTCTGTGACTTTCTTTCCTCACTTACCATATCTTAGGGAATGTTTCTCTATCAGTTGATGGAGACAGGCCCTGTTCCTTTTGACTGCTGCATAGTATTCCACTGTAGCCATGTAGTGTCATTTATTTAATCACTCCCTGTTGATGGGTTTTTCTCTCTAGGTTTCAACAGCACGAACTCTGCTGCAGCAAACATCCTCACACACACAAGCAGACATGCACACATGTGACAGAGTTGTCCAGACTAGATTATTGTTTAGGATGTGTTCCTTCCTCCCTTACTCCAAACTTTGTGACAGGACGATGCCTCCTTGTCCCACTGACTTGGCCACAGGCTTGGCCACAGGACATGCTTTGCCCAGTGGAGCAGGGACAGGGGTGATGGTAGCCTGCGCTGAGCCTAAGCCTTAAGTGTCCTTGAGTGTTTCTGCTTGTCCTTCTTGTACCTCTGCCATCACCACAAGAAGGACATTCCCCAGGGAGCCACGGATCCAAAGAGGACAGGAGACATGGCCTGGACCAGTCCAACCCCAACTGAACTGCAGCTAAGTGAGCTGAAAAATAAAGGCTTATTGTTTTGGGCAGCTCAAATTTCAGGGTTGTTACCCAGTAAAAGTTGCCTGACATAGGAGTGAAAACTGGGAGAGCTTTTAGGATCCATCAGAATGTTTCATGGCATGCCCTCTGACCCATGTTTTGCTTCCAGGTGTCCAGCCTTCTGAAACACTCCACGCTGAAACCTATGAACAATGATCTTTAGGCGGACGCCCACTTGGTAAGAGCCTGTGTCCCCCTCCCGTTGAATCGATAGGGCTGTCCAGGCATAGAGCTGTGAAGCCACTTAGCAGCTCATCCTGGGCGCCCATGGCAGGTGGGGAGCCTCTGGTGCTGGCTCCCCTTCTACTCAGAGCGACAGCCCCAGGGCCAGCAGCCCTTACCGTTGTGCATGTTTGGGCACCACCTGGCCTGTCAGGGAGACTTGCAGTTTTATCATCTTGGGAGCCTTGTCCCAGCAGGCCCCGCGGCCCCGCACAAGCAGTTCCAACCCCCGGAGGGCTGCCGAGGGCTCAAGATTGGCCGAGAAAAGTCATCAGATAGAATGCCTGGGGAAAGAAGAATTTCCCATTGGATTGAAGTTGACTGTTTTCCATTCAGCTTCCAGACAGCCAATCTCTTTTCTCCTAAGAACTGCATTTTTCAGACTCCTTTTATTCCCCTGGTCCTCCAGCGGCCTCTTGGATGGGATCGCAGGAAGTCTTCCTTGGGGCGGGGAGATGCTGAGGGCTGCAGCAAGGGGTCTGCTAGCTGGAGTCCTCCTGCCTCCTCCCTCAGCCCCTCGGCAAAGGCCTGGGGAAGAATATTGACTCCACCACAAGAGCCTGTGGACACCTCCGCTGAGAAATTCATCTTTTGTTGTGGGGGAGCCCAGATAGAATCTTGGAGCTGGGAAATAGATCTGTTTGCTGGCTGTCCCCACTCACCTCTCGGTCCATCTCTCACTGTTAGCTCAGTGCTGATAATTCTGCCGAGTTGGAACACTCGCTGGGCTTGGCAGTAAATTCAAAGGAGAAGCAGTTTTTCCCCAGCAGAGACTTGTGTGTCCATGGTTATTAGTGGCAGATGCTATTGCTGGAGTCAGGGCGGCAGGAGTCGAGGCTTCATGCAGGGGGTCGGAGCCATCAGCATCTCATGCTCAGCCAAGGTGATGGGCATCTGGGCATCCGCCTGCAGTGCCTGCCCCAACAGGGAAAGAATAGATGAGCCGAGAAAATGGTACTCCTCAGCCATCCTGGACGTCCACAAGCCCGTCCAGAGGGACCTGCTCCATCTTTCCGTATCAGGCCGTGGAGGAAGGTCTTGTTCCATGTCACACTGTATTCCACTGTAGATCTGCGATGTGACAGCTGTGATGGGGGAGGGGGCGGCCACTGATTCCATCAGTGTGGGCACAGGGCTGATTGTCCACAGGCTGGTCAGCGACTTGGGAGGTGGCACGTATCACAGCGCTCACCTCGGGGCCAGACGCACCCTTCCCTCTGCTGTGGGGTACAGGGAGTACCTCATTTCATCCTCAAAACACTCCTGTGAGGTAGGTAGCATTATCACCATTTTACAGATAAGTAAACTGAGGGACAGAGAAGTTAAGAAACTTGCCCAAGATCACACAGCTAGTAAATAGCAGAGCTGGGATGCAAGCCCAGGCCTGACCCACCCCAAACACCGCCCCTGTGTAACTACTGCCTCCTTAGATGGCCTGGTTCTTGGGAAATTTGTGACGTCATGCTGTTGATAGGGAAGCTAGGAGAACACAGCTGTGCCTTAGACCCTGGGCCTCTTAGGGTCCCAGGTATGACAATGACCCTCCCTGCCCACATTTAGCAGCTTTAAGTAGCCAAGGTAGGGCTCTAGTTTCAGTCAGCAGTCTGATCTGAAGCCCATGGCTTTTGGTTTGCTTGCTTTTGCCTAAAATAACCAGATCATTGCAGCTGAAGGAAATCACTCAGCCTGAGTTGCAGAAGCCAACTGCCTCCCTCCTGGACTTGGCCGTCCCGAGGGAAGCCTTTGCTTTTCCTTTGCCTGCTCTGGGCTGATCACTGTCAAAGCCATGATCTTGGACCCCAGTGTCAGCTCTTGTTCCCCTGCAGTCAGACACCCCAGGCCTGATGCGGACAGACCCTGGATGGGGGCACAAATGTTGCCAACTGAGTTCTTCCCAGCCCGGACCTCCTGAAAGCAACCTGGAGCTCGGGGAGGCAGGGCTAGGGGGGGCCCTCTGCCTGGCAGCTCTTGGCAGATGTGCTGCCTGGGCTCCCGCACGCTCGCTCTCTGCACCCAGCACTTCCAGGCTGGGCCAACACTAATATTTATATTTGAAGGCAAGGCTGCGGCTTGAGGCTGCTTCCCGTCCCCGTGGCTCTCCTGGGCCCAGGGGACGGAATTGCAGAGTGGGGTGTTGGTGACTGCTTGTGTGGGCTGAGCGGGAGCCATGAGATGGTGGGCAGGGAATTAGGCCCGGGGCCTCGAATAACAGAAATAACCATGGTGATCATAATAGCAATTATTTAGAAAGTTCCTACCCTATGTCAGATGCTGAGATAAATCTTTCCCATGCATTTTAATTTTAGTTCTCAACCTCATTCTTTAAGGCAGGCCTGTCATAGTTTTACAAGCTGGAAGACAGAAGTATCTTGCCCAAGGTCACGCAGCTAGTAAGTAATGAACCGAGGTGGCCAGCTGAGCATCTGGGCCTTGGCGATTCTAAGGCTCAGGGTCTACAGGGGCCAGGGAGTGGAATGTAACAAGTGAAGGCTGGTTAAGTGCAAGGCAGTAGGGAGTGGTGGGGACTAGGGTGCACTGGAGGGGAAACCCCTTATTAATTCTCAGCTCAAGCTAGCTGTTGCCACAAGGAAATGTGGACCCAGTGGGGCCAGCTTGTCTGATTTTTAAGAGGAAATCTTGGCATGTTTGTCTCTATAATCGGAGGGGGGAGAATACATATTTATACATCTACAGGTTTTTATTTGAAGTATTCTGATTTTTAAATGTTGGCAACACATTCCTTTTCTTAAAAAAACACAGTAGGAGCCAAGTCAAACATGGCTTCAGGCTCTCACTGCAGAGCCCGGCTTGTTCACTGGGCCCCTTGCTCCTCCACCCAGAAGGCAGGAGTGAGAATTTGGCTCAAAGGCCCACAGTCTGGACGGTCACCCCTGAGCCACCTTTGGGCTGGGTGCCTGGGGGCAGTGTCACCCTTAGACACAGAGACACAGGGCCACCTCTATCCAGCCGGGCCCCTCCCCATAAAGAAGAGGAGGGTCTGCTGGCAAGGGGCCTGCCCACCCAGAGCTTGTATCCCCTCCTCTCGACCAGCCTCTGGGTCCTGGGGACCCCAGAATTCCCTCTCCCAAAGGCCTGTGCCCACTTTGGGGACAGTGAATCTGTTTTCCTTTGCTGTGAAAAACTACCGAAGCTGCATAGTATCTTATTATCACCTCTCGCGGGTCTGGGGTGGGTCTGGGGCCAGCTGGGTCAGCGCAGCGGCGTGCTCTCAGGTCTCTCCTGCCGTCCAGTCCATGGTGGCTGGGGCTGGAATCATCTGGAGGTTCTTACCCACACGTCTGCGGTCCATCTGGCTGTCGGCTGAGGCCTCGGCCAGGGCTGCCGGCCAGCACATCTGCATGTGGCCTCTCCAGGGCTGCTTCCTCCTCATGTGGCAACTGGTGCTCAGAACAGTTGTCTGCCCAGGTTCAGGGGGAGGGATGGCAACTCTCCCCTGTGATGGGGGCAGGGAGGGCAAGATGACACAGTAAGAAGGGCCTGTGGAGTGGGAGATGCTTCCGTGGCCGTTTTGGAGAGTGCTTTCTGTATCCATCTGCACATTTGTCTTCCCTAGGTGACTCTGGGGATGGGCCGGCAGCAGGGGAGGCCAAGGGGCGGCCGCAGGGGCTGGGAATGGATGGACAGGCCGGCTGCGCACACGCCAGCCCATGGGGCCCTCTGACCTGCCCTTGTCGGGGGCAGGCTGCCTGGAGGGCAGGGCAGGCCTTCTGGATGTGCTTTGAGGAGTCCCCACCGAGAGCTGCGTGTGGACAAGGCAGAGGCCAGCTCCTGGGGGATCGGAGTGACGGCCCCCGCTGAGCAGGAAGGGCGGAGGGGAGGAGAAGAGAGACAGAGATAAATGACCCCTTGTGTGTCCACCAGCCTCCTGGCCGACCGGGCCTGAGTGAGTGTGGGAAGGAGGGTCAGCACTTGGCTTGCTGGGAGTCGTGAGGGATTCCACATGGTGCTTCCTTGCAAGAACTTGGTTTTGCTTGGGGCATGAGACAAAAACATACACAGGCCAGCTACCAAACAATGAAAGGCACTGGGCAAATGTGGGTCAAACTGCAGGCCTTTGTCACTGGTTCTCCAACCTGCCTGCAAATCAAAGTCACCTGGGGGAGACTGACGACCTAGTGAGCCAGGGCCCTGCTCCACTCCATTCTGAAGCAGGCCTCCCTCAGGGGCCAACGTGTGGGGATTTTTTAAACTTATTTTTTATTGAGGTAACATGAGTTTCTAACATTATAAAAGTTTCACACGTACAGCCTTCTATGTCTCCTTCTGTAGGCACTACAGCGCGCTCGCCGCTGAACGTCGAGTTTCCACGCGTCACCCCACAGTTGATACCCTTCCCCCGTTCCACCCTCTCCCCTGCGCCTTCCCCTCTTGGTAACCACTCCTCTGTCCTCTGTATCTGTGCCTTTGGTTTGGTGTGTGCATTTATTTTGTTTTGTTTTTCATATGCCAGGTATGAGTGAAATCATGAAGCATTAGTCTTTCTCCATCTGACTTACTTCACTTAGCATCATGCCCTCAAGCTCTCGCATGGGGATTTTTAAAAGCTCCCCAGTGATTCTAATTTGCAGCCGAGTTTGAGCCAGTGGAGACATAGCTGGAGGGGAGAGAGTCCCAGGCTTTAACGAGGGAACGGCTTGAATAGACAGAGAAGGCATCCCAGGCGGGAGGAACAGCTGGAGTAAAAGAGATGGGGTGGGAACATGCTTTGCAGTATTAGGGAGAAATATCACATGAGGTTGGACACTCTGAGGTACCAGTATTGGTGACAGTGACAGTTTAAAAAAAAAAAAAAAAGACCGACGTACGCCAGACACTGTTATGAACTCACTGATTCAACCTCATTCAATCCTCACTACAACTCTGTGAGGTAGCTATTTTAATTCCCGTTTTACAGATGAGAAAACAGAGGCTCAGACAGACTATCTGATTTGAATGTACCCACGTGGTGGTGAGCATGGCAGGGCAGTGTGGAGGGCAGAAGGTGGGAGGTGTGTGTGCAAGAGACAGGAGCCTGTGAGCGAGGGAGCCAGTAGGGATGGTGGGGCAGAGTCCTGGGGGAGGGAGAGCAGCTCTGGTCACAGCTCTGGGGGCCGGAGCAGCCCTGTCCAAGCTGTCTCTCCCTGTCTGCATGGGGTGGATCTGTTGAGGCCTGGGCAGCCTCCCCGGCCCATGTGGCCTTCCTAAGCATCTCAAGCCTCCTGGCCTTTGCACGTGCTGTTCTCTTTGCCTGGAGCTGTCTTGCCATCTTCTCCACCTGTCTCACTGAGCATCCTTCCGTGCACAGCCGAGATACCACCTCCAGGAGTCAGACAAACTGAGTTTTGAGTTTGAACTCTGAAACTTACTGGTCCTATGTCCTTGGGCAAGTTATTCAATCTCCCCGATTCTCAGTTTCTTCATCTGTAGAGTGAAAAAAGTAAAAATAGTCCTTACCTCAGAGGCTGCTGGGAGGGTTAAACGTTCTCATGCCCGTAAAGCTCTTAGCAGAGCATCACGATTGATCGCTCAGAACTAGCTCCCGAAGTCAGCACCCGTACCGCCCTGGTGCCTTCACATCTGCATTATAGTTGCTATTTGTCTGTTTCCCTCTTGAGACTGTAAGCTCCCTGTGGGCAGAGGCTGTCCTGGCCTTCCTGGAACCCTGTGCCCAGCATAATGGGAGGGTCCTTGGCAAATGTGGGGACTTCTGGACTTGATCTAGAGGTGACCTGATCTAGGTGTGGTAGAGATTGCCAAACAGTCACGCCCAAGATGTTACCTCTTCTCTCTTACTTTTTTTTTTCATTTTATTCAAAGATTTCTTTCTTTTTAAAAATTTATTTATTTTTATTATTTTGGGGGGGAGGTAATTGGGTTTATTTATTTTTAGAGGCAGTACTGGGGATTGAACCCAGGACCTTGTATATGCTAAGCATGTGCTCTGCCACTTGAGCTATACCCTCCCCTTCTCCCTTACTTTTTTTGTTTTTATTGAGTTATAGTCATTTTACAATGTTGTGTCAAATTCCAGTGTAGAGCACAATTTTTCATTTATACATGAACATACATATATTCATTGTCACATTTTTTTTCACTGTGAGCTACCACAAGATCTTGTATATATTTCCCTGTGCTATACAGTATAATCTTGTTTATCTCTTCTGCATATGGCTGTCAGTATCTACAAATTTTGAAATCCCAGTCTGTCCGTTCCCACCCTCCGCCCCCTTGGTAACCACAAGTTTGTATTCTATGTCCATGAGTCTGTTTCTGTTTTGTATTTATGTTCTTTTTAAAATTTTTTTTAGATTCCACATATGAGTGATCTCATATGGTATTTTTCTTTCTCTCTGGCTTACTTCACTTAGAATGACATTCTCCAGGAACATCCATGTTGCTGCAAATGGCATTATGTTGTCAGTTTTTATGGCTGAATAGTATTCCATTGTACAGATATACCACAGCTTCTTTATCCAGTCATCTGTTGATGGACATTTAGGCTGTTTCCATGTCTTGGCTATTGTAAATAGTGCTGCTATGAACATTGGGGTGCAGGTGTCTTTTTGAAGTAGGGTTCCTTCTGGATATATGCCCAGGAGTGGGATTACTGGGTCGTCTGGTAAGTCTATTCCAAGTCTTTTGAGGAATCTCCATACTGTTTTCCACAGTGGCTGCTCCCTTACTTGTTGATGGGAGCACTAAAATATACATTTAAAGGATCACACCTTCCAAACTCTTGCAGCCAAAGTGATCCGGTGATGCAGTCTGACTCATCAGGCTGTCTGAGTTTGGGTTCTCAGAAGCAGAATCTTTAAGGCAAAGATATAAGAGCCAACAGTTTATTTGGAAGATGACTCCTGGAAGGATTCTTACGGAAGCAGAGAAATAAGACTAAGAGAAAAGGCCAAACGCAGGTCCTAGAAGTGAGAGAGTTACTGTTAGGGGCAACTGGGGCTCAAGTCGCACCAGGAGCCTCTGAGAGGTAGTGTAGAATAGGCCCCAGGCTTTCCCATCTGCTGGTGGGAAAGCTGGAGTATTTTCCCACCAGCTGCTGTGTGTTATTGGTTGAGGCTGCTCCTGGGCCGCATTAACTCTGGCACTTCAGGCCTGCTCTGTGTGGTAACCTGAGCAAGCTACTGGAGCCAAAGGAAGTTGCTTGTAGAAGGAAATTCTTGCTGCCTGACTGATGAGTGTGCCGGGGACATGGGAGGGACAGGCATCAACAGTGTCTGTTACAGAAGTGTAAGATGTTGCAAAGGACTTCCTGAAAAGCCCCACAAGGGGCTGATTTAGCTGATAAGGGCTCTTTTGCTCAAGACCTTCCCATTTTCCTCTTGCTTAGAATATAGGTTAATGGCTGGAGCTTTGGCAGCCATATTATGTCCATGAGGAAAAGACCAACAGAACCATCAAGATTGTTCTCTGTTAGAAAACAAATTATTACTAGACATAATGTCATAGAAGGGAAAAAAACCCCCTAAACTTTATAGTTTAAGGTAGCCATTGACATTTGAGTTTCATGTTACTTGCAGTCTAACCCAATCTTAGTTCAATAAATTGTACATGTTTAAAAGTGAATGAGTAAACCCTGGGCGGGGGGTGGGGGGTAGGGGTAGGGTAGAGAGCACCTTTTGTTTACAGAGATGCCCAGAAGGTTGGACGATATTCCTGGACGATGAGGCTGGATCATGATTATTTTTGCTCATTATTTTATCCTCAGTCTGTGCTGAGGGGACTTGTAATAATTGTTTCCTGAACAGATAAATGGCCAATGTTTCTCAGGGAGGAGAGGGAGCTGCAGATGCTCTAGACAGAATTTATCTGCAATTACATTTATGGAACATCTTTTCATATACCAGATTGTATTCCTTTTTTTTTTTTACTAAGGGGGAGGGGGAAGAGTTGGGGAGGGGAAGGAAGGGAGAGCAAATGAGCTAGGATCAAGTATGGGCAGACCTCGGAGATGTGCAGACTCAGTTCCGAACCACCGCAATAATGTGTATGTCACTGTAAAGCGAGTCACACGAAGTTTTTGGTTTCCCAGTGCATACAGAAATGATGTTCACACTCTCCCACAGTCTGTTAAGTGTGCAATAGCATTATGTGTGAAGAAACAATGTGCATATCTTAATTTAAAAATAATTTATTGCTAAAAAATTCTAACCATCATCTGAATCTTCACGAATTGTAATCTTTTTGTTGATGATGGGGGTGGGGGTGCGGGTTTAAATATTGCTAGAATTACTAAAATGTGACACAGAGGCACGAAGTGAGCAGATACTGTTGGAAAAGTGGCGTTGATAGACTTGCTCGATGCAGGGTTGCCACAAACCTTCAATTTGTTTTTTAAAAAGCCCAGTATCTGTGAAGCGCAGTAAAGTGAAGCACGATAAAACGAGGTATGCCTGTATTAAAATCAAGTAGGTTAAAGTTCTTCTCTCTGAACCTCAGTCTCTTCATCTGTAAAATGGAAATAATAACCATACTAAACTGAAATTTGTTGTAAGTATTGAACAAGATAATGTGTGGCCAGTGATTAGCGGAGTTCCTGGCACATAGTAGGTCCTCAATAGAGGGTACTTTCATTATTGTGGTCCTTGTTATTACTAATGGGTACCTCTCCGGGGCCCTGGGGAAGATAAATAAGACATGGTCTTTGTCCTCAGATGCCTGATGATCTGATAGGAGGGACTCACTGCGTTATGAGAGAGGATATGTAGAATTATTCCCATTTTATGGCTGGGGAAATAGACTTGGAGAGGTTCTAAGATGTACCAGAGATCAGCTGACTGGTTTGTGGAGGGCTCCTCACCAACACCATGCGGGAACCCGGGAGGAATACAAGAAATGCTGTTACTTTGCGACAAATTCAGCAGAGAAATTCTGTGACTTACCCTTGCACTGAGGACCAACATTTGGGTCCCGGTGCGCCGCTCTGTGACGGCAGCCCCTGCTGCATCTCATGGCACCTGGTTCCCTCTTGAAACTTGAAAATGCACTTGTTGAAAGGAGTTGAACTGGCATGGAACGACTGAAGGAGGTGTCTTTTAGGAAAGCTGTGGATGGAGATGTCTCCCAAATTTGCATGAGGCGCTTTATTTTCCAGCTTAGTCCCTGAACAAGTTTCTTCATTCTCAGGGCTGTGCCGGTGCTGCCGATGGCAGAGTTACTCTCATCGAGACCGCAGACCACGGTGCACTGTCTGTCGGTGGCTGGTCCCACAACCAAGGAGGAAAGAGAAGACTTCCCCTCGTCACCTGGCTGGGAACCTTCCCCAAGTGGGTGAGGATGTTTCTGAAATATTTTTATGGTAATCGATGGCATTATTAAGATTCATTGTGTAAATAATGCTCCTGTTCGGAAGCTCAGGTCTGAAGCACCTCTAACTTCCCTGGAAGCGGCTTCCTTTGAGCATCAGAGCCCTGCCAGTTCCCACGGTCTCCATCACAGACTTGTGACCATCGCACTCTCTCAGATAAAGGGACTTTCCTAAGGATGAAGGTCTGGGAGGGGACAAGGACAGGGGCAGGGGGGTGGAGAAGCCTCTGTCCTCCAGCATCTTGTCTCCTGAGAGAGGCCGCCCTATGGTTTTCCTATGGTGACACATACCCACAGGCACAGCTCTACTTTTCGGGAAACAAGTAAACAAAAATCATCCTCTTAAATCTTGACAGAACTCTTTGGAGAGCATGTGGTGAGAGGTGATGTGCTCTTTGCTTGGGGTGTTCCTACCTCGCCTTCTCTTTCATGCTGCCCGGTGCGGTGCGTTTTGTACTTACTGCCTCGGGGAGGGGATGACTCAGCAGAAACTGAGAGCAAAGAGTGTCAGCTCTTTGCTTTGGAGTTTCAAAAGCTTAGGGCTCAGGGGGATGGGAGGGACTGAGGGCATAAATAATAGATGTGGGAGAAGGGTTGGGAAGAGAGAAGCTTCTGGGCAGGGGGAAGGGAGAGAGATGGAGGGATACAGTGAAGGGCAGTGGACATGGGGCCATGTGGGCATGGGGAAGGTGGGGGTACTCAGCTTCCAGGTACTGCCCGGCCCCCTGAGTTGTCAGCCAGCGATGCACCAGGGAGCTCAGTCAGGGCCTCCAGACCCTGCATCCTCTTTCTGTGGTCATCATACACCATCAACACACAGAAACTATAAACTAGAGGTGGGCGGGGCCCTGGACACCTGCAGGGGTGATAGTGATGGAACAGACACAGCCCTTTTCCCCGGACCCCACCCCAACTGGACTTGCCAGGATGTACTGGCTGGGGTGCCACTGGGCAAACCTCACGGCTCTTAGAAGCTCTTTAGCTTACAGGGCAAGAAGGGAGAGATTGGATGGTGCATGGCTTCATGCACATCCCTGAGGACCAGCTGTATCTCCACTTTTTCTGTTCCTCTCTGGAAAGCTTAATGGGGTGCAAATCTAAGAGAGAAGCCCCTCTTCCTGCCTCCCTTGCAGAAGCTCTGAGGACTTGGTCTGTTTTCTCAGCCCGACACTTCTCCCCTGGGGACTCTCCTCCCCAGCCGGCCGCCCCAGGGGTGGAGTCTCCCAACGGCCCTGCCTGGCCCTGCTCCCCACCCCCAGCCCAAGTCCACAGGCCTTTTCATTTAGAAAGCTCATTGTTGCAGGAAACAGATGGGAGTAACAAAAATAATAAACAGTGAGAATTTCAAAGGTTCCGGAAGCCTCGAGTCATGATCTCAGGCCTGCAGTTAAAGACTTCCTTTGAGATAAGTCCTGAAAATGATTGTAGCCACTGTTACTTGAGCTCCTGTGATGGTCAGGCAGGTACAGGCCATATCATGAATCGTGAGCAGCTGGACTGGTCTGTAATCCTCACAGTGGGTCCTGCGGAGGGAGGCATTACTGCCATTTTTTTTTTCACAGATGCAAAAATTGAGTTCAGAGAGCAGGCCATGTGGTTTGCAGGGTCCAGTACAAAATGAAAATGCAATACTCTTGTTCAGAAATGATAAGAATTTGAAGATGGGACATCAGAGCATTAAACCAAGAGCCACGGCCCTTTGGAGTGTGGGGCTGGGTGTGACAGCACAGGACTCGGGCCCACGAAGCCCAGCCTGTCGGACAGATTAGGCAGCCAACCCCAGAAGACCCAGCTGGAGGGAGGAAACCCAGCTCTCAGTGCAAGGCCTCGGACAGCCTCAAACTGAATTTCGCTGTCTCCTGTCCTTTACCAGCAGGCACCCCACTCTCTGCCTCCCACCCACCACAGCTGACGAAAGCTTGGTTGTGACCCTTATATCCATGACTTACAAAGAAGAGTCAAAAGCAGAGCCTGACTGGAAGACACGGACACCACACAAATCCTGACGTCGTTCCAAGAAGCCCTTTGGCTTGTGCTGAAATGGAAGGGAAAGAGACGCGGGGCAGGCTCTGCCCCATGCCTGGCCTTCCCCATTCAATTAACTTGACAAGTAAACATTTTGAGACAGATGATTCTCATTTCCAATGCAGTTTGAAAGTCCCTGAGGGCAGGAAGAACATCCAGGCTTACCTACATCAGGAAGTGGTGTCTTTACTCCAATTTATGTGGACTGTATTTTAAGGGACCACTGCAGGCTCAGCCCAGGGAGATAAGCCTCCCTGATAGAACACGTATGTACAATACAGGCTTTACAAATGACATTTGATGCAATAGCTTAAAACATGTTTATATGAGTGTATATCTGTATTCCATGATCACGGTGATTCTCAACTGAGGGAGTGACTTTACCACCCCTCCTTCCCCTGTTGCAGGGGACATTTTTGTTGTCACTGCTGGGTGGGGGGAGCCGCCACTGGCTTCTAGTGGGTAGAGGCCAGAGATGCTGTTTGACATCCCACGATGCACAGAGCGGCCCCCACAGCCAAGAATGATTCAGCCCCAAATGTCAGTCATGCTGAGGTTGGGAAACCCTGGCCAGCAATCATAATCCATTTTGCTCTTTTCAAGGAATGAAACAGATCTCTAAGATTGGAAGCCCAGTTTGTGAAAATCTACCCCTAGGGAAAAAAGGTTTGAGAGATGCAACCATTATGTAACTAACTGGACCCCAAATCAAGGGTCCACTGAACCTCAGGTAATCCTCACAATAATACCAAGGAGTCTGAACTGTTACCCCTATTTTGCTGATGAGGAAACTGAGGCTTAGAGAAGACAAGTAACTAGGGAAGGACTCCCCGGAGGTTAGAATCACCCAAAGATGCTGCCACAGAGTCAGGCAGAATAGTGGGGGGTTCTTTTGGCCCTAAGGGATCCACTTTTGTCCCTTGGCACCCCACCTGCTTTAGTTACCACACTACCTGGGGCCCCCACTTCTCTGTCTCTGGCTCAGGAAATCCCTGCTCTGCATTTGCTCACAGCAGCTTCTGCTTTTCTTGCCTCACATCCACCCCACCTCTACTTCTAAGTGCATTGTATTCATTACATCTGGACTTTGCTTTCAGGGAACCACCTTCCTCCTAGGAGCTTGGGATAAACTGACCCCAGACTCAAGAGTCTGAGGATGGCGCAGGTAAACCAGGTGATAGCAACCAGTGCATGAAGCTTCTTAGACCACGGTGTTTGCTTTGGGATGATCCAGCCTGAGCCAGTGAGGAGCTCTGAGAGTTTTGCTGCCCTAATGCTACCCAAAAGGACTCAGCCTAAGAGGCTACCAGATAAAATACAGGAGGCTTGATTAAATTCAAATTTCAACTAAAGAATGAATTAAAAAAAATTTTAAGTATAAGTATATCCCAAACATTTAGTGGGATATACTTATACTAAAGAACTTAGTAGGATATACTTAGACTAAAAAAGTAATTCTTGTTTATATTAAATTCAAATTAAATTAACAATCTGTATTTTTTAATACAAATATTTACAATATAATATTAGTTTCAGGTGTACAGCATAGTGATTGTACTCCATGAAAAATTATTACAACATAATGGCTATATTTCCCTGTGCTGTACAATATATCCCTGTTGCTTATGTATTTTATACAGAGCAGTTGGTATCTTTTAACCCCATACCCCTCATTTGTCCCTCCCTACTTCTCCCCTCTGGTAACCACAAGTTTGGTTTCCGTATCTGTGAGTCTGTTTGTTTTGTGTCTACATTCATTCATATCATTTTTAGATTCCACATATAAGTGATATCATATAGTATTTGACTTTTTCTGCCTGACTTATTTCACTGAGCACAATATTCCCTAGGTCCATCCATACTGCTGCAAATGGCAGTATTTCATTCTTTTTAAAAAATATATTGTCTATATATACCACATCGTTATCCATTTGTCTGTTGATGAATACTTAGCTTGTTTCCATATCCTGTAAATTGTAAATGGTGCTGCTGTGAACATTGGGGTGCATGTATATTTTCGAATTCATGTTTTCATTTTTTTTTCAGATTATAACCAGGAACGGACTTGCTGGATCATACAGTAGTTCTGTTTTCAGTTTTCTGAGGAACCTCCATACTGTTTTGTGTAGTAGCTACACCAATTTACATTCAAACCAAGACTGTACAAGGAGTCCCTGACACTCTTTTTATTTGCTTAATCTGGCCACCTATCAGAGGAAGCTAAAGAGGAGATGGCTCGTGGTGACACCCTCTGAGCCCTGAATCAACCTTACCTAAAGCCAGTTATCTATGGACTTACAGCTGCAGAATTGCCAAGGGATTTTCTGGACCTTCTCGAAGCTTGGCCTTACAAAGCTTGGAAAGAAAGCCTCCTAAGGGTGTCGTTGTCCCTCCCAGTGCTCAGTGTCAGGGACAAGAAAGCCTTATTGAATAACAAGTTTCTAGGCTTAGCTCCCTTATAATAAACTGCTTTTTTTTTTTTTTGAGCATCTACTATGTACCAGACACTATACTGGGGCTTTCACTTAAATTACTCCCCACTCTTCAAATGTCTTTGAGTTAGGTAACATCACACCCATCTCACAGGTAGGAAAACAGGTCTGGAAAGGTAGCATCCTTTCTTTTAGAACACAGGCTGAGAAAGTGAGATGTGGAGAATTTGAAACAGATCCTCACACCTGCAAAGCCTGTCTCTTTACAGCTTGTCACCTCCTTGCCCCCACACCTTGCCTGCCCGGCAGCCCTCTGGAAGGAACCCAGTGTTACCCATGACCCTACCTTCTTCTCTCAGCCCCCGAGGACCCCCGTTCATTCCCACCTCCTGCTTGAAACAAGCCTCTGAACATCTGGACACCCTAGGAGGTCATTTCTTTGACAACCCTCGCTTAAGGGCTCATGGAAATTCTTGCCCCAACCTCTGTGCTGTGAGCACCCCAGGTACACAGGCTTCTGGAGGCCAGACGGGCTGGTGGCATCTGCTTCTGATTACCCCGAGGAGGGACTGCACCGCCAGCCACTGGTAACAGGAGCCCCTGGCCTCTGATTTATGACCCATTTGGAATGAAGCCGCAGGAGCAATTACGTGTTGGATGGAGCCTGGCGAGGGGTGAGAGCTTCACAAAGCCAAGAGCGGATCTTGACTGGCTGTGGTCCCTCCCCAGGTGGATGAGAATCACCTAGTGAGTTCCTTCTTATTTATGTAAGTTACCGGGCTCTTATGGACCTGCCCATGTGCCAGGTACTATTTTAAGCGCTTCATGAATATTCACTCAGTTAAATCTCCTTTGGGGGAGATGCTATTAACATCCCATTTTATGGTTGAGAAACTGAGGTCCCCAAAGCATAAGTTGCTGTAGTCACATAGCTGGGAACATGGGCTCAGCTGGGTTTTGAATCCAGGCACCAGGACCCATGCTCCTCACCACAGTGCTACCCACAAACAAATGATCTTAAAAACGTGAAAATAGGACCAGATTCCTGCTTAGAACTGGCAGTGGCTCCCATTCACAGCATAAAATCCAATTTCATAAGCTGTAAGGACCTCCATGAGCTGCCCATTGTTCTCTTTTCTTGCTCACCCGGTTCCAGACCCTTCTGCCTCTTCTGGATTCTTTTTGTTCATTGACTTCTTTCTTAAAAAAAGAAATTTGAGATATAATTAATGTAGCATAAAACTTATCCATTGAAAGTGTACAGTGCAATGGTTTTTCCTTTTCTTCGCAGAGTTACCTATGCCCACAATCTAATTTTCATCATCCCTAAAAGAAACTTCATCTTCATTCCCAGTCATTCCCATCCTCCCTTCTCCCCAGCCCTCGGCAACCAGTAATCTTGCTGTCTCCCTAGATTTGCCTATTCTGGGTATTTCATATCAGAGAAATCTGACAACATGTGGTCTATTGTGACTGGCTTCTTTCCTTTAGCATCAGGTTTCAAGCTCCAGCTGAGTGTCAGAATCCGGACTTCATTACTTTTTGTGGCCAAACACCATTCTGTTGTATGGATATACCAAGGTTCACTTACCCATTCATCAGCTGGTGGACATTTGTTTGTTTCTACTTTTTGGCTTATGAATAATGCCACTGTGAACGTTGGTGTAGTTTGTGAAACTGAGAAGAAAACCAGTAACCCGATAGGGTGTTGTGGAGGAAGCAAGAACATTGTGGCTTTTGCGAATGGGCACTTTGGCTGGAAACACGTGGGTTGTGACTGCTTCTGAGCTCTGTGACAGTGAGGGATTCATTTTATGTTTTCTGTGCCTCTGTTTTCTCAGATGTCAAATGGACGTAGCAGTGGTACCTTCCTAACTGGGTGGTTATGAGGGTTGTGTTCTTCAGAGAAACAGAACCAACAGGAGTTTTATATCTGTAAGGAACATGATTCCTTTACATGTGTAAGGAATTGGCTCTTGTGATCACAGAGGCTGAGAAGTCTTATGCTCTGCCATCTGGAGACCCAGGGAAGCCAATGGTTCTCGGAACTGGGGGGTCCGATGGTCTAAGTCCCAGTTGAGGACAAGGAAGACCAGTGTCTCAGCTCAGCAGACTGAGAGCCAGTTCCCCCTTGCTTGGCCCTTTAGTTCTATTGAGGCCTTCCAGGGACTGCGTGAGGCCCGCCCACACTGGGGAGCGCTGTCTGCTTTACTCAGTCCATCGAATTAAATGCTAATCTCTTCTGGAAACACCCTCACAGGAACACCTAGAAATAATGTTTACTCTGGGCACCCCAGGTCCCCATCAAGTTGACACAGAAAACTAAACGTCACAAATGATGTGTGAAATAATTTATGTTGGTTGTTTTTATGTGGATGAATATAATGATCAGGAGAGCAGAGAAAAGTGAGGAGGATGGACAGGTAACTCGGCCAGAAGGGAAAGTGAGAGGGAGACAGCGAGGGCTTCTTGGGGGAGGTGGCATCCAAGCTGGGGCAAGTAAGAGGTAGCTGGGGGAACATGGCATCCCCTCTTCCTTACCTCCAGGTCAGATGGAAGAGCCCAGCCAGGTGGACAGCCATCCCACACCGCAGCCTCCCTGCTGGCAAGTCTGACATTTGAGGGGAAGACTCCTGGGAGAAGAGGCAACACAAGACTGGTTAAGCTCAGGGCTCAGGTCAGACCAGGTCACCAAGTGTACAGATCCCCTGGCTTTCCGACTGTCTACCTGGGCGCCCCTGGGCAACATACTGAACCTCTCTGAGCCTCAGTGTCCTTATCTGTGAAAGGGGATGGTGGTGACAGGACAGACAGCATGGGAGAGTTGTGAGAATTTAGTGAGGTAATGCAGAGAAGCAGTGGGACAGGCTGGGTGGGTGGGGTCAGTGTCAGCGTCAGACGTGGCTGAATTCCTCACGTCTATTGTCTTCCCAGAGTGATGACAAAAGTTGGCAAGTATTTTAAAATCTGGGGCTACTATTTGAAGAGCTGGAGCAGAGACTGGGACAAGGGGAGTCCAGGTCAGACAGGAGCCCCGCTGTGTGGTCTTGGGGAAAGTGAACCACCCCTGCTGAGCCTGGGGGGGGAAGCGGCTGACGGGTGAAGGGGAAATGAGATAAAGAAGGTCAAGCCCTTGCTGCTTCCTGTCTCCCTGGGAATCCCTAAGAACATTCCCCAGCCTCCTCCTCTGCCCTCATCCCTCTCCCAGGGCTTAATTGGGCAGCTGCAGTCACTCAGCACTTAACCTTCTTCCCATCTGCCCTCCAGGGAGAGAATTAACGTTAATCCCCCAGAGCTGCTTCCCTGCCCTGTCGGCTCCGGGGAGCCGGTGAGTGCGGGAAGCCGGGAGCCAGCCCAGCCCGGGCCTCCCAAGTCGCGCAGCCCAGCTCTGGAGCCCAGCATCGCGACCCCTGGTCCTGGAGGACAGCCCTGCAGCCAGTAAGCCCCCGTCCTCGTCACCCCACCTTTGTCCCTCTAGCCCAGCACTGCCCGACAGAAATATAACGTGAGCCACCTAAATAATTTTCAATTATCTCGTAGGCATATTTTAAAAAATGAAAAGAACCAGGAAACTTTAATAGCGCACTCTAATTAAGCCAAAGCATTCCAAATGTGATCTTTTCAACATAGAGCCAATATGCACAATTATTAACGAGATACTTTACTTCCAAAAGTGGCGTGTGTTTTACGCTTTCACAGCGCTTCTCAATTTGGATACTAAGTTTTCATGGGAACACTTGATCTCTATTTAGGTTTCACAGAATTTATAGCTGAAAAAGAAGCTTCACCTACCCAAGTTGTTCTCCACCCAGAGGAAAGTTTTCCAATAATTGAATCAAGTATCTGTCTTTTGATTTAAAAGTAAATTAATTAAAATTAAATAACATGAGCAATTCAGCTCATTAGCCACACTAGCATCACATTGCTAGGGCTCACCTGTGGCCGGTGGCCCCTGTACTGGGTGGTGCAGCTCTGGCTTTTGCACCCGAGTGTCCATAGTGAGGCCGGAAGCCCCGTAAAAATCCCGGCAGGGCCCCCAAGCAGAGCCACTACTCTCGTGCCGGCACCATCCGGTTCCCTGACCAGGAAGCTCTATCCCACTTTCTGCCTCTGAAACGGCTAACTTACACCTAAAATTCTATTGGTTCCCTGAGCTCACTTCTGATTGGTTACTTCCTTCACTCCTGATTGGTTATTATTCTCATTTCTGATTGGCCCACTTCCCTAACTTCTGATTGGTCCATTTGTAGTACTTCATTTGTATGGAGCTCACTCCTGATTGGCCTATTTCTACAAAGCTTGTTCCTGGTTGGTCAACTTCTGTTATACTTTATTTGCATATGATGTTGCAGAGTGTAAAACTGGCAGCCTATAAAGGCCTGTGTAACCCTACAGACGGGGTCCAGAGCTTGGAGTGTTAACTTCTGTGGGCCTGCTGGTGTAATAAACCTGAGTTCTCCTGTTCTAGGAGTGTTGTTTGGTCTCTCGCCCGGATCTAGATTGCTGTCGCAACTGAGCTGTAACATTTTTTGGCAACAATAGCAGCTTCTCAGTGGAGTCCCAGCAAAAGCATGTGGAGCCGCAGAGCTAGAAGAGATAGAAACTGCCTCCAGTTTGCTGTGTGTCCTTGCGTAAGTTGCTAGCCCTTTCTGGGCTTTTCTTTTCCCGGATGTCACTCTTTCATTCAAAGAAACTGAATCCTCAAGCTCTGTTGTAGGCTCTGAGAGTTGCCAGGAAGGAGCTCACGGTTCTCCTTTCAGAGTTTCGTTCTAGCCTGGGAGATGGTAATAATAATAATAAAGGACAGCTAGCATCCATTGTGCCCCTACTGTGTGCCAGGGGCTGTTGGAAACCCTCAACATTTGTCATCTCCTCTGACCCTCATGGTAACTTTTTGGGGTGGAGGCTACATGACGTGGGAAAACTGAGCTGCACAGAACAGTTAAGAAACTTGCCCAAGGTTGCCCAGCCAGGAAGAGGTGGCTCTGGGATTTAAACCCAGGCTACCTAGCTGTAGTGAGACTGCTTTCATCACCCCGTCTGCCTCTAATGAAGAGAGTGGCAGTGATGGGTGCTGGGAAGAGAAATGGGGGCACAGAGGCCACCCTGCCCTCCAGCTCCACAGACGCTCCCTCAAATCCATAGCAGATTGTCAAGGGCCAGTCCCGCCCTGGCTTTGGGAGGCTGAGGGGGGCCCCGAGGGCAGAGCGTGCTGTGCTAGAGTCTTTGAGGTGGTTCCAGGCTCTGATCTGCTGGGCCCCTGAGCTGCCTGGCCCTGCCAGGCAGGTGTGTCATGCGGACTGGAAGCCGGCGGCCAGCAGCTGCTGGGCTGAGCCGGGCTTGTGCCAGGGACCGCAGTCTGGAGAGCGACCAGCCCCCAGCACGTACTGAGCACAAGTCTCCTTCTTCCCTCGTCCCCTCCCCTTTCTTCCTTCCCGTTTGTTCATCTCCCTCCCTCCCCCTCCTTTTCTCTACCCCTCCCTCACTCCTTCCCATCCATCCAGCTGCCCACCCAGTATTTATTGAGGATCTACTGTGTGCCAGACATCGTGTTAAGCTCTGGGGACACTGCGGTGACTTAGTTGCTCCTGTCCTCACAGAACACTATGGACACTTAAGATGGTAACCATAAGTAAAACCGCAGATCAGCTTGGAAATGCGATGTGTGCTCTTGGAGAATAACACTGAGATGGACTGTGGGAATTCGATCCTCTTTGTCCACGGAAAGATAACCACAAAGTTAAAAGGCAATTGGAAGATTGGAAGACCATTTGCGCCCTCTGGGAAGCACAGGGAACCCACATCTGAGTATGGGGCGTGCCGGGCAGCGAGCACCACCCCTTCATAGCAGGGCCCACTCTCATCTTTTCTTTCTCGTTTTTTTTTTTTCTTTTTAAATCTTTTTTTCTTTCTTGTTTGCTTTACTTTTTGGATTCATCTTCTATTCTACCTAAAATAATAGTGCCCTGGGAGTAGATGAGGGCATTAACTTCCTGGCTCAGTGACTCTGAGGTGAGGTCCATCAAGAACAAATATATCATAGGCTCAATTCCCAGGAATTCCAACGTGGAACATAGTAGGTGCTCAGTAAACCTACTCCGTAGGTTTGGAATGTAAATTAATGAAAATTAAATAACATGAACAATTCAGCTCATTAATCACAGCTAGTGATAAATCTGTTAATCACTATCCATTCGGTGACAATTTATTGAGCACTTACTGGGCTCTACGGGTTGGCGCTTCAGTGTTGGACAAGAAGGAATTCCTGACCTCATGGGTCTAGAGATGAGTGTGGGTGACAGGCCACTAAGCACAGGTGCTTTAGAGTGATGAGTGTGAAGAGGCAGGACAGGTGCTGGGGAGCCTCATGGAGGTCACCTCAGGGCAGACTGTGGGGGACAGGAAGGGACAGTGAGAAGAGTGACACTGGAGAGAGCCCTGAAGCATGGGGAGAAGTTAACTAGGTAACAAGGCAGGGGCAGTTGTTCTAGGCAGAGGGAACTGCTTGGAAAATTTTAGTTCTTGATACACACACAGACACACAGAAACACTGGGCATAAAGTACAGCTGGCCTTCCGTATCTGAGTTTCTCATCCATGGATTCAACCAACCATGGATTGGCTCTGTAGATGCAGAACCCACGGATATGGAGGGCTGACTGTAGTCTGCCATTTTATACAAGAAACTTGAGCATCTGCAGATTTTGATATTCAGCAGGGAGAGTGGGGGGTAGTGTTCTGGAACCAATCCCTCTGTGAATACCGAGGGACAAGGGACAACTGTAGTTCCCTCTTGCAGGTATTTGAGTCAGAGAATCCCAAGAGATGGGAGTGAAGAGGTAAATGGGTCAGATTACAAAGGGTGTAACAAGCTATGCCAAGGAGGTTGGACATTATTCAAAGATCAGTGGGAAGCCTTTGAAGAATTGTAAGCCAGAGAGTAGCAATTTCAAATTTGTGTTTTAGAAACATTGTGTTGGCTGCATCCTGAATAACGGAATTGGAGAACCTGGAGATGGAGAGGTCGGTTAAGGTGCTGTTGCCAAAATCCAGGGGAGAACCTACTGTGGCTTAAAACAAGGAAATGGCAGTAGGAATGGAGAGAAATGGAGATCAAGGTAAAGATCGAGGTGAATGGTCCTTGGGATTCCTTCTTCAGGGCAGGAGGGATCCAAGATGACCCAGCTTTGTGGCTTGAGCAATCACAGGGTTGGGGTAGCTGTTAGGGATGGGGACACTAGGTGGGGAACTGTTCGGGAAGAGGAAAGGTTGGATGAGTCTGGTGTCCTTGTGAATCTCCAAATGGAGGTTTTCATGAGGCAGTTTTTTGGGAACTGAGATGGAGGTTTAGGCTGCAGATCTAGACATGGGAGGTGCAGGCAGGCAGACAAGACTGGAAGCCAAGGAGACTGTGTCACTTGAGGAAAGAAGGGACCAAACAGTTGGTAATGGGTTGGGTGTTTGGATCAAGAGCCAGGAGATTCCTCGGTTCTTGTTTGTCCCTCGCTAGTTGTGTGAGTTGGGGCTGGTCACTCCTCTCTGGGCATCAGACTCGCCATCTATAAAACCCACGACTTGGATAAGATGGGTGATCTTCCACTGTCCCTCAGAGCCCTGGGAGTTTCAGGGAAGTCCGTCAGCAGCCATGGCAGTGGCTGAGGTGGCACTGGGTGATGGTGACTTGGGGCTGCTACCTCCTCTTCAGGCTCAGCAGTTCCGCCTTGATTTGTTTTGTAATTTGGCTGCTGACTCAGTTTTTTGATTTGAAGCAAGGGCTCCATGAGTCAAGAGAGGTGAATGAGGAGATGGCTTCTCATGTTCCATCTGGCAGAGGGTAGAGTCACACCCAGTTGGGAGTTTCCCTGATTCTAGAAAGAGTAACAGCTCCGTGAGTTGGAGGGAATTAACAACTACAGACCTTCCAGCATCATTCAGTGCTGGCTCCAGATCCAGGGTAAACGCATGATCCCTGCACCCAGGAGGTCCCCTTGGCCTCATCTAGAGGATTAGCACCACCAGCCCAAGCACTCCAGGGATAACAAGTGAGATTCGGCTCAAGTGGCCCTTGAAATTGATGAGAAGGTTGTGTGGAGCTGCTCTGAGAAGGATTCTGAGGCAGTGTCTTGGTGAGGATAAAGTGCTGTGATTGATTGGTAATGTCTGCCCTGGGTGGCAGATGAGTGGTAGTGGTGTGTTTGCTTTGTATCTGCTACTTTGATCTAACCTTCACTCTTAACCAGGACATGATTTCTTTCACCCCTTTCATATTCTCCAGCTGCTCAATTGTACTTCCTCTTCCTTCTCCTCCTCTCGTCGTTGAGGACTTCAAAGGTTCATCCTGGCCCACTTCCCAGTGGACCAGTCACTTCAGGAAACAAATGGGCTGCTCTCTGGAGGAAGCCAGATCACTCAATGAGTTCCCATTTCTCCAGAATTAGCTGGTTAGTCATGCTGACCAGGGGCAGTAGGTGGGCTCATGGCCAGGGAAGTACAATGCTGCTTTGCTGAGACCCAGGGTGTGGGCCTTCCTTCTGAAGGTATTCAAGGCCACGTTCAGGAGGCTCTTGAAACCACCCTTGATCCTGTTTGTTGTATCGTAATGGGGGCCTGCCCGCACTCATGGTGAGCGTGAAGGCAGGAGTGAGAAAGGGGCACTCCTTTTCATCTCAGGAAATTCAAAACCTGCCATTATCCTTAGCGTTTAAAAGAAGTAATCTTGATTATGTAAGTAAACCATGTTTCTTGTAGAAAGTTAGAAATACATGGATAAGCAAAAAGAAGGAAATAAAAACTACCTGTCATCCCAGTACCTTGAGAAGAGTCCTGTTTCATCAAGTTGGTGTGTGTCTTTCTAGACCTCGGCAGCATGCAGACCAGTCCCTCAGAGTAAACGGTGGCTATACCCCGGGGACCCTGCTGTGCCTGGCATTAACCCTCCAGCTGCTGGATCTGGATCTGTGGTCCTGGAGGTGGGAGGGGGCACACGCCGTGTGGGGCTCAGGCAGCAACTTTTTACCAAGCAGGCTGGAAACACTTTAATTTTTAACAGCTTGAGCTGGTACTTTATGGATGATACCAGCAGTGTCCATCCTCACTCCTCTGAGGGTGTGATTGGACACTTCGGCTGATTGCTATGATTTGGGTCTCGGCTTAGGCATAGGGTTGGTGGGTGGCATTCCCAGACATCATTTCTGTTTGTATTTGGAGCTTTGTTGCTCCTGGAGGCTGAGCTGGGCCACACATAACCCCTTATCTTTTAAAATTAATGATACTCCCCCCCACCCCCCACCCCACCGCCCTGCCTACAGAGACCAAGGACTTCCCTGGGAGAAAATAATCCAGGATTCTGGCCTTCACTGTGGGACCCAAGTGTAAAAACCTTCTCACCTTGTGGGCTTGGCTGGCTTCCATCAAGTCTAGATAGTCAGAAAGGACCACAGGACTCTAGATTCTAGATTCCCTTATAAGGGAAGGGAGAGCCTGGACAGAGCCAGGACTCCAAACCCAGGCCCAAGGAGCTGAAGGTGAGGGTTCTTCTGAGTGAGGTTTGAGGCTGATACTGGAATTCACCTTGGCTGAGCAGGGACCCCACAAAGCAGGGGAGCATGTGAAATGCACAGGCTCTCACGCTTTGCACCTCAGCCTATGTTGTTGTAGGGCCCTTCCCAGCTGCAGGAGCCTTCTCACCATGATCTGAAGGGCCAGCGAGGTCCCCCAGGCGTGAGGTCCAGGTGCGGTCAGATTAGGGAGGGCCACAGATCCGGCAGCAGCAGCTGCAAGGGGCAGTCTCAAGGGCTGCATTCTCTCCCTCTACCAGGTGGCAGGATATACTGGACTTACTTGACATGTAGTTTAACTTAGTGGTTAGGAGTACTGCTTGGGTTTAAAGCTCATCTCTACTACTTATTAGCTGTGTGACTTTGGTCAAGTGACTTAGTCTCTCTGTTCCTCAGTTTTCTCACCTGTCAAGTGGGGGAGACAGTATTAATCTTACGGAGTTATTGTGAGGATTAAGTTAATTAACATATGTAAAATTATATATAACTGATTGTTAGAATTAATTGTTGATGTGTACATACATTTCTGAGTGGTTTTGAAACTGCAGCATTTGGGAAGGGGAACCCTGGGAAAAGCTAGAAGTTCTTATTAATTTGGAAACTGGGGCTTTGAGCTCCTGTGTTTTTAAGTGAGTGGTTCTCAAACTTGAAAGTGCATCAGAATTGTCCATATGGCTTGTTAAAACAAGTTGCTGGGTCCTACCTCCAGTAGGTCTGGGGCAGGGGCCGAGAATCTGCATTTCTCAGAAATGCCCAGGTGATACCAAGCTGGAGGTCCACAGGTGGCACTTGGCGCAGCACTTGACTTTGAAGTTGTTGTACGTGTGTTTCATTTGTTCTCCCAGATATGAAACTCATCCCATGCTGGTTATGTCTCTCTATTTACTAAAATGGGGTCTTTCCCAACATTTGGTAACCAGCTGTAAACTTGACAGGGGCAGAGGCCGTGACCTTACTCCACCATGTATATGTAGCTTCTGATACATAGGAAGTGTATGTTGAAGGGAAGAAAGAAACATGCTCCTTGCACTCAACAATATTCTTGTGTACATTTTTCCTGTTAATAAGTATTCTTCCCCAACATTGTTTGGTTGGTTGCATAGCTTTCCCTTGTATGGATGTAAGCGAGGGAACGGCTTAAGCTAGCTGGAACAAAAAGGGGAGATGCATTCTAAGAGGCGGAGTGCCTCAGTGACTGGATCCCTGGACGGGAAGCTAAGAAGCCACGGAATGATCTTTCCCGTTGCCTCTCTTCTGCACCTCCCTGCGGCCGTTTGGTTCCTTTTCTTTGGCTTTTGTTGCAACTCTGTCCATGTGACATTCAAGAGGGCTGCCCACACCTCCCAGATCTCTTACAGGTCCTGCCATGTGGCTAGTCAGTCTGTCCCTCTGCCCCTTACTCTGTCTCCTAGTTACCCCAGTTGGGACTCTGATTGGCCCATCTGAGGTCAGGTGCTTACTCCTCATCCAATCAGGGAGAAGGGCCACATTGTTCAAATATGGCTGCCAGGTACCGGGGCTGGGATGGGTACAGTGAAGTGGGTCATGATCATCCCCAGATGATCCGGCCCAATTGCCTTCCATTCAGCTCTCCTTCTCTCTACTTAAACCTGATTTCATTTTCAATCTGGTGGCCGGGCTTTGGTTTCTGTGGACTTTTCTGGGCTCTGAGCAGGGATTTGACTGACTTAACCCCATCTCCCATTCATTAGTGATAATGACCCCTGGCAATATCCGAGATTTGTCTGGTGTCTTTGAACATTTAATCCATGCAACATGATTTCTAGGGAGGCGGGAGGTTTCACCCAGCAAGGCCCGTTTAGCACTAGCAAGTCTGTTCATGATCTAAAATGCAGCTGAAAAAATAAATATAATTAAAAAGATAACTCAGGCCAGCGTTCCCGGAGACTGTTTTACATGGGTGCATAATGAATGCTAAGCTTAGTGCAGCAGTGCCAAAAAACAAAATAAATTCTTGGAGTTGGTCTGTTTCCTGCCTGCAATACATTTGCTTGTTCCAAACAAATATATTTGTCAATACAACACAATTAGGTAGGCTGAGCCAATCAGACCATCAAATATCTGGAGAAGCAGAATGTGGCTTCCATACACCCTGCTAGATGGAGCGAAGGCCTGAGCATATTATGGCCAAATCAGTGATGGCCCAGGCAAGCCTTGCAGTCTTTGCCAGGACAAGTTTTCTCATCTCTCCTGGTTACTGAGAGAATTCAACCACTTTTTTCTTCTTTCTCAATATTACTTACAACCCTTGAGGCAGCACTCCCTCCCCACCCCCTGCCTGCCCCAAACTTTTAGGTTAATTTGCTTTCTTTTTTTTTTTTTTTTTTTTGCCAGCGGCTAGAAACAGTTGCTGACATGTACAGTTTTTAGGATGAGGGCCTGCCAAAATGGGGTTAATAACGAGTTTTGATAATAATAGCTACCATTTATTGCACAGAGGTCAGGCTTTTGGCATCCATGCTTTTTCCTGATCCTCACAACAACCCTGGGATAGGCATTAGTAGTTCCATTTTATAGATGAGGAAACTGAGGCTCAGGGAAGCCAAATGGCTTGCCCAGCTCCACACTGCTAGTTAGTAGCTGAGCTGAGAGAGTCAAACTCTAGTGTCACTGAGGCCACAGCATTTATTAAAGCTATTGATGTTAAGAGACATAGAACCCAACTCAACTTGGCTTTAAATGATTAGAGGATTAAATGGCTTTTGTGAACTGATAGCCTGGATATGGGTTTCAGGCAAGGCTTAATCCAGCCATTTCACTGATGTCCCCAAGGACCTGGTTTCTCTCTGCTCTGCCTGCCTTCATTCTTAGGCTCCACACCCCTGGGTTGACAGCCCAGTGCTCTGAACTCTTCCCTCGTGGAAGGAAATCACTGCAGCAGATACATCCTTTCAATCCTCAGCCTGGGGAAGAAAGAACTTCCCTCCTGGGAGCTCCCATGGAAGAGAGAGGAACGTCAACTCTCAAACTCAGGTTTGGTATCCTGTTTGCTTGACTTGAGTTAGTTGCCCAACCCTCAACTATCGTGCCTGGCTGAGGGGTGCGACGTGCTGATTGTGGTAGGCTGGAGTTGGGGTGATGTCAGTCTCACGCAGGCCACATGGCTGAGCAGGGGAAGGGGTAGCGTCCTAGAGCAAACCTGGGTGCTGTCATCAGAATAGTTAACCAGTTAACTAATCAGAACCGATGTGGCCACAAAGACCCCCTAACCATTTGCTACTCAGAGCAAGCTACTGGTTTAACAACATTGGCATAATTTGGGCGCTGTTGGAAAGGCAGATTTTGGGGAACTTCCACTGATGTACTGAATCAGAATATTCATTTTACCAAGACCTTCAAACCTTTAACAAGATTTAGCAGGTTGGGGGACCCTGATTTAGCAGAGTTGTGTAGCAGGTGGGACATGTTTGTGCATCAAACACGTGGGGTCCCAGTCTACGCTACATCACTTAGCTGTCACTTAGCTGGGTGACTTTGGGCATGGGGGTGATGTTTCCAACCGCACAACGTTGTTGAGGAGAGTAAAGAAAATAACTTTTATATGGTGCCTGGCATGTGGTGGGTGCTTAATAATCGTAGCTCCCTTTTTCCCACCCCAAATGTTTATAAATGAGGAGCCTGACTCAGGTCGCCGTTTGCCCAAGACACAGAACTGGACCTCGGGTGCCCTGAGCGCTAGCCTGGGTCTTTGCTTTCCTCAGCACAGCAGCGATTCTAAGCCCTGGCTACCCATTGACATCACCTAGGGAGTTAAAAAAATCTCAGTGCGCAGGCGTCCTCCCAATTAAAGTCGGTCAGAATCTCTTGGGGGAGACCCAGGCATCAGTACTTTTTCATTCCTATGGGCAGCCAAGGCAGAGAACCAGCAACTCCTGTTTTCTTGCCTCCTAAATTAATTCCACCATAAGAAGGCTCTGCTTTGAACACTTGTGAGTGGCTGGCTGCAAACTCACTGCTGGGTGAGGATTCCTGCTTTTAGACACTGAAGCATGTGCTCTGGCTGGACTCTGGGAGGGAATGCAGGGGAATTTGTGCTGGCTGATTCCGGCTCGCGCTTCTCAGACATTCAGCAAAGGTTCAGCTTTTGAGCCAGGAAGCCAACCGGCTTGGACCCTTGCCCTTGACTCCACGGATTCTGTGGGGCTGGTGGGAAGCAAAAAGACCATCTCTGCATTGAGCAAGAAGGGAATAGACCAGACGGTGTGTTTTAGATCCCTTGGCATCTGAGGAAGCCCCCAGATCCTTCTCAGAAACATGTTTTCATTTAACACAATAGGACTAAGGAAAGCAAATGTTTAGAAATATAATTTTCAAGATATTAAAAAGGAAAAAAATTACAATTTAAAATAGATGTGCTTTATTAACACATTGAAAAAACAGAGCTCTTGCAGTGAGTTTAATAACTGCCAGAAGTTCAAAGTCGTGGTGAGCAGGCATAACATTTTGAGATGTCTGTAGCCACTATCCTGCGATACAAAAGTAGCTGCGATTCCCAGTGGAAACAAATTTGCAAGCACTGCTAATCCTAGTGTGGGATCTTGCCTACACTTACATTGGAGGCAGATGCTGAATTTTGGTTAGAGATCAATGAACATAATGATCTAATTTTTTTCCATCTGAATCTGCTGACCTTATGAATTCTACCCATGGACTTCTGGGGTTCTGTGACCCCAGGTTAAGAACCCTGGGAACAGAAGCTGAAGGCACATCTCTGGCTGCAGCGGTGCTGGAGAGGAGGTGCCCTGCAGGTAACAGCATCGCTTATCTCCATGACAACACCCAGCCCAGTTTCCTGCTAGGTCCCAGATGCTGAGGCTCTGGGGGTGGGGGGGCGGAAGGTGTGTGTTCACGAGTTAGGGGTGTAGGAAAGCTTTAGAGGGGAGACTGCCCAGGCTCTCCTCCCTCCATCAGCTCTGTAATCTGGCCCTGCTACTTAACTTCTATGACCTCATTTTCTTTATTTTTTAATTTCTTTTTTTTTTATTGAGGTGTAGTTGATTTATAATGTTAGTTTGACCTCATTTTCTTGATCTATAAAATAGGGGTCCTAATACTCACTTAAAGCGTTTCTGTGCTAATGAGTAAAAAAATGCCTCATATAGTAGAAGTCAACCTGCTAGTTAAGTCTGCTGGCTGTGTGACCATGGACAGGTCCCTAACCTTTCTGTGCCTCAGTTTCCACCTCTGTAGAAGAGGCTGCTACTAGTGCCTGCCTTACTGTGAGGACACAGTGCCTGGTACCATGGGCGTGTTTAGTAACCTTGACCTTTATGGCCATTAGACCAGGGCAGCACACACACCACCCACCATACATAGTGGCTGTTGAGCTGAGGGCCTCAGACATCCCACAGGATCCAAACAGAGTGGCTTTAGAGCCTGCTTCCTTGGCCAGACTTCTTGGCCTGCTTCCTTGGCTGGACCATGTGGGCTACCGGTTTGCAAGGGGGCAGCCCTGGAGGATGCTCAGTGACCTTACCTCCTGAGGCACCAGCCTATCCCTGCGTGGCCTGTGGGGTGGGGTGGGGTGGGGAGGAATTTGGTGGAAATCTTGGGCGGGGAATGGGGAGCCGCTGCAGACATGCCCTTTTTCCAGTTCTCCCCTCCTCCTCTGCTGGGCTGAGTTTCTTAGGGCTCTGGCCTCTCCCAGCGTCTTGGCCCTGACTCAGCTGGGCCTTGGGGACACTTGGAGTGCTGACCAGGCCAGACTTCAGCCACAGGAACTGGGTTTCTTAGGAAACACCTCAGCTGTGGGCATCACCCACCCAGCCTCTGTCTGGAGTCTGCATGCATCTGTATCTCTCTGCCTCTCTCCTTCTCTCCCTCCTTCCTTTTCTTTCTCTCTCTCCACATATGTCTGACACTCTATCTTTCCATCTCTTTCTATTCTTCTCTGTCTCTCCCCCTCTGCCCATTTCTCTCTCCACGTGCCCCATTTCCATCCTGTGCATTTCCATCATCTCATAAACCCCACAGCCCTCTGGTGTGTTCATGCCGACTCCCGCCCAATTGATGTAGGGGCATGGGTTACTGTGGAGGGCAAATGCTTCCTGAAATTTCTATTCACCCCTCCCCCCAATCCCTACTCTGGAGGCAGAGGCTTGAGAGGCAGAAATGGGATGGAACATGTAGTGTCTGGGGGTCAGGAGTGTACAATAAACCTTGGCTCTTAGAACTCCTTGAAGGCAAGACTGTGTCTGGACTGCCTTGAATCACCAGTACCTGGCCTAGGCCTGCTCCATAGCTGATGGTCTGTAAACATTTATTTACACAAACAGGGACAGCGTGAAAGAAAGCAGTATTTTTTATTAGGTAAAATACACTTACGACAGTGTGGCTATTGGTACCTCTTTGTAGATTTAGATACTGAAATCTGTAGTGAATTCCTCCAACCTCATTTGCTCCTTTAATTCTAACCTTCCCAACCCCCCACCATCGCTGCATCCTCACTTTCCAGAACACTCCAGAATATGCCAAGCTGTTTTTGTGCTTTCGGTTCTCCCTACTCACTCCTACCCCTTCTTCACATTGCCTCCTGGATGTCCCATTCTTCACGAAGCTTCCCTGACGGCCAAGCTGGGTGAGGTTTGCTGCATCTGTTCTCCCAAAGTAAGCCACATGCACGCATCCTTGCTCCTCTTCTGTTGATTTGCCCTGCTCCCCACTGGCCTGGAAGCTGCCCGAGAGAAGAGAGTGGGTTTCTCTCCCCAAATCCTGGGCCTCGCACAGAGCCTGGCAGGTACCACACGTCTGAGCAGAGGAGCCGTGTTGTGTTGCGATGCTTGGGAGTGCCCAACCTCTAAGCTCTCGTCCTCCACTCTCTCTAGTTTTTAGCTGTTAAGAGACAATCCTGTCCAAGAATAAAAAGACCACACAAACTGCAGGCAGTGAAGGCCGGTCTGGGAAGTCACTCCCAGGAGCGCCAAGCTGGCTGCCGCCTGCTGCCTGCACAACAGTTCCCTGGCCTTCAACTTGCACTTTTGACATATTGGTTCTCAGCCAGGCTGAGCCCCAGGCAGAGAAATAACTACCTGTTCAGACCAGTGGTTCCGCCCTCACCCCCCATCCCCACCCGCTGCCACATTTTTTCAATAGGAGGAGGGGAAATGAATTAATTATGAGCCGCGTGTGTTCACAAGCATGCGTTTGTTGGAGAGCTCCCGCCCTTGAAATGTACAATCTCGGTTGCAAATGAAACTCTCCGTCCAGCCCCCACCCCTGTGCTCCTAGGGTTTTCCTGACAGCACCTCTGTGGGCCCTTGAGTGTCTGCCATGCCTGGGAGGCTCCACATTCCTCCGGTGGCCTAGAGGGGCTTGGAGGAAATCTGGTGGCGGCCCCACTTTGCAGGGGGTGGGAGGGCATGTCGGAAACACCAATCTTAATCTGCCCATCTCCGCTGGAGCCTCCAGCAGCCCGGAGAGGAGGGGCTGAGATAAAGCAGCAAGAGGCAGGCAGGAGATTACAAGCCGCTGTGTTTATCGCTGGTCTCGCAGTCTCCTGTCTTGTGGGTGGGTGGTAGTTAGCCAGCTGGGCGGCGGGGGACAAGGGCCAGTGCCACCAGCAGTCCAGCCCATCAGGTCCCTGCCTGGGGTCACTGGGGCCAGTGGTGATGAGACAAAAATGATCTTGGATTGTGGCTTGAATATTAAGCTTTGTATAGCAGCTCACGCGCCAGTGTTCAAGGCTCGGGAGTGTTAAGTGTTGCTGTGATGACAACAGCGGCCAACCTTCCCTGTGGGCTTGCTGCCTTCCCGGCTCTCAACTTCGTGTTTTTCGCGTGTTGCCCTATAATCCTCACAGTGGGAAATGCTGTAGATGCTGTTCTGATCCCCGTTTTCCAAAGGAGGAAAGTGAGCCTCGCTGGAGGTCAGGAACGTGCAAAAGTTCTCACAGAAACAGTCAACAGCGGAGGTGGGCTTTGACCTTGCATAGTCCAACTTACATGCCTACCCTTTTCTCGGCTGTTCCTTCAAAACGGTGTTGGCCACAACGGACGCTGCTTTTCCAGGCCTCTTCCGACAATTTTGGCAGATTGCCCAGCTCACTTCTCCACTCCAGAGTATACTGTGTCAGCTCACAGAGTTTGGACCCACCTGGACCCTGGCTCTGTTGCTCTTTTCACAAGAAATTCTGTTACACGCATGGATTTTGTGGTTTAGTCATTTTCAGGAAGACATGAAGAGTCCCTGGGATGGGGGAGGGCATTGTGCCCATGATCCAGCCTCCCATTATCTTATTCATCACCCCTGCCCCCTTCCAGGAGCCCAAGCTGTTAGGTAGGGGTCATCGGTTGGGAGCCTGGGACCACACAGGCTGGGATCCAGGGGTCTAAGCCAAGTTGACCCAAATCCCAAGGGACAGAGTAGCATGGAGCAGGCTTGGTCATTTGTGGCCGTCTAACAGCTAGGAGCCCTGTCCCTACATTTTGGATAATTTCCCCCCTTTAAAGTCCTGCCTTAAGGAAGAAGACACCCATCACTGAAGTCCCTTACATTGTGGAACACAACCTGCAAGGTCTTGCAAATTTGTGGCATGCGAGGGAGCCTTCCGTTCAGAACTGAGCCCCAGAGGAGGTGGCCCCACACAGGGAACCTGACTTCTGGCAAGCGCGTGCTTTAGGAATTCTGCCCTCTGGGGACAGCAGCGTGGAGCTCCTGGCTCTGGTTCTGAGTCTGAGGACTTCCCATAGTGACAGAAGAGTGATGTGTTCTCAGGGGTGGTCCCCACAGTGTGGCCGGACATTGCTCCTGGCAGCCATGCTTGCAAGTGTCCTTCCCCAGCCCTCCCAGGGATTCTGCAAGCCAAATGATTCTGAATTAATGCTTTTCTGCATAAGTAAACTGGAGTGGGTTCTGTCATTTGTCCCTAACATCCCTGTCCAGTGTGGGTCTGAGTGATATCTGGACTTCACCAATCATAGTCGAGCTTTCCTGGGAGGTTACATTGAGGCTGACATGCGTTATTTACTGGTGTACCTGACACGTGTTATTTCTGTAAATCATCCCAACAGCCCCAAAGGACAGAGTAGGGAAGGGATGGAAAACTGGGTGGCAGGCTCAGGTCCGTAGACATCCAACACTTGCGTTTTTCAACTTCTCCTGGAATCATCGGACCTATAACATCCCTCGTGGACCGTGATGGGTGGTGATCACCTACCTTATTTTGGTACAAAAGCCCAGGTGAAGATTACACTCCCTCTTTTTGCCTCCTTGGCACATCTCTCTGCTAAAAGAAAAGAAACCCAGGCTTTAGTGCATCAAATTAAGGGAGGAGGAGGGTTGGAAGTGGAGAGAGGGTTGTTCTTAGAGAATCTTCGTATTTTCTACATTTGGCTAAATCAAAATGACATCACGTAGATTCCTGCTATCAAGTATGAGTCTCCCCTACGCAACACACTATCCAGAGGCCACAATCAACACTGGGGAGCGCTATAGAGTGAGCTCAGAAGTAATTATTTTTGAAAACTTTCTGAAGCCGGCAGTACTGTGGACACATCAACGATGCTGTCCATTTTTAGATACACTGGCAATTTAATAACAGCATGCAGAAGATAAACAAAGAAATAAGAGCTAACGTATGTTGAGAGCTTACTATCTGCCAGGTGCTACATTCAATCTCTTGTTCATTTATTATTGATTCAGTGCTGTTACAATTTCCAGATGAGGCAAGTGAGGTCTACAGAGAGGGTGCGATTTGCCTGGGGTCACATGGCTGAGAAGTGGCAGAGCCTGGAGTACGAGTCCAGAACCTTGCTCTCGGCTGTCACGCTGGAACACCTCCCGAGCAATACCACCTTAAATCCTCCCATTGATTTTAAGTCACTTCTTGATTTCCAAAACGTTACAAAATGAAGAAGCACGTGTCTTGGAGGTGAGGAAATACGGAAGCTCTCAGCTTATGCGTGGAGGAGCCCTGGGAAGGTTTCCAAAACTCACCACCATCTCCCCCTCCTCCCTCCTGGGAGAAGAAGGCAAGGCTGGGACGTCTCAGGGGCTGATGGCTCCGCAGAACTGAATCCTCCATCTCCCTGTGAGGCTCCCATCTGGTTGGACCGCATCTACCCTCATGATGGATGCCAGTGTGATGAGTCTTGATGGGGCTAGACTCTGCCGTTCCATGCAGGCCTTTTCCTGGGGTAATAGAGTCCCAGGTTCTGTGCTGCGTCTAAAACCCCAGAAAGCCCTGTCGAGGGGCTGAATCGCACTCCCCTTCTCTTTTAATTATTCAGAAACTGACACGCTGACTGGGAATACATCACTCAGAGTACATGGCTGGTAAGATTGAATATTAGAGGAAACTCTTTTAATTAATTTTTAATGCGTTCTTTAGAACAATTCTTCATACCTAACCACACACTGAAACAGAGCACTTAAAAGGAAAATTAACGTTCAGGATCTCAGGGGCTTGTAGGTCTGGACAGCCCCTACTTTGCTTCCCTCTGAGCTACATGTCAGGACGTGCCAGAGATGACATCCATGGCACAGAAGTAGAGTGACCATATGTCCTGGTTTTATTGGGACAGTCCCAGTTTATGGCTGTCGTCCTCACGTCCACATTAACAGTGCCCCCTTTTCCTCCCCAAGGTGTTTCAGCTTGGATGCTAAATTATATGATCACCCCACCTTAAGGCCACCACTCCCCCTTCCTTTGCCAATGACAGGTATCACTAGTTGATCACAGTGCCCACTCTTTGCTGATTCCACATGCATCCTCCAAGGCATTCTCAATCCAACCCTCCAGGCAGCCTCTCCAGTGATTAAAGTTGGCATTAAGGTGAACCAGATGAACCCTATTTTTCCTTGCTGAGAAAGCAGTTTACCTTAAGTCCTTATATTTTTATTTCATCTTTATTTTTAAGACATTTTTGCATTCAAGCCCTTAATGTTGTGACTTACTGTTTTTCAGTGGGAGTGTTATTGTCATTTCATGGGGAGCAATTTATTGTGGGTGGCCCTCTTAAGCATTCTTGGCTATCTAGTATATTTAATACCCCTGGACCCATGGGCATTAAATGCCAATAGCACAGTCTCCTCCACTCCACAGACCTGGTCATGGTGACAACAAAAATATGCCACACCCCCACCTCCCACCCCCATTTCCAGAGCACTCCCAGGAAAGTACTTCTGCCCTGAGATGGAAATAAATGTAAGTACTAAGAAATATACTAGTCTGGGGAGAGGTTATAGCTCAGTGGTAGAGCGCATGATTAGCATGCATGTGGTCCTGGGTTCAATTCCCAGTACCTCCATTAAGGAAATAAACTGAGTTACCTCCCCCCACTAAAAAAATAAATAAAACTATACTAGTCCAAAGGATGGTGCTCTGGTCATCTATTGCCGCACAATAGCACCCTTTTCTTCCTCCCTCCCAAGGATTTGGTGATTTGAAACAACAATAGTTTCTTAAAATTTTGCTCACAGTTTGGCCTTTTCAGCAGGACTGGAGGGGGGCAGCTCAGCTGGGCAAGAAGCTCTTCCCAGAAAGTTTGCCCACACAGCAGACAGGTTGGTGCTGGCTGCCAGCTGCAATCCCAGCCCGGGCTCCAGCCAGAGTTTCTCTCTCCTTCCTGTGGGCCTCTCCACGGGGCTGCCTGGGCTGCCTCCCAGCACGGAGGCCAGGTTTCAAAGGGGAGGAAGCAGATGCTGCTGGGTGTTTTAAAGGTTACGCCTGGAACTGGCTTCTAGTCACATCTTGCATATTGTACTGGTTAAAGCCATCCTGGGTCCAGCCTCAGGGGATGAAGAAAATAGACCCTGCTTCTCAAGGGGACAGTGACAAAGGACTTTTCATTCACCACACGGCCCTTCACATCATCTCGAGAATCACAGTAGTCTTAAAAAGCAGACTGGGCAGATCCCATGAATTTCCTTACTTCGTGTGTTTGAGACCGAGGTTCAGAGCCTTGGCGTGGCTTGCCTGTGGCAGATAGGTGGTTTGTAAGCTGTGGACTTGGAACAGAGGGAAGGGGCGTGGCAAGTTCTGAACCACTCCTGTGATTTCTTCGGAACTAGTGTAGTGAGAAGCAAAGCAGATGGAATCAGAGGGTGTCACTTGGGTGAGGACCCATTTCTTGGAGGCCCCACCCTGGCACGGCTCTGGCTGTGTTAGACACATCAGTGGTGCCTGGGTTCCTGCACAGTCCGGAGCCTCCGCCCCTTACTCTTCACATGTCTGTTGGGCATCACCAGAGGCTGGATGCTGTGGGAGACCTGGGGGATGGTGAGGTGAATGAAGCAGCAATGGTGTGAGTGTGTCCACAGTCGAGAGATGACAAAGATTTTACTGCACACTCTGAGGGATGGCTATGGCTGGGAGGACAGCTCTGAAGGGACAGTACAGGGTGCTCTGGGCATGCATCAGAGGGGAGCCGATCTGTCAGGACATCAGAGAAGGTGTCTCCAAGGAAGTGACCCTTCAGCTAAGATCTGAAGGATGGAGAACAAAGAGGCAAAGAGAGACGGGCGGGGAAGGATGTTCCAGGCAGTGTGACCCACAGGCCATGGTGGGGGTCTGCAAAAACGAGAAGGAAGCCCCGGGGTGGAACCGCAGAGAGGGGCATGAGAGAGGGCGGCGGAGGAAGGAAAGGCCCCGGGGGCAGGACTTTGTGGGCCAATGAAAGACACTCTTTTGCTTGTTATTCTTGTAAGTTATTCTGAGAACAATGGGGAAGCATCTTGTTTTGGAGAGATTATTCCAGCTGTAGCTTGGAGAATGGATTGAGGGGCGGGAGTGAGTTTAGGGAGAGCAGGCCACCAGCCCCCACTGAGAAGGAAGCCAGAGACAGTGTCAGGCATGCCCTCCGAGGTGGTCCTTCCGGCTCCTTTCCAGGATGACCCCCCCTACCGCCGCCTCTGCCCCATCCGTGGGGGTGTATTGATGGAGATGACAGCTCTGCTCTGAGGTGTTAGCAAGGGGTCCCCATTCCAAGCATATTGTCCTCATCCATGGGGTCCATGATGCAGGGCCAGGACTAGGGTGAGGTTAACTGAGCAAGGCATTGATTCTTTATTTTAATTTTTTTTAATTAAAAAAATTTTTAATGGAGGTTCTGGGGATTGAACCCAGGACCTCATGCATGCTAAGCATGGGCTTTACCACTGAGCTATTACCAACCCCCATTTTAAAAAATTGAAGTACAGGTGATGTACAGTGTTGTGCTGGTTTCTGGTTCACAGCATAATGATTCAGTCATACATGTATATATTCTTTTCATATTCTTTTTCATTATAGATTATTACAAGAGACAGAATATAGTTCCCTGTGCTATATGGTAGGAACTTACCCTTTATCTGTTTTATATACAGTAGTTTGTATTTACTAATCCTGTACTCTTAATTATCCCTCCCTACACCTTTCCCCAAGGCACTCAATCTTATCTGTGCTGTGCACCCCTAAGAGTGAGTTCCTCCTTATGTTTTGTGCCTGAGATGCCTCCCTTGCCTCCCTCTTGTCCTGGCCCTGCCAGGATGGTTTATCTCAACTCACAAGTCTGGCAGGAAGAGGGGATTGGTGGGGGGATGGCAGGGTAGGGGGTAGGGGGCAACATGCCCCAGCTTGAAATGTCTCGACCATTGGCTTGACCTATCACCCCTACACATCCTGTTGGCCAGAATGGAGTCTGTGCCGCATGCAGCCGCCAGATCCTGGGCAGCCCTGAGGCTGGCTGATGTTCGATGTGAGTTCTGTAACCATAGAAGGGGAATCAGAGGGCCCTGCAGCACGCGGTCAGATTAGAGAGGCTTTATCGCGTGGTGGTTTGGGAAGCTGGGGTTGCTTCCAGGCTGTCCAGCCTGGATTCACTGCCCAGTCCTGCCAGCTCCTAGCTGAGTGGCCTTGGGCAAGTTGTTTACATTCTAAGCCTCCTCTCTTCATCTGTAAAATGAAGATTGGGTTAAAATCTATTGCACAGAGTACTAGAAAAAGTTGAATTTGATTCTCAAAGCATAGGCTGAGAGAGAGCCAGCAGGTCATCGAGTCAGCTCCCTGATTTTAAAAATGAGGACACTGGGGCTCAGAGATAGGCAAGGTTTGCCAGGATTACCCAGTGAGTGGAGGGTTGGGGCTGGACCCCCTCAGCTCCAGGGAAGCCCGATGACCTCTTGTTCTCTTGGCGGCTCCTGCATGGAGCGGTTCCAACAGACCCACTCCAAGGAACAGGATGCTCTGGGGAGGGCACTCCTGTGGGAAGTGAGTGGGCTTCCTGGCCTGCCTCGAGGTGGGCAGGGACAGGAGGGACCCTGGGAGACTTCTGGGCTCCGGCTGATTTAGGAAGGAGCTGTTCCTCCTCCCATCCTCCCCAGTCCTCTGTCCCTTTTCTTACCCTCCTCTCTTACCCCTCTTCATCCTCCTCCCCTCCTTTTTTCCTTCTTTGCCTCCATCTCCCCTTCCTTTTCTCCCTCCTCCACCCTTCTCTCCTTTTCCTCTCCCCCTTCCCTCCATGTGCCTTTTGTCCCTCCCTGGCATTGGTGACAACTGAGGAAGCTCATGATGGAAAGCCCCCCATTTGGTGCCTTGAGGCACAAAGGGCCTTCGGACTCCTGCACCGTGGCTCCCTCCTGCTGCGTGCTGGAGGCTTGGAAAGCAGGTGAAGCTTGCTACCTCCCCAGCCCTGCACCCCTCATCCCGTTTGTCAAGGGGCCGGGCTCAGGGACTCAGGGCTCAGGGGCTCAGGCCTCAGGGTTTGGATGGGCCCCTTCTCTGGTGCACCCTCCCTGCTTTTTCCTCGTCACCCTCTCCATTCCCTCCCATTCTTTCTCCTCTCTCCATCCTCTACCTGGCTCCCAGCACCCCTCTGCTGAGAAGTTCTATGTAGAGAAACTCAGGATGCTGGTGAACTGGGGAAGTTAATCCAAGCTCTCCTGGGTGCTCTTACGTTCCTTGAGTGAGTAAAGTCGCAAATTCTTTTTGGCTTTGGCTTTGCATTCAACCTGTGGGAAGTGAACCATGGTTTTAATGGGATGATCTTCCTCCTTCCTCATGGGCTTCTCCCCCTCCCCACTTCCTTCCGTTCTTCTTCCTTTCCTTTCTCTCCCTTCCACTCCCTGCCCCATTCTGTCCTTCTGTCTTCTCCCCAGTAGATCAACTTGCTTGCCTTTCAGTTTTTTTTTCTTCCCTTCTTTTTTAAAAAAATAATAAAATATTAGCAAACATCATGCTACAGGGACTGAGATGAGCACTTTGAATGCATTCGTGCATCTAACCCTCTTAAGAATCCTGTAAGCTATTTCTTTTTACTTTTTATTTATGGTGACTAGAAAATGAAATATGACATATGTGGCTTGCATTTGTGGTTTATGTTATGTTTCTGTGTGATGGCATAGGCTTAGGGTGTTTGGGGCTTCGAGAAACAAAAAGCCTGATTCAAGTGTTTTAAACAATAAGGAGTTTATTATTTCACAAAAGCAGAAACCTGAAGGTAGGATGGTCTTGAGTTGGTTAATTTAGCAGCTTACTACATCAGCAAGACCCAGGCTCTACCCATCTTTCTGCTTTGCCACCCTCAGCACATTGATTTCCTCTTCCTCATGGCCACAAAGTGGCTGCCAGAGCTCCAGGAAGTATATGTAGAAATGACAGTAACCAGTAGAAGAGAGAGAGCTCTTCCTGCATATTTCTTTCTGCTTATCCAATGCTCATCAGCAGACTTCTCCCATCACATCTCATTGGGCTGAAATGAGTCATAGAACAATGCTTACACTGATCCCTGGTAAGGGGAAGAAATCACCATGAATAGTTGAGAGAAATCATATTTTACTTCCTCCTGCTGGGGCTCCACATCTGCCTCTGGGAGCACCTGTCCTTTAGGAGGAAGGTGAAGACCTTAACACTGGGACTGTGAACAGGGAAAGAAGGGGCTGGAGTGGTATCGGCATCAACAACATTGTCTCCACTAAGGATGCTCTGGTTTGGCAGAAGCACCTCATTCCTTTGCCAGGCTGAGTGTCCCCTTTTGAAGGTAGTGATAGATGCTCTTACCGTATATGGTGTTGATATGGGTGATCCAAGGGCACTGGGGACATAATGAGAAATATACATTTGGCCTTTGTCTCATTCCTGTCACACAGCTCTTAAAATCCTTGGACTCTCAAGTAATAAGAGTGTTTTTTGCATGCCAGTGAGATGACTGGTGGTTGTGGAACCTCCACAAAATCTCCCAAATAACAGGATATGGAGAACAACTAAGTTGGCTCTGAGTTGGCGAGCCCATCTAGGTGCTGGGGTGGGGAGTAACCTGCCCTGAGCATGGAAGATCTGTGCACACCCCACCGCCGTCTTGCCCTGTGTGCCTCTTCCACCTGGCTGTTCCTGAGCTGTATCCTTTATAATAAACCAGCGTAGCCAGTAAAACACTTTCCTGGGCTCTCAGAGTTATTCTAGCAAATGTTCAAACCTGAGGAGGGGCTTCTAGAAACCCTCTGAATTTACAGCCAGTGGGTCAGAAGCACTGTTGACAGCCTCGGACTTTTGACCAGCATCTGAAGTAGGGGTAGTCCTGTGGGACTGAGGCTTTGATTCCTGGGATCTGACACTAACTCCAGGGAGACAGTGTCGGAACTGAATTGAATTATGGGATGTCCAGCTAGTGTTAGAGAGGCAGGGAAGTGGTCTGGAAAAAAACAGAGTGTATTTGGTGTCAGAAGTGTGCGAGCAAAAACAGCACAGAGCACGGATCCTGTTTGTCCAGCATCTCTATCCTGGCAGGGCTGTCAATGGCAGAGTCTGAGATAGGCACCTGACCCGGAATTGCCAGGTAGAGGGCCCGAAAGAGCATGCTTATTTCTTTACCAGACCAAAGTCTCAGGGAACGTTCTGAGGGCCCAGCTGGAGTGGGTGGGGACGGTCTGAGTCTAACGTCCCCCACCTCTTCATCATGGGCAGCTGTGCTGTGTGAAGATCATCTGGATGCCTGACCGATACTGACAACAGCTACTGGGGTATATTAACTTCTCACTAAATATGTGATGACTAAATGTCTTTTTTTTAAGTTAATTTTTTTCCATTTCTTTCTTTCTTATTTTTTATGGAGGTGTTGGGGATTGAACCCAGGACCTCCTGCATGTTGAGCATGCGCTCTACCACTGAGCTATACTCCACCCCTCTAAATGTCTTTTTAAAGCCTGTCTTGGCAAGAGCTGGCAGCCTGGACTAGAAACTTCACCTGATCTCCTGCCCCTCTTTGCATCCTTGTGAGTCTCAGATTTTTCTAAGAGCAAATCAATCAAAATGACAAATCTGAGTTTTAATCCAAAATTTTGGATTTTGAGATGTTTGAGGTAATCTGTTCTGTGACTATGAAGCATTCAAGCTTTCGTTGCTTTTCTGTTCAGGACCTACTAGCTGGGGAGACAAAGGCAGACTTAGCTCTGGGAGGCAGGTGAGCATGATGGCTAAATACTTATTCTCTAGAACCAGATCGGTTGGGTTCAAATCCTGATTTTACACATTTACATCTTGTGCCTCAGTTTGTTCTTCTGTAAAATGGGAATGATAGTAAAGGTGCCTGTCTCACTACGATGTTGTGAGGATTAAATGAGTTAAGAAATAGCCAGCCCTTAGAAGGATGCCTGGCCCACTGTAAGCTCTCAGAGTCAGATCCGTGACCTTAGATATGCTATTTAGCCTTTGCCACATGCTGAATTTCTGAACTCAGGGACGGCAGCACAAGTTAGATGGGTGAAAATTACCTTGTAGGTGCTGGATAAAATTGACAGAGCTAGAATTTGGGGATCACTGATGTGAGAATGGTGGGGTTCTGATGCAATAGGTGGACCTCCTTATACTCTTACTTAAGCAACTTCTCAAAGCAGCTCTGTCCTTTTCCCACTTTCTCTTTCCTCCTAGATAATGAGTTGCTTGCTTAAACGGCCTTGGCCGAGAGCTCACGTGACACCATTCTGTTAAAAATCTCTGCATCACTGTAGTACAGTGAGAGACATTTGCGGTAGATTTGAGGGGGAGGCACCAATTTCAAAAGCAAAAACAGATAAAGTCCTTTTATTCCCCGTTGAATGAGAAACTACTTCCAAGACTCAGTGTCAAATTGTTTCCTCACTTTCTCTGTCAGCCGTTTGCCAGAGACCCTGGCAATGAACCGCTGCCTTGGAATAATTGTGGTGAAGATGTTTCCTGTTTGACTTGAGTTTAAAGGGTGGATCGTGTCCTAAGGAAGCACGTTGATCAGCCGAAGGTTTGTGACTTTCTTAGAGCATCTGTTTTGGGTAACGACAGCTGAGTCTTCATTCCACGAAGGTTCCCCCCTGGAGACGCAGAGGCAGAGAAGGAAATTCTCTCTGCGCTGGTCCTTTGGGGAAAGTGAGAGGGACTGTCTCCCTGCAGAATTTATTGCTCCTTCCACAACCCAGCCTGCCCTCCAGGTGGAGAGACGGGCATTATTTCTGCTTCCAAAGAACCAGGAGATGGGAGGCTTGTAGCCATCCCAGGCTGTGTCCCCTTGGCCAAGTTGCTTTCCCTCTCTGATTTGCACATCTGTAAGAAAACGTTTAGGAAAAGCACCCCAAACTTGGAAGTGAGGCAAAAGGATGATGGAGTATCCTGTGCTCGCTTCGCTGTACCAGACCACCGGCTGACAGACCTGCCCAAAGATTACCTAATTCTTTAGGTCTCAGGCCAGATCTGGCTGCCGCCTGTTTTTGTAAATAAAGTTCTGCTGGAACACAGCCTCGCCCATTCGTTTATGCTTATGGGTGCTGCTTTCACTTTACCACGAGGCAGAGTCCAGTAGTTGCAACAGAGACCAGATGGCCCACAAAGCTGCCAATTATTTACTGTCTGCCCCTTTATAGAGAAGGTTTGCTGACCCCTGCTCTAGGGGAATGTCGTGTTATCTGATTTACTGTTTACTACTGATTCAGGCCCAGGCTCTGGAAAGTGTGATGCTAATTTGTGGAAGATTGATAACTTGCAAATGATTTTGGTCCAGTGGTCATGAAAATGGTTTCTGTCCAATATAAAAGATACCCCCAAAGAAAACGATTTTATTGACCTGTAGGACATTCATCATCGCCGTGTCTAGCTTGGCCGTGTTTTTCCAGCATTCTCTCTGTCCTTTACTGACTTTGGTCTCTCCCACGAGCCTTTGAACTGGCTTTCCCAGCCGGCTGGTTCCCCTATTCACAGGTGACAGAAATTTCTGCCACGTGCTCATTTTCTGTTTGTGTGAGAGTCATGGTCTGAACTTTTGGGAAATTACTCTCTGACGTGCCCAGTGAGGGCACTGGGCCAGATCTGCAGTTAACAAACTGTGCTCTGGGGAACCCCAAGTGTCTCCTGGAGGTGGATCCTAACGAGATACGGGAGGTGAGACATTCGGGTCCTCTGCCTCTTCCCCAACCAGAGATGCTCCACTTATCAACCTGCCTTGTATTTTGATGTTTCAAACATAAAATTCCTGGAGAAAAAAAGCATTTTGCCACCAAAAAAGTAAAAACCGTTCCCCAGGATAAGGTGATGGGGAAATTTTCAAGTTCCCGAGAACTGTGTGTGGAGCAGACAGGGTTGGGCTGGGCCCTGGTGGCTGCTGGTGGCTGCTGGTGTCTGCATGTTCCTCGCCGGGTCTGTGACAGGCTCCCGGTCTGGCTGTGGCCGGCTGGAATGCCATGTATTTATGTTCCTTCAGAGGAGAGCAAGGCCTCCAGGGACGCGGCTTGAATCCCCACAATTTCCCCAGGTCTTAACAAGGAAAAAAAAAAGTGTGTCTTTCCTTCCTAATTGTGTTTCTTAAACAAACCGAATGGGAGTTGCACAAAGCATGGTCTGTGGTGCCCGATTATGGACAGTTTCTCATGAGAACATTCCAGAAAGCAGCAGGTCTTGGTGCCTGCCAGAGGTGCTGAGAGGAGGGGGTGTCTGGGCCCCTGGGCCCCTGCAGGGGTGCAGTGGGGGTGAGAGGAGAGGAAACTAGTCCAAGTTGTGTGTGTGTTTCCTCTTTTATTTCGGGGCTTAGTTATGAATTGCTGCTCAAGGGGAGGGGAGAGTCTTGGAGCTCAGTTCAGCCACCGTCTTTCTGGGACAAGCCTGCCTTTTCCCTGGCCAGCCAGGGCTTCCTGAGAGCAGCTCCGCGTGGGATAACTTTGATTAGCACCCAGAGTCTGAGCCATGGCTGTTGGGCTTAGTGTGGGTTAGATGAGCCTCTTGTCTGGGCCTTTCCATGCTTGCCAGATTGATCTTTTTTCTTTTATTTAATTGAGGTGAAATTCACACAATAGAAATTGGGATGAATTTCACGTAATAAAAAATTTACATAATACAATTCATCGGCATTGATTGCCTTCCCCCAAGGTTGTAAAATCATCATCTCTATCTAGTTCCAGAACATTTCTATCACCCAAGAGTAAGTATCTGTTAAGCCGTCATGCCCCATTCTCTGCCCTAACCCAGACCCCAGCCCCTGGCAACCGCTAACCTGCTTCCTGTCTCTACAGATGTACCTGGATATTTCGTATAAACGGAATCATACCATGTATGACCTTGTGGTTCTGGCTCCTTTCACTCAGCACAGTGTTCTGGAGGTTTTTCTGTAGTGTGTGTCAGTGTCTCGTTCCCTCTGGTGCATTGTGTGGCTAGACCTCAGTGTACCGGTTCGTCCGTGGATGGGCATTTTGGTTGTTTCTGTCTGCTGGCTGCTGTGACTAGGGCTGCCATCTAGTCCCCTCAGTCCCTCAGCAGCCCGAATGCGCACATAGTGACAACCCCCACCGCAAAGTCACCCCCAGGTATTTCTGGGTGTCCCTGGGGGTTTTCACATGACTGAAGTTCTGTTCCAGATGGCTGGTTGCATCCTCTGTGTCAAGGCCTTCTGGGGGCACACAGCTCGGCCACACCCAGGTGGTACCGTTGGAGGCCCTGCACCCCCCGCCTGCCGAGTGCGTCCTGTAATGTGCTGGGTGCAAGGTCTGTGTTGGGGCAGGACCTGGTGACCCCTGGTTTCATTACAGGATGGGAACCTTGCTGTCCTGTGAGTGCATTTCCTTCCTCTCACTCAGCTCACAGGTCTTTTTTCCTGGACTGGTCACTTTCCTCAGAAAGGAATCTTCTGGTCTCAGAGAGATCTAAGAAGGGTGACAACTCACTACCTTGGGTGACCTGGGACTGAAAGTCCATCATCCTGGAAGCTGCCTCAGTCCCAGGCAAACCAGGACAGTGGGTCCCGGAGGTTCGACCTGGTTGAGGGGAGTGTCATCGTTCAAAGTGTTGAGTTTCACCTCGTCCTTCTATTTTGAATCTGACAGCTGAAGTGTGGCTCCCCGTGGTGCCCCTAAGCCCCAATCCAGAGCCTAGTTGCCCACAATTGGCTTGAGATTAAGCCTCTTTTCTTCCACTGGACTAGTTAGTTATCTTGCTGGTGGGGTTAGGAAGAAAGCTGGAGATCTATCTAAACTGTTTTTTTTAAAGATTTTTTCCACTGATTCTCTTGCGTTCAACTTCACAGGTCCCTTGCTTTCAGGGCTACCTGGTGCCTCTGGTTCTGGATGTTTTCTGGGTCCTGAGGACACAGATTGACTGGCTTCCTCTTGTTTCCCCTTGGTCGTGGCTAGAGCTTTCCAGGCTCTGATATGTCACAGTTCTCACCCACCTGCTTTTCAGCTCCCTGCATCACCCCTCTCATCCCCGCCATAATTTTTTTTTCTTTTGACATCTCTTGCTTATTCCTCCCTCCTATTCCCTTTTTCCTGGCTGGCTTCTTTATGACTTTAAATCTCCTTCTTCTCATGTTAGTGATTCTCAGGGAGGAGCAGAGAAAAACATGTTTTGCCTGACATTTTAAACAGGAAGTCTCATTTCCTGCACATATGAGGGCGACCGGGGTCTCCATGTTGGCTCAGCCTCTTAGCTAATTGGCCTTGAACAAGTCCATTGATGTCTTGGAGCCCTGCTTCCTGTAAAGCCTGGGTCCCCGTTAAAGTAAGAAGAGAGGAGTGGGACAGTGATCACAAACCAGAGATCACGTGGGAGGTGCTGAGCGTGGGCCAAGCGTGGGTGGCCATAAGTAACATGTTCAGGCCAAGTTCTGCCAGGGTCTTAAATTTCCTCCCCCACCCTCTTGTAGGAGCTCAGAGCCCCTTCATGTCCAAAGGGGACACACCGCCTCCCATCTTCCACCCTTCAAATTTATTTCCCCTAGGACTTCAGAGTGAAACATTCATCCCCCATCTACCAAGGGGGTCACCCGCCCACCCTTTCCTCCTCCATCCTAGCTTGGGCTCAGCTTGGACACCTGTCCTCAGCTTTCCAGCCTCACCTCTGCCCACACACGCACTCATCTTTGACCCTCATGGCCCAGCTCAGAGTCATCTTCTCCCAGGAAGCCTTTCCTGGACGTGACGGCCTCCACAGAGACCCCCTCCTCCACACTCATATTTGGGGGCAGGCAGTGGAGCCCAGAGGCTCAGTATTCAGGCTCTCAAGATGTTGCCCACCTGGGTTTGAGTCTCGGCCTCCACCACTTACGGGCTGTGTGCTACCTCGGGCAGGTAACCGCACTGCTCTGAGCCTCATTCTCCTCATGAGTGAAACGGGGATTGATAATGGTACCTAACAATCACGCAGGGAGTCCATCATTCCAGAGATGAAAGAATATGATGTAAGTTGAAAAACAAAATATAGTGGCCTGTAGGTATATGTAAATACTCAATACAAGTTTATTTTTTATCTCTGCTTCTGCCATATTTTGATTTTGATTTGATTTCAGTGCCAGGCTGTCTCTAGGGGTGGGGACCCGTCTTCTTCCCCTCTCTCTACCTTGCAGCCTGGCCTCAGTGGCCCAGGAGTTGGTCAGAGCACTGGAGCAGGAATCTCAAGTCCTGTTTGTCTTGTGTCATTGGAGGGGTAACCTTGGGCAGGTCACAGCACTTCTCTGAGTCATTACTTTTGCAGGCAGCTGGGGGACAGATTCCTGCTGAGGCATGCAGAAAAGAAAGTGAAAAAGAGACTGGAGATTTAATGTATGTTTCTTCCCTCTTCCAGTAAGTTCATCCTCCATGAGCTGGATGGACTCCTCAGGGTCCCTGGCTCTCAATCTCCTCTTTACGTGAGAATAAGCTGGGAGGATTTCAAAAGTATTAATGCCAGGGCCTGACCTTGGAGGCAGGAAGCTGGAACTTTGGAGGACGGGATCTGATTCAAGAGGTTTTTAAAAGCTCCTAGAAGCTGCCGATGCTTTTGGACCCAGGCCTGCATTTGAGTAGCGAGGCTCTGTACAATCCCCTCATTCTTCCTGGAAGCATCGATCCGGCTCCTTTGTGCCAGGCAGAAGGAACGCTCTCCCTCGACAAATCCCCACTGAGCTTCGCCTTGAATTCCACAGAACCCCTCCGTTGCTGGACAGCAGCTCTGATGGTCAGCGAGTTCTGCTTCTCATGGAGCTGAAGACAGCATCTTTGGAAAGCCTATTCCTTCATCCTCCTTGAGGGTGGCTCAGCCCAGCCCAGGGAAACCACCTCGCATCTGAGCTGCCCTTCCTCCAACTGGCTGTAGCAGGGGTCAAGCATCAGGGTCACTTGGAGAGCAGGACTCCAGGGGTCACCTCGTGGATTTCACAGGGCCTTGGATCCAGGACAGAGGCCATCCTCCTAAACAGGCATTAATCTCATGTTCTCCAAATGTGCCTTCACTAGAATTTTCTGGGCAACACATTCCAAATATAACCTACCACATCGGAATCTCCAAGGGAGAATCTGGGGACATTGTCTATTTAATACTTTCTCCAGATGAAGGTTATGATCTAGCAGGAAGGGAAACACCTTGTAAGTTGATTAGATTAGCTGGTTCTAGTTACAGAAGGTCCCAGGGAACAGACTCCAGGATGGGAAAGAGCCTGGGGCTTAGGGGGTGGGGGTGCTGAACAGGCGAGGGCAGAGGGAGCGCAGGCCTGGATGGGCTCCCACCGGGGCCTGGCCTTGGCAGTTGGTCTCCCTGGGAAGATGCTGGTCTGTGGCTGTTGTACCAGAATCCTTTGCTCCTTCTTTGCCTCAAGGGGTCCTTCCCTTTCATCCTCAGTTCTCAGGAGGATGGAGGAGACAGTCAAGACCATTTACGTCTCAGTCACGTCCCGGGAAAAGAGTCACTCTTGCAGGGATCAGTTCTCTGTTTTAGTTTTTTGTTTCTTCTCGACTCTCAAAACAAGAAAATTAATCCTTAATTAAGTGATGCGGTTTTCTGTACTAGCTTGCTAGGGCTGGGACAAAATATAGCCTGGACTGCTTAAACGCAATGGAAATTTACTTATCACAGTTTCGGAGGCTGGAAGTCTGAGATCCAGGTGTCGGCAGGTTTGAAGCCTCTCTCCTGGCCTTGTCGCGACCACCTTCTTGCCGTGTCTTCACACAGCCTTTCCTCTGGGCATGCACATCCCTGGTGTCTCTGTGTGTGTTCCAATTTCCTCTTCTTATAAGGACACCCGTCAGGTTTGATTAGGGCCCATCCTAAGGGCCTTGTTTTAAATTAATTACTACTTTAAAGGCCCTAATTCCAAACACAGTCACATTCTGAGGTACTGGGGTCAGGGCTTCGCCATATGGATTTCAGGGGGAACACATTTCAGCCCATAACATTCTCCTAGGGCTGTGCTAAGTGGGTGGCCGGTGGCCATGTTAAAGGAGGCCTGCGTGGAGCATTTGCCAAACAGGAGGAGGGGAGAAGCACAGAAGCAAGGGCTGGAGAGTGTGACCACACCAGCTCTCTCACTCCAGTCACCTGACCCTTCTGCTCGCTGGTTGTCAATTTCCAGATACTCTTCCATTTTCTATTTATTTCTGAGAGTATCCTGTTCTTGTTTCAAGGATCTGTTATCTTTTCTTTCTTAGGGTGCTTTCAAGAACCTTTTTCTGCTCCTTGCATCCTCTAAGTCTGAATTTCCCCCTCTGCATCTGTTTTGGTTTCTGTCTGTCAAGGTGCTCTTTAAATGTCTAGGGGATACAGCTGTCTGATTGGAAAACCTGTTGGATGGGCATTTTTTCTAAGGACCTCAAATATCAAATTCTCTCAGTCTTGGCTTTTGGCTCAGTCATTCTCCCTGGATCAGAAATTTCTGATGATCTCTGTGTGTGCACTTGTGTGTTGGAGGTGGCTGCAGGACAATGATGAGCTGGACAGTGGACATTCTGGGGCTGAGCTGTGGGAATGGTTCTGAGCCATTCATTTACTCCCTGTTTTCAGTATAGCTCCTCATTCTTACCGTTGGTGGGGGCTGGTGTTCCCAAGCTAGAGTCTTTGGCGTAGCCTCTTCTGACAGTCGACTTCCCACTGGCAGCTGCAGAGCTGGGCACCTGCCTGGCAGTGTGGCCTGGGGAAGGGAGCTGGGGGCTCTAAGCTCTCACTGACTTCCAACGCACCCTCCTGTTTCAATGCCACCCCATGCACCTGTCTCCAGAGGTACCTGGTGCCTCCAATTTTCGAACCTCCCAAGATTGTGTGGTACATCATCTCTGCTTCTTACTGAAGGTACTTGGCAGGGAGGAGGAAGCTGAGATCCAAATCTCTTGTCGCTTATCTGTCCATTCTCCATCCTCCTAAACAGGGTGGACATTTGCTGTTGTTCCTTCTCCTGTTTACTTTCTTCCTCTTTGTTTATAGCTTTGTTCTTCCTTCTTCTTAACTCTAGTGAGTTTTGGGGCCTGAATCGAGGTTAACATCTATGTGATCAGCTGGAAGTTGACCTCTCTGCTAAGCCTTCATCTTCTCATCTATAAAATGGGCTAATAATACTTTCTGCCTCAAAATTTGTGGGAATTAAGTGAGATGGTGCCTGTGGAATGCCTCGAATGGTTCTGGCAAAAATACCCAATAAATACTGAAAACAACAAAATAAAATTATTGACCCTATCCAAGAGCCCATGGAAATTCCTGGAGAAAAAAAATGAGGTAATTAGAATTCCCCAGTGGCCCGTGTAACTTAACATTCTGTTTGCAGGCTTCTGGCGCTTGCCTTTTCCCTCTCATTACTGAAAAAAGAAGCACAATTTGGCATTTACCCAGGAAGAAAGGTAGACTGGAGTGGTGCTCCTCAGTCTTTACTGTGTACACCAATCCCCTGGGCTCTTATTAAAATGTCGATTCTGACTCTCGTGCTCGGCGGCGTCTGGAGCCTACACATTGCTCTTGGCCCTGCTTCTCTGAGGACCAGACTTTGAGTAACAAGACTCTGGATGGTAGAAACGTACACAGTCGACCAATGAGGAGCAGGTAAAGGGAAGATATCCTCCTTCAGCTCCTTTGGGTGGCGGCCTTTCAACGGGGCTTTCCTCCTTCAGGATGGAAACCCAAAGGGAATAGTGTGGGTTCCTCTAAGTGGCCACAAGATGTCATAACGTCATTACACGAATTCTCCCAGAAAAGTTCAAGTTTGGGTGTCAAGTTACATTATTTAATTAGTGCTGCTTCAGGAACCAGCCCCTGGGAAACCTCCCCTCTGGGGTCCAGGAGAGACGTCAGGTCGACAGCAGGATCTTCATCTTACCCATCTTCTTCCACTTGCCTTGTTCTTAGTGTCACAGAAGAGTCACTCGGACACTAGCAATGAGACCAGTCAGGAGGGGAGACTGACCTTCTTAGAAACACCAAGTGTGGTATTTCCACAGGATGGTTCCCAGAATCACAATTTGGAGGGTTGCTTTGCACCAACAAAGATCTTCCTGCACACATCAGTTAAGGAGCTACTTTGTGCTGTGTCTCCATCCCAGTCTTTCGAGAAGTCCATTAGCATGTCAAAAGCTTTGATAAGACCTGCAGGGAACCGGCCTGTTTAACAACAGCTGCTCCAGTGCTCCTCAAACCTCCTCAAACATGCCAGTCCTCTCCCTTCCATGATGCAGGGAAAATCTAGAAAGCCCCGGCGTAATCTCCCAGACACCCAGGGTTGCACGTTTCGTATTGGAAATGGAGGCTGACTTAATGCATTTCAGGCTCTAGGTGGGGCGAAGAGAGATGGGTTTGAAGTCACATGGCTAAAATTGTCAGCTTGCTCAGAGATGGCTTGGGAAGAACTGCCAACTCTACTGTGATGATGGCAACTTCATAGTAGAGTCGTCTGTGTCTCTTAAATCTCCCCAGCTGTTGGGTGGAACCCCATGAAACTGCTGTTTGTGGAGGTCAGGCCAAATCTCAACCATCTCACGTGGTTTCACTTAGGCTGGCAGTTGACAAACAGGGCCACCTCTGTTTCCGTAAATCAAGTTACACTGGGATGCAGTTCCCCTCATTTACCCACACGTGTTGTCTACGATTGCTCTCCTGCTGCAGTGGCAGGGCTGTGGAGTGGCCCTGTGGACCTTCTGGCCTGTAAAGGCAAACTATTTAGTATCTGGCCTTTTGCAGAAAAAGATGCTGGCTTCAGTGTAGGTGGAAGCTTCTAGAAGAGAATCCACAGATGAGCCATTTTTGGAGCTTCCCCGCGCCCCACCCCCAATACCACAACCTGAAAACAGTAGGCGCTTAATAAACGTTGGATATGGCAAAGCACCATGAACCTCCTTCCTGGAGAAGGATGATACCTGATCTGCCATCTGCTTCTGCAGACCTCTGGCTTCTGTCTCGTGACTCACTCTCTGATGTTTGGCAGACAAGCTCTTGCTGCCGCCAGTGAAGGCAGCTTCCTCTTTTTTGGAGGAAAAAAATGTCTTCCAGAAGTCTCCGAGAGCCTTTGGATATCAGTCAGCTAACTCTTAGAGCCGTGTGGATGAGGATGTATAAATGAAGCAAACATATGGATTATATTTCCCTCAAAATACGCATAAGTCTCCAAAATGAATTGGGAAAGTGCTTTGCGTGGTCGCTCCGTTGCTTGGTCGTTTCCAATACTGTGTAAAGAAAGTTTGATATGTTTGATAAACCTCGAATGCAGTGTGGAATTAACCTTTCTCTCCCCAGACAGACTGTGTGGAAAGCTCGGAGGGGGCAGGCTGAGGTCCACCAAACTGAATTACTCATTTGAAAACCCTTCTTGGGTCTGATGCAACAAATGGTTGGCAGCTGCTTTTGCCTATTTGGGGGTATTTTTTCAGTCCCCTGTGGAGAGATAGAAGGGGGGCAAAGATATAATTTGCTAGGGTGGCATTTTCATTTCCCCTCTGATGTATGCCTGGTGTGATTAAAAAAAAAAAAACTAAGTGAAAAAAATGATTACACATCACCCACGTTCATTATCAGGAGAACAAGAAGAGACAGAGGAACACAGAGAAGAAAGTAATAACAGTCTGGTGTCATTTTACAGTGATGGGATGGCCACATGGCCCTATGCTTAGATATTCGAGCAGAGTTGGAAGGGAAGGCAGATTTAGGAGAAAAATTGCAGAAGAATGATGTTTCTTTTTAGCGCAAGATACATTTGGAGACTGAGAAGACAGAAGTATCCTGAGGGTGGGAGTGGGGAGCTCAGAGGGTGGGATCTGAATTTGGATCCTGTTTTCAGTCTCTCAAGTTGGTAATCCAAAGGATTCTGCCTCTTGCCCTAAACTTCTGTGCTGTGCAGCTATGGAGTGAACCTGGAATTTGGCTCTGAGGACCAAGAAAACGTGAATTACTTTAACTTTTTTGTGGGCCTATTAGACTTTCAAAGTACTAGGCATCTGGCAGCATCCTTGAAGGGACAGAGTTGCTGGCTGAATAGGGTCATTTATTGCCTTGACCAGCAAAAGTCTCATTTGCTCCAGTAAACACAGGAAGTGGGAGGTGGCAGAGGCTGGCTTGACCCTGAGTTGTGTCGCTCATTCCAAGTCGTGCCTGTGTGATTCTTTGGTGCACATGGAAGACCCTGCCGAATAGTTACTCTAACTCAGTTTGCAGGCTCCTTTCCCTTGCCCCTCCCTGTGTGAAGGATAGAAACCCAAATAATTCCTTTTCCTGCTTCCCTTGCAGCTAGGGCAGTTGGCAACAGTTCTAGCTTGTGAGAATCTGCTGGCTGGGGCCTCTGGGACGTCTTTCTCTTTCCTGCACAGAATTGACTGAGGCTATCCCTTTTTCCTATGGCCAGTTTATTTTTGACTTGAGCATGGATGAGATGTCTGGAGCTGAAGCAGCCACCTTGTGTCCATAAGAGAAAGGCCAAGAGAATAATAGAGGTTGGCCCTGAACTCATTAAAATCTATGTCAATGACTATCTACCCCTAGACCTTCTGTTGTGTGAGAAAATAATCCCCTCTCTGTTTAAGCCAGTGTGAATCTGGTTTTCTATTATTTCCAGCCAAACATTTTAGCAGATACACCACATTACCTGCCCAGCTTGGCACTGAGACCAATGCATATTATGGTGACTGCATATAAGCTTAGTTCTGGCAAAATTAAACTTGACAGGGTGCTTTGAATTTGGTGGCTGTGTCTGGGTCTCTGCAGGAAATTGGTGATATACTCAAACAGGGTATTTGAGGAGAGATTAATAAAAGGACCATTTACAAAGGTATCCAGATAGTTTAGGGAAACCACAAGGGGATTGGTCAGTGCCCCAGGGCCACTAGCCTGCAGCTCTCGCACCCCTAGGCTAAAAGGGCAAGGGAGTAAGTGATGATCTGAAGCCAGGGAGAAAGGGGCCAGGTGGAGGAGGCAGTCTGCCAGGGGTATCACCTGGGGCAGAAGGATGCTGCTCGTTTGTGGTGGCCCAGCTTGGGTCTTACTCTCCTTCCACCTTCCACCTCCCAGTGTCTTGCCAGTGCTAACAGGAAGCAAGAGGGCAAAGGAGCTTGTGGATACGCTCTGTACAGGGTGGCCTCCCGGGACAAGGAGCAGGGTGAACAAAAATGGCTGGTGGATCTGGAGGTCTCCAGCTCGCTGGCCCACCGACGGAGGGTCTGAGGCCCCCCCAGTGGAGAACTACCACTCAGGAATCCAAAAGCTGCCCTTAAACTTTGAGGGCTCTTTGATCTCTATCTTCTCCCCAAGAAGAGGCCACCTTGTTTCTGGCTGGTGGCCCCCTGGCTGCGCCTCCAGCTCTGACTGGCCTCCAGGCTTGGGAGGCCCTTTGTAGAAGCAGCTTACCTCTGGGCTTAACCCCCGGGCTGGCACAGTTCGGAAAGTTAATTGGGCACTGGGAGCTGCGTACAGTGCTCTGGAATCAGACTGGTTTTTAAAATTCTAACTCTATTTAAATGCCCCTGGGGGCTCAGCCTAGTTAAAAACAAACCCTGAGAAGACAGGAAAGCAAGGAGAGCTCCCGTTCCCGAATCCGGACCCGGGCCAACTGCCTGCTCTTCAGGGTCTGGTTTTATCCATGCGACACAACACACCCAGACTCCACCCAGTCGGGAAGCAACTTGCCCCAAGGCTGGAGGCCAGTGAGTGGCAGAGGGACCTGCGCTCCCCGAGCTCCCCTGGCCCTGCCCCTTCCACACCAATGTCATCTTATAGGAGCGCAGGGTCCAGGGCACCTACTGAGCAGCCGGTGCTTTGAAGTTTCACCTCACCAGGGAGTTGCTGTCATCTCCCTTCCCCGAGGAGGCTCAGAGAGGTTAAAGGACTTGCTCAAGGCCACAGAGCCAAGTGGCATCTCTAGGAAAAAACCCCAGGCCTCTTGATGCGAAAGCCTGCCTTCTTTACCAGTTAGGCCTAGGTCTAGTTTCCTCAGGGCAGCCCTGACCTGCACGCCAGAAGCAGCCCTTAGTGGGGTTGCCTCCTCTGGGCTTTTTCTGGCCTGAACTAAAGTTTACTCGGCACCCAAAGAATTCAGAAAAGTCATCGTCATTGCAGTGGAGAATGGTCATTAAGTGCACTCAGAGTCAGGCAGAACAGGGTGACTACTTGAACCCCGTGGGCCTCAGTTTTCTCACCTGTAAAATGGTGCTGTAACTCTTAGGTGGATCCCCCTAGAAGCTGACCTTGGGACAAGGATTCTAGCACAAGTAGCTTATTGGGAAGGTGACCCCAGGAAACACTAGGAGGGATATGGGGGTTTTGAGACTGGGAAGGAAAGGGCATTATCAAGCAAATGACCCTGCTGGGTGACCAGACCTTTATCCCATTGGAATTGAACCCAGTGGGGAACCATTGAAGACCACACACAGAGTTGTCCGGCTCAAAAGAGCAGAGGAGCTGGGGTATTGATCCACCAACTCCATCCCTCATTGGCTAAGGTTGCTCTGGGGGTGGGGTTATTAATTCTCTGGTACTTCCAGCCCACTGGTGAGTGGGCAGAGCCAGCTTGAGTAGGAGGAAGTCTTTAGAAAAGTGACACAGAGGTTGGCAAATGATGTCAGCTGGAGTACATTGTACATAAGGTGGAGATGGGGGTGCTCCCAGTGTCTGATGCAGACCCCTTGGAGTTGTGAGGAGGCCATAAGGTACTGCGTGACACCTAGTAAGTGCCCATTAAATAGTGGCCATTATTATTACTGTTATATTCATCGCCATCGCTGCTACTGTGACTACTCCCTCCTCGGAGCAGATCAAGCAGCCATTTAAAGCTTAGTCTCCCTCTGACGATTTTGATATCAAAGTGTTTTGAGGACCATCCAGCAGGAGAAAGCTCTGTGCTCCTGGCCCAGGGCATGCGAACTCTAGCCAGGTGTGTTTCCCAAGCACAGGAAAGAATTTGCCTCGTGGGAGGAAATTGGGCCTGGCGAGATTCACGGGACCAGGCTCTGTTTTCTCCAACTCTTCAGAGAAAAGAAAAAAGCACCAACCCTCTGCCTCGGGAGCCACAAGAGCCTGTTTTCCCTCCAGCTGGCAGCTGATGCCAGCGCGTGTAGCCAGGACCCGCAAGCAGCTGTCTCCTCCTCGGGCCCCCTGCCCTCCTGTTGATCCCCTGAAGGCCCAGGGACAGAGAAAGGCCCTCTTTGAAGCCATAAGAGGGTGGAGTTGCTTCCTCCAATTGCCCTCCTTCCTTCCTTTGTATTTTCTGTTGCTTCCTCTTCCGCTTCCACCCCCCTTCCTCCCCCACCATCCTCTTTCCTTGTCACCCTTTCTCCCCTGGGCTCCTTGGGGAGCGTTTCCATCAGGATTATTCCCACATCTACCCCTTAGAAGCCCTGCCTCGGTTTGGAGTGTGTGGAGGGGGGCTCTTCCCTCCTCCTCCCTTTTGGGTCTGTTCCCTCTTGTGTTTGCTTTGATCTCCCACTGACGCCAACAAGTGGACAGGCCCACCCGCTGCTCCCACTCAAGATGGTTGAGAAGAAGTGTTTTCCTGTTCTTGGGGCTGCTGCCCTTGCTGCCTGCAGGAGGGAGGGGTGCCGGCTGGCCTGGGAGCCTAAAGAGCCCCGCAATAGAAAGGGCTGGCCGGCTGCCGACTTGCTGTTAGGAAGCTGATGGCTGATGCCTGGCTTTGCTGCCTCCTGAGGGTTGGAGACAAAGCAGCAGGGTGGGATGGGGTGGCTGCCGGTGAAATAGGACAGGTCCTCAAGAAAATGCAGCAGGCTGTCTCGGGAGGGATCTCTAAGGGCCACTGTCGAGAAGCTTCTCATGCATCTGCATTTCTGGACAAAATGCAAATGAGAAAACAGGCCAGCAGGACACTTGGGTTCCAGTTCATGTTACCACCTGACTATGGGGCCTGGGGTGAAACACCTAGTCCTGTGCTAGCATTCTCCAACTCCTAAACTGGCTAAAATGATATTTCTCCCACTTAGTTTGGGAGTTCAGGGGATCAGCCCTTACTGGATAAAAGGAACCACCTAAACTTAGGGGCTCATAACACCCAGCGTTTTGGGCTGGGTTCAGCTGGGCAGTTCTTCAGCTTGGACTGGACTCACTCATGCACCTGGGGGGCTGGCCATTCTAGGTCCGCCCAGCTCAGACACCGGCCTGCCATCCTCCCAACAGCTGACCCTGGTGGTGTCGAGTCCCAGAGAAAACCAGAGTGCACATGGCCTCTTGAGGCCTTGACCTCGACCAGTCACATTGTCACTGCTGCATTATTCTTTTGGTCAAAGCAGGGCAGCCTAGCCCAGATTCAAGGGGTGGAGAAACAGACTCCACCCCTTCATGGGAGAGGCTGCAGTTCCATTGCCAAGGGGTGTGAATACAGGGAAGGAAACAGCTTGGGCCATTTTTGCCAACAATCTGCTACACCCATGAAATGACTTCAAAGTCACTTGGAAGAGCAGAAAGTCCCTCATAATGCAAAGAAAGAGGCAATGGGCAGAAACTCAGCTTAATCCTACTCCCAGAGCAATGTGTTACTGATCTATTTGCATAATCCAGTCATTTTTCTAGGCTCATGTGATGGTGTCCTGACTGAGTAGGAACCCAAATTTGAACGTCCAGGTGAACAGAATTAGACAAGCACTCTTTTTTTTTCTGGTTGTCTGTGATCCCTGAGAAATCTAGGCCTCCTGACTTGTCCACCTTTGAGTTTGGACATCCTGTACTAACAGGATAGGGCTAATGAATTTAGGTAGCTTGGATGGTGGTCCAGTTTCAGGGACCCTCATCATAGGGGAGGGAGTCTAGCTTGGTACCCCAGATAGTCTGACGGAGCAGAAACATCAAAGGGAGGGGGAGTTCTGGATACTGTGTAATTAACACCAGCACCTGCCCTGGCTCAGGGTGGCCTGTGTGTCTTCTGGGTGGAAGGAGCCATAGTGTCACCTGAAGAGGAGCTATTGCTCAGCTGTTATACTTTGGGGACTTAAGCCACCTTGCTGTGCGACCCTTCCACGTGACTGTCACATAGAGGGCATTCCACTCGTTTCTCCCACCTGATGATGGGAATTGCTGGCCACCAGGAGCTGGTGCCAGTAGAGATCTGGGGCTCTGGAAGATAGTGGATTTTCAACTCCACCGGCATCAGCAATGAGAACCCAGTTTCACTGCAAAGAGCATTGCCCGAGGCTGCAAAATCCCATATTTACTAGCACCGTGGTGTCAGAGTCTCATTCATGGGTCCAGAGAAGCAGTCTTGGAGCCCAAGCTGGCCTCCGAAATGTTGGTCTAGTGTCACCCTCACCAGCAATCTCCTGGACTGCCTGCTTCCCTTCTGCTTTTGCTAGCTCTGAACATGCTCATTAGAAGAGAGAAAAAAATCCTGCATGGCTCTAAGTGCACTCTCTTTATGAACACATGCTTAGAAGCAGACGTGTCCAGAAGCCATTCAGACTGGGAAACAGTTTGGAAGACAAGCAATGGCAGCCCCATGGTGGGACATGGCCAACCCACTGCCATCCTGCGCAAGAGGGTCATTATCTGCATGTGTTTTAATGCTCGTCAGGCAAGTCCTTCTCTCTTCCTCTCCAATTACCCTGCATGGGTACGGGGTACTTTTCACTCATCAAGGTCTGGCCAACCCCAGATCCATTAATGACTCTGTGCAGGGCCTTTAACCGGCAGGAGGTGTGCCCTGGCAGTGTGGCGCCTGCATGTGGCCAGTCCAGATGGGTGGCACGTCCCCGCCCTCACCGGCTGCCGGAGTTTGCTTTGTTTTTGTTTATATTGGCTCTGTTTCAGTGCAGCCTACAGATGTGGTCAAACTGGAGGGGGGAGGGGGGCGGGGCAGGGTGGGGACTGCAAGCCAAAGGGAGAATAAAGGAGCCAATCATTTCTGATATAATTTGACCTGACTAGACCTTCTGGAAGAGGGGCAGTGAGAAAAGCCAGGCTCGGGTGGGACCCCTGCTGGCCTGTCTTCTGGGTCTCTGTCTCCATCCCACCCAGAGAGGGGAAAGCCCCAGGCTGCCAAGGAGCCCCACAGAGCCCTGCGTGGCTCAGTCGCAGCAGCTCTAATTTCCAGGCCACAGGGCATGGCTTGGCTCATTTGCCTCCTCTTCTTTTGGGACGCTGTGGGACTGGCTCAGCCCTAATGAGAGGAGACAGTTGAGAGAGGGAGCCAGTTTGACAGAGACCTGACTTCCCTGCTCCTGCTCCGACTTTTCACCTGTCAGGTGAAAAGGATCCCAATTAACCACCTCAGCAAAGCAGAGCCCACCGCCTCCCAGCCCATCCTGACACCTGCCGTCTGGGGCGGTGGAAACAGAAGCAGGACCCTGGGGGCCGCAGGGGTTGGTGTGGGAGGAGTCAGGCCCCAGAAGAGGCTGGCCCCTCCCTGGGGTTTCCTGGCCTGTGGTCAAACCACTCAGAAAGCACAAAGCCTTGGGACTGTTTCTACAACATTCAGGAGGCTACTGATCTCTGGCTCCAGCAGGCTTTGGGGGAGCAGCCATAAATGAGTTAAGAACATCCCTCCCTCCCTCCTCTGCTGACCTCCCTATTATTGCTTCAGCTGGTGGGCTCCCTTCCTTCTGGGGTTCCCGTGGCTTTTCCACAGGGAGGCACACAGGGCCCTGCCCCTGGCTCCATCTGCCAGATGCAGATAGTTGCTAAAGTTATTTAGTGCGTCCTCCTGTCTCCTTCATGTCATTGGCGTTCCCTAGGCAACTGCTGCAGGAATGCAATCAACTTCTAGGGGCTTTGTGCACAGAACATGAAATGGCTCTTGCTCACTTCTTGTTGGGGGGCATCTGGGAGTGGGGTCCCCTCGCTGGGCATTAGTCATCCCTGTGTCTTATTTGAAAAGAGAAGCAGTAAGAGAAATCTGATCACACTGCCCCAGAAGTCGAGGCAGTGGGAGCTCAGTGTTCTTGGCTGAATTTCTCTGGGTGGGCATGAGAAGGGCTTCGGAGAACAGGCAGTTCAACTCTCTGATGCGCTCCCACCAAAACCTGTCGGCGTGGCCGTGGCAAGAGAGAAAAGAGAGGATACTCTCTTTTCTTTCTAAAGACTCTCCTTTGTTCTAAGGCTACTTTTTTTCTTAGAGAAGCATGAAATGTCTCACAAAAAATTAGAACGCATAGATAAGGATAAAAACAAGGGAAAAACTCGACCCCAGTGACCCATAATCCCATCATGCAGAGTCGATGACTATTAACATTTCTGATGTGCATATAACTGTATAAAAGTTTTTAAACACAAGCAAGACTTGTGCAATATTTTATGACTGTGTGAAAAAGGCACTGCAGAATAAACTTCTTTCCTTGTCAGTCACACACACCCACATTGTGTCAGATACGTGCTGCTGCGTAACAACTTACCCCCAAGCCCAGTGGTTTAACATGTGGGTCTCAAACATTTTTAGTCTCAGGATCTTTTTATACATTTGAAATCACTGAAGACCTCAAAGAGCCTTTATGTCAGCTGTATCTATCAAGACTTTCGTATTGGAAATTAAAACTGAGAACATTCTGAAATCAAGAATACATAAGCATATATTCCATTAGCTATCAAAGTGATGATGTCATCACATGTTATATAGCCTCTGGAAAAGTCCTCTGTACATTCATGAAAGAATGAGAGTGAAAGGGCAAATAATGTCTTCCTAGTATCAAAAAAAGTGTTCTGAACTTTAAGACCCTTAGGATCTCAGATTCCTCATTGGAGTCCCCCCTGGACCACACTTTGAGGGCTGATGGATTTAAAGAATTGTACTTACTATTGCTTACAAGTTGTCAGATCAGCTGGATGGTTCTACAGAGCTTCACCATGCTCACTGATGTGCCTGCCATCAGCCTGCCTGCCATCAGGTGGCCCTGCTGACCTTGGTCCAACTCTTCCATGTTTAGTAAGTCAGCTGGTTAGAGGCTGATCTAGGATGACTTCAGCTGAGACACCTGGGCTCCCGTCCATGCGGTCTCATCCTCCAACAGGCTAGCGTGGGCGTGTGCACATGGTGGGGGCAGGATTCTGAGAGTGAGAGATGGAGAGAGAGCGCCAAGCAGGAAGATGCAGCTACCAATCCTAGGTGAGAATCCCCACCATGTGGAGGATGGCAAAAGTCATAACAACGCCCACAATCAGAAGTTGTAGCCTACAGACGTGGCCCACTGCCACTTTTAGAGGTTTGGAGTCATCAGGGAGGACCCAACACACAAGGCACTGGTTGGAACAATGCTTTACTCACAGACAGAAGAAGAAATGCAGCAAGGTCAGTGTGGCCAGTGTCCCATGGTCACAGGTAATGGACTGCATGGACCCTTCTCATGCTGCTGGTGAAGACCCTGTTCCCTTCCCTCGGGTGTATGCTGGCCAAGTACCATATGATGCACATGCTGCGGTAGGTCATGTGATGGCTGCTTCCCCATCAGAGAGAGTGGGAGGAAAGGAGGGAGAGAATGAGAGAGAGAGAGAGAGCAGGAGAGCTCAAGTTCTCTCGAGACCTAAGCTCAGAACAGGCACGCTGTCACTTTGTATTCTGTTGACCAGAGTGATTTGTATGGTGGCCAGGAGGGTGCAAAACAGACCCCATCCCTAGAGGAGAGTTGCTGCAAAGTTATGTTGCAAAGAGCACACAAGAAGAGAACAATTTGGGCTATTTTTGCCCTGAATCTACACAGACTTCATCATGTTTCATGGCTGCATCATTTTCTAGTGAACAGACAATGCTATAATTTACTCCAGCCCCAACTGCTGGATGTTGAGGTTGATTTTAATTTTCTCCTAATATAAATGAGGCTGGAACAAGCATCTCTGGGCATTTGTCTGACTCTTCCTGAGGACAAATTCCTAGAAGGGAAATTGCAGCAATCAAAGTTCTGAGCATTGTTAAGGTTCTCATGCCTACTGCCAAATTTCTCTCCAGAGAGTTCCCACTGGCTTATGCTCCCACCAGCAAGGAAGGTGGACCCTGCCTGTTGAGAGACTGATGTCTGGGCGGATGTCTGTGTGTGCACGGGTGTGGGGGATCACTTATAAAACATGGTTCTCTATACCTCGTGTAGTCAAGGCCTGCGGTCATCAGTGATGAACTTGACTGAGTAGAGAGCTGCTCTCAGCATTTCTCCAGAGATGTGACCACAGCATGAATAGAATGCTGTGAGGGGCATGGTAGCCTGTTCCTAGACGGCTGATTCTGTTTACCTAAGTGCCCTGCTTTCCTTTCTAGCCCCTCACTGACCTTAATTAGTTACTCATTAGAGATTCAAGATGCATCTCTTCCCAAAAGAAAAAGAATGTGTTTTATAGATTATCGAGAACAGTGGAATGGGCTGTCACTCAGGAATGGACTCCTTCCTGAGCCCCTGGGGAAGCAGGCCATCCCTGGTTGCCAAGTGATGATGCTTTGAATATGGACCAGCTGACTTTGGGCAAAACATATAAATCAGAAGTTCCTCCCAGGAAGCTGTGTGTCCTTTCTGCACGATGCCACCTCACGTCCTCCTAGTGTTCCTCAGTCAGTGATCAAGCTCAGTCTATGAAGCCCTGTGTGAGTTTTTACTTTATTTCTCACCTGTGCTCCACATGCCTCCTTGACCCTGTTTCTGCCAAACTGTGTTCCCTACAGTCTCCAGAAGAAACCAAGATGAATGGGTCTGACTTCTGGGTTTCTGCTTCTGCTGTTCCCTCTGTCAGAAATTCTGTCCCCACCGTCTGTCCATCCCATGTTTCATCCAGCCAATTCACAAATATTCTTCACAACTCAGCCTAAAGGAACTTGAAAGGTTCACCTTTGAATCTGGGTTGAGCTCCAGGCCCTGAACTGATTCCTCCTGTGATAGCAACTCAGGCTGAGATGGGGAAGTCCTGAGTCTCGCTATTTCCTAGCTGTGTGCCATTTAGCTAGTCAATTGACCTCTCTGAGCTCCAGTTTCTCTCTTCTCTAAAATGAGGTTGATGTCGGGCTTATGTATCATTCCCCATTGCTCTCAGGGTCAAATGAATTCATAGAAGTCCGTGTCATTTTAATTGCTACAAATGCAAAGCTCTGTTGTTATTTTTTAAAAAGTCCTACTTTGGGTTCCTCTAAAAAAAGCAGAGGATGAGATGAGAGCTTGTGTGCAGATAGTTTCTTTTGACAGTGATTCTTGGGGAAGGGCGTGGGGCTGGGGAGCTGGGGAGACCAACAGGAAAGGCAGGCAGGGCAACCCAGGGCGCACTGCTGAGTGTCCCGCTGTGGGCATGTGACCGTCTGAGGGGCAGTGGAGGGAGGTGTGGTCCACTGGGGACACACCAGAGGGGAGTATTGGCTCCCGCATTAGATAAAGTTGCTCCTGGGGGTTGCAGTTTAATGTTTGCCTGGGGCCATGTGGCTGCAGTGAAACCCTTCGGTGAGCAGACCCCTGGTGCAGCTGAAGCAAGGTGCCCTGGGGTCACCACGGCTCGGGACAGGACAAAAAAGTGGTTGGCGAGAGTCTGAGATGGCACATAAAAGTCTGCCTCTGTCATCTCTGAATCCCCACTGGTGAGCACAGTACCTGGCACAGAGCAGACACGAAGCCAACAGTAAATGAGGAAGGAGGAAAATTTTCCCATTGAACTTGTTCGTGGCGGTCAGCCTCTGGTCTCAGTGGCCAGAGGCTCTCATCCATGGTGCTTCTATGCCTCCCTAGAGCCTGGAGGGAGAAGTGGGTCTGCTCAGGGAGTGAGGCTGGTTGAGCTAGCCTCCATGGAGGGCCGGGTTAGACGAGGCTTTTCCAAATGCCTCCTCCAGGGACCTTGTGGGAAAAGTTGCAGGGAGGGGTGGGGTGACCTGGGCGTCCAGGAAACATTCCCGCTTCCTAGTTTCTGAGAATCATCGGAATCAGCAGCAATCAGTGTTTGCAAAGAACAGCAATTGCCAAAATGTATTCCATGGGCTTCGGGAGTCCCATCCTCACCGCATCTTCATCCAGGGCAGCTCAACTCTGACTTCTTTGATATTTTGAGTTTGCATCTGTCTCGGGTGGGATTTGGGTACAAGCAGCAGAAACCAACTTTTCTAACGAAAGAGCAAAGGGGTTTATTGGAAATGTATGCAAACCCAAGATCTGTGGGCAAAGATGTTTGGGAAACTGAGCTGAATGAAGTAAAACAGGTCTGTGTATTCCAGGACTTTTCAGCATTTTTAGTGTGTCTGTGCGAGCCTGCAAGGGGTATACAGTTGGCAAAGCTTTCTGAACGTGTTTTTTTTTTATTCCAAGATAGGCCGATGGGAAGATGTATCAGCAGTTTAATAACAGCTTTTTAGGATTCAAAACAAAAAAGGCAAACTATCACATCAGGTATACAAATGGATTTGAAAAAGCAACCTGATTTCATAATCCTGTTTGTTTTAAGGCAACAAGTACAGAGTGCGTCCTATGTGCCAGCTGTTATTTTAAGAGCTTTTATGTGAAGTGACTCACTTAATCCTACCTTTTGAGGCTGGTGTGTGGCCATGAAGGGCCTGAGAATGGCTTCTCGGATCTCCTTCTGCAGGGGGTGGGACTGACTGAGGGCCCGGTGGCAGGGCTCTGAATCCACCTCCGCCTTGGGCAGGGGGCTCGTTTCCCACAGGCTGTTCCCAGTCAGTGACCCAGCACATCAGGGAAAGCGAGGCAGGCCCCTTGCTGGGAGATGCATAATTCCTGATGGTAACTTGGGCTCAAAACTTTGGTTTGCAAAACTTCCTTAGAACTGCACTGCAATCTAAGGCTTTTTCTTCCTTTCCTCTCTCTCTCTCTCTCTTTTTTTCTTTTTTGTGGGAATTCAGTGTGCATGGAAGTTTCACAACATTCCCAGCCTCCTCTGGCTCCCCTCCACCCTTCTTCACAGCTGTTTCCCCCATATACGGGTTGTATGTCTCATCTCATCTTGGTGCCTGCTTTTTGGAGAACCTCAGCTGACACAGTTAGATCTTTTACTTTATTCCCAATTCATGGATGGGAAAGCTGAGGCCCACAATGGGTTAAGTAACTTGCCTGAGGTCACACAGCTAGGAAGGTGCAGAGCTGGTAATCAAACTCAGTTTATCAGACTTCAGAGTACACGCTCGTAACTCCATCATTGCACAGCCTTTCATTTAATTTTAATCCGTGAAAAAAAAAGTGCATTGGAGGATCTAGAAAATGAGGTTTTGGATCATAGAACTCACTTTTCTGCAGAGCATCTTGTAGGATGAGGATTCAGGGAGCTATGACCTGGGAAAGGCTGGCACAGTGCTTTGCAATACATACCTGTTGTTACGGACCAGCTGTCATCAACGAACGGGAAGAGCAGAGGACCGAGCCTCCTGCTCTGAAGGAGCCCTCCACATCTGCCGTGCATGGCTGCTGACTGTGCCTTTGGGGAGTGTAGGAAAGACCAGTCATGCTTTTGATCTCTGCATGGCCTCTTAGCTTCATTCCTCTGTCCACTTGTCTCTCAGGTTCTAGTGAGCCCATCACGGTGCTGTGGTGGGAAGGCCGGTGCCCCGGAAGGCAGGTAGGAAGCTGGGGTTTCCAACCATCGCTGAACAGTGAGGGAACTTGGGCAAATCAGCGAACATCTCTTGCCTTGCTTTCTTCATTTGTACCAAAGGGATGGGATGAGATGGAGCGTTTTCAAATGGAGTTCTTTCAGGCCCCAGTGGCCCTTTGGAGAAAACAAAGAAGCCACTGTAAGCAGGTATGAGAGGGGAGAGCTCTCACCCTTCTCCATTTCAACAGAGAATCTCCATTTTTATCCACTTTAAATATCGGGATTCTGTGGTATCTGTAAGCATTATTGGTTGCAAGCACCAGAAAACTGACTCTCCTGGCCAAGGAGAAAGAAAACTTATTAAAAGGATATTAGAGCCAGGGACAGTCTTGCAAAGATTCAGTAGGAGGCGGAGGACCAGGCTTGGGGTCAGGAGAGCAACACCCAGAACGTTCTGAAAGGCTGCCTTGGGGCGCTTACCACCCTCGTGAAGACCACTTTCCAGCCAGTCCCCCGCCTTCGGTTTCTTGCTCAAGACGGACCCCAGGGAGAAGGCATGCAGTTGACTGAGCTTGCCTCTGAGACGGGAAGCGAAGACATTGCCTCTTGGAATTCCAAAGTGGGCAGCAGTCACGTAAAAGTCCTTCCATCTAAGACCTCACAAATTGACACAAGGTATTTCCCATGAGGTAAGCCAATTTCTTTAAGAAGAAGGACCAGATACCAAGTGCCCATATGTGCACGGGATCTGGTTTGCAGAAGAGTTCCACTGTTGACCCATTTGAAAGGCACTGGCTGAGAGCCCATCCTGCGTGACGATCAGACGTTCACCCCACCCAGCTGTCCGGGTTCCAGCTGGGCGAGGAGCGAGCAGAAACTCTTTCATCTCTGGGCCCCAGAACTGCCACACGTGCCACCGAAAGCCCCACTGCTCCTGACAGCTGGTGGGGAGAGGGCAGGAAAGCAGCTGTCTTGGCTTGGGTTCTCCCAGGAAAGAAAAGCCAGAGGTTGAAGGCTTGAGTGCAGGTAGGTTTAATGAGGGGATTGACCCCTTGGAGGGGGGACAGGGACCAAGGGAAAGCAATGTCAGGGTGCATTACTGAGACAGCAACCATTGTGGACCAGAGGCTGCTGAGGACCCTTTGAGGAGTCATTTAGAAATGGCCCCCAGCATTGTCTAGCTGAAGGACAGAAGAAGGAAGTAGTTATGGACCGGCTGCTGCCTTTCATTGGTCAAGTTCGCCATGGCTCGTTGGCCACACAAGATGGCAGCTGGGAATCCCTGGGTGGAAAGAAGAGAAGGTGGATGCAGGAGAGGTCAGGAGTGGCCAGGTCCAGTTGGGTGCAGGTGATGGCTGCAGCATCACCTGGAGGCACAGGTGGGCGGGGAGGACGTGGGGTGGGGCCCCAGAGGTGTCCCTGGAAACCCCTTGGCACTTACCCTGGCCCCAACCCTCTTAGGCTGAAGTGCACACGTAGTGCCTGAAGTCAGAGTAGCTAGGGGCCTGGTGTGGTTTGTATGTTGGCGAGTGGGGACTCCAGTGCATGAGAAAGGCACCACATTTGACTAGCTGCACAGCAGAGCGTATCTTACTGTTTGGTGACAGACGTTTCACTGGGGACCTCACACTGCTTTCCCAGCATCTTAGCATTCGTCAAAAGGCAGAACTTTTGCTGAATGTACTCAGAGGACGAAATTTGCATCCCACTCACTCTGCAAGCAGGCTCTGCCCCAAGGGTGAGTGTCAGTGCTCTCTGGCCAGGGCTTGCCGTCTGTCGGGATGGTGAGGGGGGCCGTGCTGGCCGGGCCAGGCCAGCAGAGGCTTGAACAGGTGGGCTTTCTGACTTTTGCTCAGGCTGCCGAGAGAAAGGGAAGAAGGCTGAGGTTGGAACCTGGTTTGGACCCCAGCCAATCTGTCCAAAGCTCGTAGGAGAAGAGGTCCCGGGAGCTTTGCTGCTTGAACTCTGCGGTGTCTGGGGACTCCAAATGGCCTCACCAGGGGCCTGAGATATTTTTATGGGTTTTTATTTTTAAAGTCCACTGGCCTCTCTGGCTCTCCTCCGAGTGAAGACAAGACAGCCTCTCTGCCTGCACGACTGCTCAGCTGAAGCCTGGCACTCTCACCCTGGATGGAAAAAAATCACCATTGTTACAATTCTATTTTCAGTGATATTCATTAATAATCATTCCACTTCCCAATATTTATCAGGTCCCGGCACTGTGCTAAGAGCTTAATAATGTCCCTTCTCTCGTTGCCCCCTGTGTAACTCCCCAGGCATCCTTCAGATCTTAATTGTCCCTTCCTTGGGGACATCTGCAGCGATGCCCCTTTGCTCCCCACCCCTCCATCATATGCTCTAATCGCACCGCAAGCCTGCCCTTTGAGCACTTATCTCAGTTGCCATTTTGCTTTTATTTGTGTCGGTGTTTGATTAACGTCTGTCTCTCTCACTGGAAAGAGAACTCGATGCTACACACTCAGCACTATACCCCACACCTAGCACAGTGCCCTGCACGTGGTAGACAACAGAATGCTGACTGAATGAAGAGGGATTGAGTAGCCTCAGCAGAACGCTGCAAGGTGGATTTTATACTGAGGCTCAGAGAGGTTGAGCGCTGGCTCAGGGTCACACAGCTAGTAAAGGTAGAGATAGAACTCAAACGTGGGTCCATCTGGTTCAGGACCAGCCCTTCACCATTGCGCCCTGCTGCCTTCCAGCATCCAGGTGCGTTTCCTCTCTTCCCCTGCCCTGTCCTGCCTGTGAAAGGCAGAGGGGTCCTGCCCCTCTCTCTGGCCCCCTTGCTTTACCTCCCAGCTCTTTGACCTAGGAGCCTGGCAGTCAGCCCTGTGACCCCTCCAGCTGTGAATCCTGCCCTTTGCAAATGCCTTCCGTACCGCTTGGCGGTCTCTTGGCTGCCAGCGCTGGTCTCCATCTGCCGCGATGGCGTGGTGCCCGCTCACAAGATGGCATGCTATTTTTACCCCACTTAGGTGCCAAGCCAGCCAGATGTTTTTCAGCAGCACAGGGAAGCAGAGCATTGCTGGGGTGTGGAGGGAAGTTTCCAAATGTCAACTCCTTGGGGGGCTCTGTGACAAACAGAGGAAACTTCCCAGAAGTTTCCAGTTACTGGCCCCTGCCTGGGGCCCCAGCCGCACGTGTGGTTGCTGGTTATGGGCACGTGCTGGGGCTGTGATGGGCTGGGGCTCTGACGGGTCTGCTTCAGGGAAGAGATGCCCGGGTCAGCGATCCTGGGAGCACACGGGCTTCACCCTCCTGCTGGGGCCCAGGTAGTGATGCCTGGAAGGCTTCCTTTCCACAGCCGGACCAGCTGTCTGGAAAATTCCAGGTTTGGCTGGCTGCCCGAGGAACTGGCCAGATCAGGCTAGTTGTTAGCACCAGCTTTCCCTTAGAACAGGCAGATCCAGGGGTCTGGCGCTCTTAAGCCCTGCCCTTTCCTTCCTGTGAGGGGGTGGCCATCCGTGGAGGCACAGCCCCCAGGTAGCAGCCAATTCGAGACGGGTATGTGTGGCCTAACCCTGCTGGTCTGGCTCCCTGTTCTCCAAGCTTCTCCACTCCTCACCTGTGTCACTTTGAGCAAGTCCCAACCTCCCTGAGCCTCAGTTACCTCACCTCTGGCCCCTCCCCGGCCCCTCCCCCCGCTCTGGGAACCAGCAGTGCCAATTCACTGCAGTGAATCAGTCTTTCCCATGCTTTGCTGACCTTTCCCCAGGACTGGCCATTCTTGGAGCTGCTGCACAAGAGCCAACTGCTGAGATGCATGCAAGTCTCACACCCATGTGTGAATCCCATTTTCTCACCCTGAGAGAACATTTCAGAACTCTCAAACCACCTGCAAGACGCTGCCTCCCAGTCCAGTTTTTTGGACAGAAGGCCCCATACACCCCAGAGGAGGGTATAGCTCATTGGTAGAGCGCATGCTTAGCATAAATGGGGTCCTGGGTTCAATCCCCAGTACCTCCATCAAAATAAATAAGTAAATAAACCAAATTACCCCCTCCCCAAAGATATGCATGATTGCATGTACATATATATAAATAAAAGTTTAAAAAGGTTTAAATAAAAGACCCCATGTGCCGTTATGGGCTGGGGTTCCCGTGGAAAGAGGAAATGTTTGCAGCTGTGGCAACAGAGCTGAGAAAACCAGACTTCAGGAGGGGGTCCTTGTGACCTGATTGAGCACGTGATTGTGGGGGTCCTGAGCCCCGCTGAGGCCGGAGAGATATGTGCCCTGAGGGCCACGAGGCTGGGGCTCCTCCCGCTGGGATGCGCGCCCGAGCCACTGCAGAGCTTGTTAAGAGGCAGGTTCTGATTCAGCTGGCCTGGACTGGGCCCGCAGTGAGGTGGGCAGAGTAGTGGCCCCTTAAAGATGTCCACGTCCAAATTCCGGGAAGCCGTGGGTGTGTCAGGTGACATGGTGGAGGAGAGTTCAGCGTACGGATGGAACTAAGGAGAAGGGAGAGCCCCCTGGGTTATCCGGGTGGGCCCAATGGAGTCACAAAGGGCCTTAAATGTGAGAGGTGGGGTGCAGAAGCGGAGGCGAGAGTGAGGCCATGTCAGGAGGGAGCAATCCTCTGTTCCTGGCATTAAAAACACATTCCTGGCCCAAGGAATGTGGGCAGCCTGCAGAAGGTGGAGAGGTGAATGGGGTGGCTTCCCCCCTGTGGCCCCCATGAGGAATCGTGCCCTGCCGGCAGCTTGATCCTAGCCCAGCGAGACCTGTTTCAGACTTCTACCTCCAGATCTGTAAGCTAATACCTCTGTGTGGTTTTGAGCTACTAAGTTTGGAGTCATTTGCTGTAGCAGTTAAGAGCAGACCCAAGCAGCCTGCATTTGTGACAAGCTCCCAGGGGATGCTGGTGCTTGAGGCCTAGACCTGGGCTGGATGAGGACCTGGAGGTGGGACAGAGCTGTTCAGTGGCTTCTGTGGAAGCTTCTCATAACCCAGTCTTGTCTCTGTCCCCTGGTTCCTCCCGGGGCATATGTAATTTGAAGTTGCTTGGGTGTCTCTGGATGTGTTCCAAGTCGGGGGGTTTTCCTGGTTTGTGGGCTGCAGCCCCCTGAGAGAGCTGGGGGAGTTACTGTAAAGCCCTTGTACCCTTGCTGCGCTGTCCAGTACCCAAATAAGTGAGGCCTCATGCAAATCACACTACTCAAATATACTCAGCTGCCATGAACAGGACATCAGTGGAGGGCGTGGTTTATTTATTTTACTCTTTCTTCTTAAACACCTTCATTGTGGTATGGTTCCTGTACAGTTAACTACACATATTTCGGATGTACAATTTGATGAATTTTGATAGATGAACACACCTATGAAACCACTGCCACAATCAAGATACCTAACATTAGCCTTTTGGCTAAAATCTAAATTCTATCAGGACCCAGGTGTCCCTGGTGATCTGGCCCCTCCTCCTCCATCCCCACCTTGCTTTTTTCTCCCCATCACACCATCCCATGTTAAATAAATAAGGTGCAGCCCCACTGGCTTCTTTCCGCCTTTGAATCTTGAGTCTTTCTTGCTTCAGTATCCAAGGGACCTCCTCTCTCTTCCCCCTGCATGGGTTGAAAGGCATTTTCTTGGGGGCCCTTCCCTCGTGGCCCTGAGCAAGCTCACCTGTTTCTCTTTCTTATTGCTCTGGTGCATTTCCTCTTAGTGGTTATTACAGTTTGTAGCAGCGTATTTACTTGAAGTGTTTGCTAGATTTCCGCCTGCCTTTCCTTCTGCACTGAGTTCAGCAAGGGCAGGGCCAGGGGAGTTGGGGTGCGCCTGGACTCTGCACTCTCAGATGTTACGTGTTTAATATATATCTGACTAGGGAATGAATCTGTAAACAAGTGGATGTATGTCTAAGACCCTATGAGGAGGATTCTGGGGTGTGTTCACTTTCCTTGGTGCTCTGAAGTGACAGCTCAGGGGTTATTCTTGCTCCTAGAGCACTGGTCCCCGAGCCCCTCCCGGGCAGTAGGAGCCCCATGGCCAACAACACTGGTCCCTGTTCTCCCTCACTTTCTCTTTCCCCTTCCCCATCTCTCTTCCTCTCCCCACGGTTTACCTCTGTCACGAGGAGAATAAGCTTTTCTGCTCTCGTCTGTGTGATTGGTTGTCTCCCAATGGGGAAAAAAAAGCCGCGTGCTTGGTGCCTGGCATCCTTTTTTCTATTTTAATCTCAAGTCAGTAGAGCTTTTGTATGGCATGAAGCTGAATACTAGTATTTACTTTTGTTTTATCCCAGAGCTTGCCTGGTTTGCATGAGTCCTGGCAGCTGCTAGAAATACTCTTGTTTCTGGTCTTGCATCTCATCCTGGTGGAGAAAGAAAAGGCTGAGAACACAGGAGCTGACTTGTATTGTCGTGGGCAGGGCTGCAGGCTAGACCACAAGGAATAGCTCCCTGTAGACAAAGTGGTACGGTGGGGACATGTGCTCTGAACTGCCAGGGAGCAGTTGTCCCTGAGGTTTGGGGCAGAGATGACCCTGTCATTTGGGGCTGATCTGAGTACAGTGGAGTCCAGAGACAGGTGATGGGCAAGATCCAGGCACAGGGAGCCAGGATGATGGCTGGCTTGGGTTGACTCTTTATACTCTCTTATCCAAATTTCCTGCCAGGAGTGGGAATTATTGAAAACCAAATCCTTAGGGATGAGGACACTGAAACTCGGGGAGGTTAAGTAACTCATTCAAGGTCATATATTCAGATGGTTAATTCAAGTCTGTCTGACTCTAAATCTTTTGCATTCCTACTGCCTCCTACTTCCTCCTATGTATCTAAAAACTTCCTACTATGTTCTGCAGGTGTTTACCTGTATATGTTAGTTCCTTAAGAGGAATGCTTCCTTCTGGCTTGGGTATCTGGGACTGCTTCCCGGAGGAGGCACAGTGTTTGGATGTGTGTGCAGAGGGCTGAATAGTGCATGACTGAGCATTGTCTTCTCAGCATCCATCCCTTCTGCTTGCAGCAATAGTGCCTGATTTGGGGGGGAGTGGAGGATGGGGAGAATCTACTCATCACCGATTCTCGGTCCTTATTGTTTGTAGATTCCAAGCTTAGCTCCAGGAGGGGAATATAGGGCCTGAGCCTAAACCAGTGTATCCCATTCTTTTGGCCACAGTTTGAGGATGGTCATATGTCCTAAGCAGGTTGAAACAGAGTGGAGCTAAAGACTTTTGAGGGAGCTATTAGAAAAGATTTTGGCTCTATCTTACTTGCTGTATTTGAACCTGAGTGGAGTTGAGGTTGGTACTGAGCTGACCATAGTCATCTTGAAGGAAGAATTTGGAGTGGAAGGCTGAACTGTAAGATGGCTAGAAATTAAGTCCCAGTGTCATGGTTTATCCTTGATCCAGCCATACTTGAAGCTAAGCCTGTCTTGAAACTTTTCAGCTATATGAACCCATAAATTCCCTTTTGTTTGTTTAAACCTGTCTGAGTTTTTTTTTTTTTTTTTTCTGTCACTTGTAATGGTGACAGCCCTAGTTGATACAGGTAAGGTGGAGGTGGGCACATGGTACCAGTTGGGGAGAGCAGTAAAGAAACACATCGTGAGCTTGAAAGCATAGGCATGAGGAAGTTTTAATGTCTCAGTAAGTTCATGATATGAATCCAGGTGGAACAATGCAGAGGATACACTGTCTTAGGGCTCCCGTACCCTGACCCACAAGAGGATGAAGACATTAAAACTGCTTGCGAGAACTTGAGGGTCCTGGAGTGTTAACAGGTGTTTCACCAGAGAAGGGGTCGTGTGGTGCAATGAATTTGAGAAACACGGAAGCAAATAAAGAATTCACTACCAGGCCTCTTGAAGCCTTTAAAACGCTAACAGGCATTGTGAGCTCCAAGGAGAAGAGTGTATGTGTGTGTGTGTTTTCAGAACTTATTTTTCTTGAAGCATCTCCTGGGACCAGTGTTGCAAAGAATGTTTTAGAAAACATTGGTTTAGAGGGCAGTTACTGTGCAGGCTTCAGGGAAGCCACTTTCCAGAATGAAAAAGCTCCGTGAAGGCATGAGTGCTTGTTCAGATGTGGGAAGGACCATGATGATATTTCAGGAAAGGGAGGTAGCTCTTGATTCAGAGAGCCCAGAAATACTTTCAGTCCTTGAGTTACCCTCTAACCAGCTAGTAACAGGATTGAATTTCTTAAGAGTAGAGGCAAAATTTGAGACTGAAGGAAATCTTGAAGAAATTCCCGTTGAACTTTAAATGCGGAACTGTGTGGGGGCCATGTTTAGGTGGCATTCATTCATTTATTCAACATTTATTTACTGAATTCCTACTGTGGGCCAGGTAGTGTTCTGGGTGCTAGGGAATTCATCAGTAAATCAGGCAGAAATTCCCACTTCTGTAAAGCTTAAATTCTAGCAGATGGAGGCAGGCAAGTAAATACATATACAGATATTATGTTATGTGAGGAAGGAGGAACAGCAAGTTTTAGTGCAGCTGGATGCGGTGAGCCAGAGAGAGAGGGGTGGTGCTGGGGGAGGGAACTGTCTAGGTTGTGCAGAACCTTGGAGGACCTTGGCTTTTACCTCGAGTGAAATGAGCAGCTACTGGCAGGTGTGAGCAGAGGTGGCCTGTGATCTGCCTTGTATTTTAAAGGATCGCTCTGGCTGCTTTGTTGAAACTTGAGTGCAGGCGCCAAGGGTTGCAAGCTAGGAGACTAGGGATGAGGGTTTGAGTTTCTCCTGGGGAGAGATGCTGGTGGATTGGCTCAGCGCTGTAAACAAGTGGAGGCAGGAAGCAGTCACTGGATGCTGGATGTGTTTCGAAGTGGAGCCACCGGCTGTCCTGAGAGATAGGAGGCAGGGAGTGGGGAGTGAGAAGTGAATGAAGGGTAACTTTGGATCCATGGAACTGGACGGATGAAGCTGTCACTGATGGAAATGGCTAGGTCTGTCTAGAATAAAGTGAAGCTAGGGTTTAAAAATTAGGAGATTTCACATTTTGGGAAAAATCCACATTTCCAGCCACTTTTGAAAAATGGAAAGATCTGGCCAAATCAGGCCCACCTTCTGCCTGGCTTCCATTGGTTGGCGCTGGCTGGCTGCTCCTCCCTGAGCTGGGCAGACACACTCCAGTTTCCTCAGTAAGAGCACCTGCCTGGCCCCTTAGGGATTTCATGGGGGGACTCTAGGGATGGGTAATGAATAGCACAGTGGTTCTTAGACTTGGGTGCATGTAAGGCTCACCCAGAGGGCTTCTTGAGACAGCTCACTGGGCCCACCTGCAGATCTTCAGATGCAGGAGGTCGGGGATGGGGCCTAAGAATCCTCAGTCCTTCCAATGTCCCAGGTGATGCTGATGCAGCTGGTCCAGGGACTAGCCTCTGAGAAGCACAGGAGGAGCCCGTTGTCCCCACAGCACCCCGTCTCACATGCTTGCGGACGAGGTTCTCGGATGAGCTGGGAATGGCCTGTAAGACGGATGAACTTCGACAGGTTTGGGAGGGTTTTGGCCACTCTAGGGTGGGTGGGGGCAGTCTAATCAGCCAGGAGGTACTCTGAGGACTGGGGACACGTCAGGGTTTGTCAGGCTGCTGAAGGCACACTTGGTTTGCTTTCTGGTTCTTTGGCAATAGCTGGCTCTTCAGGGTCAAGGTCACCAGCAACTGGGACAGTGAGTCCAGGGCCCAGGGGAGAACCAGCAAGGCCCCAGCTGGCAACTGTCTGCCAGAGAATCCAAGGGAAAGATGGATTTCCTGCAGGCTGCCCAAATTGCTTGCACAAGCTTTCTCCTTATTTATTTCAATTAAGCTCCAAGTGCATCATGCAGCCCCAGTGCTCACTTTTCTACGTGGAGAAGCTGAAATCACATTTCCGTCTGCTTCTCCAGCTTCAAGAGCCCCCAGAGAGAGGACAGTGGTCACGACAGCACTGGCCTCTCAGGTCCCCCAAGCACACGAGGCTGGAGAAAGTTCTGGAGTCTCTTCAAACTGTTGAAGGTAAAGGTTGGGAATCCGGCCTGCATTTGAGAGGCAGCAGTGTGAGAGCAGGATAAGCAATTTTTTCTTTTTTTCTTTTTTCCTGACAAAGAAAACGATTTCTTTGTACATCTGGTTTGCGTTTTTCTTTAGGGTTCTGCCAGAAACAATTGTGAAAACAGAATGCAGCCCAGGACCCAGAGAACCTATCCATTCCTCTGGAATTCTCCATCTGTCTGGTTCGGCCTCATATTAAGACTTGAGGAATTCCTTACTGTGAAGTCATCAAGCTGTAAAAATACCGCAGGCAGTCTTTCGTTTGCCAGTGGTGTCTTACCTTACAAGATACTGGCCTCAGGCCCTCTGTCCCCCAGGATGTTCTCCCTACCCCCTGCCTTATCATAATCCGACCCATTCAGTCATCTTTCCAACTATCGCACTCTTTTTCTGCATTGGACAGTGGTACGTTGTGGGGTTGGTGTGAGCAGAGCAAACAGTTGCTGCCATCTTGAAACTCAGAGTCCGTGCCGGAGCAGACCTACTAAAATAGCGTGTGAATGGTGGTGTCTACGAAGCACTGCTTCTCTGACACCTGGGGAAGGACCAGTCACTCTCCACCTGTTGTCCATCACAGACTGAAACCTGGTCCTACTATGGTACATGAGTTGTGTGTTGTTTGTACCCTATGAATTGGGCAGTGCTTGAGGCCATCTAAAGCCTGTACCAAGAGATGAGTCCATTGGTTGCTTGCCTGTGTGACAGCGATGCCAAACTGCAACCCAAGTTTCTAAACACTCCAATTCTGTCTGTTGATGGGGCGTATAAAAATCTGCTCACAGCCCAGCACTGGTCTCTATTAAGGACAAGAGGCTGTTAGAAGAGAGAATAATAGGGGCCTTATTTAGACTGGATGATTGGCATAGGAAGTGAGACCTGGAAGATGAGTAGAGATAGCCAAGGGGGAAAGGGGGCATCAGTGTTTCTGGGAAAGGAACAGCATGTGTCAAAGCCCAGAGGAGGGAAAGGGTTCAGCTTGTTGAGGAATGGAAAGACTGCCTGTGTGTGTGTGTGTGTGTGTGTGTGTATGAGGTGTGTTAAGAACTAGGGGTCGATCAGAAATGGAATGCAGAGTGATGGGGGAGCGATCTACTCCCACGTTCATTTTAAGAAGCTCCCTCTGGTTGTGACTGGAACATTCTCTGTAGGTCAGGGTTCCAGGGTGAGGGATGGTACCAAGGGAAGAGGTGCTGGGAGCTGTGGGGATTTGGGTGTGTTATTACTTTGTGAGGGGTGCTAAACCACAGGCCGGATGGCTTTAAAACAATAGAAATGTATTCTGTTAGTTTTAGAGGCTAGAAATCTGAAATCAAGCTGTCCACAGGGTCAATCCCTTCTGAGAGCCATGAGGGAGAACATTTTCCATGCCTCTCACCTGGCTTCTGGTGGTCTGCTGGCCATCTGTGATGGTCCTTGGCTTCTGCTGCATCACCCCCATCTCTGCCTTCGTCTCACTCTGTCCTGATAAAAAGTCTCCGTTTACTGATGTTTGCCATGGGTGTCAGACACATTCTCTCACTAAATTCTGTCACCCCACCAGTAATACTGACATCATCACACCCATTCTAAAGATGGGAAAAATGAGGCCCAGAGACGGTGATGAGGCTGCTCCAGTCTGGGCAGCTAGAAAGCAGCAGGAGTGGGATTTGAACTCAGCTCTACCTGGGTTCAAATCAGACTCAGCTCTGTCAAAGCTAAGGATCCACCCCCGAGCTGTACATGGAAAAGAGGCAGACAGGAGGAGGAAGCCGGTCAGGGCGCGGTGGGGGATGGAAGGTAGAGGAGGAAGAGAGTGTGTGCAGAAGCACCTTTGCTGCTCCCATCAAGACTCTTGTGTCGCCACAAGCTAGTCCATCTTTTCCAGCCAAGCTCGTCTCATCCAGGGATCAGAAGCCGTGGCTGGTGAGGGTCGGGCTGGTCACTGGCCGAGACTGGTCCACCAAGGGTCAAAGGACCTATGTTTGATGAGAAGCATGCTTGCATGAGGCTGGCAGACTCGCCAAAGCTTCTGGCTTTCCAGAACCTTCCCTGACAAGAGCTGCGTTTCCTCTGTCCCTTGTCCTCCTCAGTCCCTGTGCTTCGGCCTCCATTCACCCCCACGAAGTATAAAACTTCTCCCAGCTCCTCAGCACCGCGGCCTGGAGCTTGAGGCTGTAGTTTATCAGCCCTGCTCCTCCCGAAGCTTCCACGGGTGGAGCCAGCCTCGTTAAGAGGAGGGGAACTAAGGTAAAGTGAAATAAAGCCCTCCCCAGAAATGTTTCATTTTTATGGGGCCATTAGCACGCTGATCTTCCATGGGGCTCCGCCAGGCCCTCGTACGCCCAGGATTCTCAGCCAAATCCCAGGAAGTGGGCCAAGGTGGAGGCGTTCGTAGCTCTTCCCCTCCTCTGGTTTCTGTAATTTGTGAGAGTGTGTGATCTGGGGAACGGAGATCCCACTGGGAGAGGAGAGGAGACTGGGTGACTGTGTGGGGTCATGCTGTGATGCAGAGTGAGGGGCCAGAGACCTCTGGGGACAGCAGGGCTGGGAGCTGGCCCCAAGGGTCAGAGCAGGATTCCGAGTGGGACACCCTGCCAGGGTCCACTGTTCTTTGACTGGAGCTGCCAGGTCTGGCCAGAGCTCAAGACCCTGCTGTAGGCAGACGGGCTGGGACCCAGGAAAATGGGTAGAGAGGGAAGCAAATGTGGTATTAATTGAGTGTTTACTATGGCCAGACCTTTCCCATCCGATCTCATTTAATCCTCACAACAGTGCGGTATGCGCAGCGGTGGGGGTGGGGGTGGGGGGGTAGGAGAAGTAATGGTAGTAATAGAAATAGTAGTATTTCTACTCACACGTCCTTGGTAATGATTAAGCTTAAGTCTCAAGTACTTCCCATGTTGCCAGTGCTGTGCTGTTCGCCTTTACCTACATTTTCTTGTTGTTTATGTGAGGTTCTGTCCAATAAAACTTCATTTATAAAAGCATGTGGCCGGCAGGCAGGGTTGCCAGATAGGATAAATCCGGCGATCGTAGGTGGGCCAGCTTTGACTGTGGCCATACTTTCTCATCTTCTAATCTAGTGAGTGCTGCATTTTAGCACGTCACAAGCATTCCCTTAACTCCTAGCAAAACACCAGTGAGGAAGGAATTTTGGTTCCCCTTTGACAGATAAGGAAACTGAGGCTCAGAGGGATTAAGTAACTTGTCCAATGTTGCACAGGTGGCAAGTGCAGAGCTGGGCTTGAAATTCAGGTCTGTTTGACTCCTTAGCCTTATTGTGCCCAAAAGACTTGAGACTGTGAGAACGAAGAGGCACTGCTCCTGGCACCTTTACGGAATTTAGACAAAGTACATCGACCTTCCTGCTCCCCTCCCACTTCTGTATCTTTGGAACCAGGCTCCTCTTTGCTAGTACCTGGTTTCACCTGGATTAACGTGGGAAGAGAAAGAGGTGGAGGAGGAGCATGGCAGGGAGATTTGGTGGGGCGCCACGCTTGGTGACAGCTCTGAGCCCTTGGCCTAGTTGTGGCCGCTGCTTTTTTTAGAGCAAGTAGCAGGAACTATATATTCCTCATCTAAGCTTACTTCTTTGGCTTCCCCCAGGCTAATGCAGCAAGAAGAATGACTCTGCCAGTGCGTCTAGATCAGTGGTTCTTAACTGTGGGCAGAGTGAGGAGGTCATCTGCCAGTGGGCAGTGTCTGGAGATCTTTTGGGTTGTCATCATTTGAAGGCGGCGTTATTGGCGTCTGGTGGATAGAGAGCAGAGATGCTGCTTGGCGTCTGACACAGGCTAAACCCCTGGGCAAAGAGCTGGCTAAACAAAAATGTCAGCAGAGCCCAAGTTGAGAAACCTTGGTCTACAGTAAAGTGGCCAACAGAATGGGTCTGCTTGGAACCTACTGGTCTCTTTCCTTCGGTTCCAGCTTCCTTGTTATCACACCCCTTTCCCACTTTTTTCTTTCTTTTGGCAGGTGGGAAGTAGGGAGTTGACCAATGAAGGTTCTTCAAGGTGAGGACCTCTGGTTGTTCCCGCCTCTTCCCTGTTCTTTGCAAAGGGTATATCCTCCTCCCGACTATATACCTCATGCCTATTTGCCAGACCTGCTGTATTAATGAAAGACAGCAATCTCTCAACTATTTGCAACAGAGAGAATTGAACACAGGGAACTGGAGGAGCTGAGAATACAAGGGGATGAGCCACCACCACCATTAGGCTGTAGGGACAAAAACAGAAGATAGGGTAACAGGATCCCAGAGGCAAGAGGCATCTAGAAAGTGGGAACCTGGTGTGCCTCCCCAGTGGGAACTAGGGCCTGGAGGAAACGGTGCTGTTGAAATGGAGAGGGAGAAATACTCCCAGTACCTCCAGTTGGGCAAAACAGCTTAACTGGAAGTCAGATGACCCAGGAATTTGGTTGGGAAATGCAGCTCTGAGAATTATCTTCTTTGATACACGAAGCAAAGCTGGGGAGAAGAGGGAAACAGATCTGAGAACAGGCCTGGGAATGGCCTACGTACTTCTTTTGCTAGAAGGAAGACATGGAGGAATTCTGGTTGTGCACAGACTTCCTCGACAGAAGGGGTTTGAATTAAGAACTGAAGTTACCTCAGAGTTCCTAAAGGCATCTCAGGGAGGACTCAGAGTATGAATCTTTTGTATATTTGGATTCAGAAAAATCCTGAATCCAATAGAGGGTTGATTCTCAAAGTAGCAAGATCACTTGCCTCAGAATCCCCTGGGGACTGTTAATAATGCCAGTTGCAGAGTCTCACCCAGAGATCTAGGATCAGCATTTCCAAGGGATGAAGGGGAGGAGCCCGGGAATCCGCATTTTCAACAGAATTTCCCACTGATCCTTCCGTACTCTGCAGTTGTAGAACCACTGCTGAAAGGTCCTAGTCATGTTAGCACTGATGTGGGGGACATCTCCCCTCCAAATTGCCCCCTTTGTTGATCAGCTATGGATATTACTCAAACATTGTCATTCTCTACTTCGCAAGTTTCCCTGGAGTCTGGGAGGGTTTCCCATGAGCACGTTATCTTGATAAACTAGATTCTTAAAGAAAAAATTTGTTCAGCTGTGGTTTTTCTCTTTCTGCTTGAATGAATTGTACACTGTGTGTATATATGTGTGTGTGTATGAGAGTAAGGGCATGGAGGACAGAGCATCCCAAGAGAGGGCTGATTGTGATCAAAGAACATCTGTGAGTTGAAGCCAGTCTTAGGTATTCCTGACCCTGAGATCCATCTCTTCTGTGGGTCCAATTCTTCTTGGAGCCCCCTCTCCTGATAATAAAAACCAGTTCATTTTCCAAAAAAAACCAATTGTGTTTCCAACACTTCAGATATATTATTTCAGTTCCTCACAGAATCTCTACCATGTAGGCATCTATTCTCATCACAATAGATGAGGAAACAAAGATACAAAGAAGTAAAATCATTTGCCTGAAGTCACAGAGCTGGTAGAAACAGGATATGCAATATACTTTCAAATAAGTCTCAGAACACATCGCCCTTTCTTGTCACTCTTCCAGGAAGATTACGAGTCAAATTAATATTTAAATACTCAGCAGCGTTCAACTTCTGGCATAACAGTGTGACAGCCTCTGTTGACCCACCCCCAGTTAAACTTGTAAAAACTATAAAAGAAAAAAAATTTGCATCTCTGGAAATTCTCCCAAGAGCACACAGCAAATGAAGAAACATTTATCGAAGAATATCCAATGTCCGGTAAGAACTCAGATTTGGTGAGAATATGTGATATCTGAACCTTGACCTGTTCCCTCTCAACTCAGCAAAACAGAAACTCCATTCCCAGTCTGATAAAGCCAAGAATGCAGAGCTTCCTCCTGTCAGCATTTCGCAATCTGCCTCCCACTACTTGTTCCTGAGGCAAAGTTTTTGGAAAGTGAAGCTGAGAGGTAGGAGCTCCTGTCTTCTTCCTAGCCACCACTCATAGAATGGAGGTCCTACATGGAACACAGCACCACTGTGAATACTGGGGCCCTAGCCCTTAATCTGGCTCATGAGGTGGGGTATCCATGCTAAAAGAGACAGATAGGGTGACTTGGACTGCTGGCCCTCCACCCAATGAATGTTAGTTCAGATAGAAGCAAGCCATTGTCCTTGCCCTAAGCATCAGAGCCTTGGCTTAGAGATTTTGTCTGGGAGGGGGAAGCAGGCCATAAAACAGAGAGCTCCAAATATCTTTCGAAAGGAACTGAGTTCTTCTGCAACCAAGTGTGGAAAAGGTCAAGCCAAAGGGCCCTGTCAAAATGGTGATGGTTGTGGTGAAAGGCAGTTTGGAGATTTACAGATTTATTAGAGATAGAGGCTAAACTACAGGCAACTCATTTGTTGGTGAGAAACAGGGAAAGAGATAGCTGGGAAGAGACCTTACAGGATCAGAAAAAAATCGCAAACACCAACCCCAGCAATTACCTTGTCAAAGGAAATGGAATGTGATTGGATCAGTCCGCGAAGCAATTTATACCCCAGGGCATTGTTGAAAACAATAAAACAATTAGTCAGCAGTTAGTGGCACTTAACTGCTGGGTGTGGTCAGAGAAAGAGAAAATTTAAAGAAGTGCCAAAACTGTTGTCATCCCAGGGTGATGGTGGGTAGGCATAGCACAAGCTGTGACCCTTGAGGAGAAACTAGTCTACACTACAGGGTGAAACAGACTTAACTAAAATAATTCAGCAGTCACTAAGCAAGTAAACAAGCAAATCACAATAACAAATCCCAGATGAGGGTGGACTAAAAGCCAGAGTTGCTACAATATATACTTTGAAATGTCCAGTTTCCAACAAAAAATTACAAGAGATGAAGCAAAACAGGAAAGTATGGCTCATATGCCTGGGGAAAAATGGCAAAAACACTGCTTATGACCTGATGTCAGATTGAACATATTAGACAAAATATATTTAATATTAAATATTTAATAATTACTATTTAAAACTTAAAATTTAGTATGTTTAAATATGTTTGAAGAACTAGAGGAAATCATGAATAAAAAAAAATGTGCGATGAGATGTCACATCAAACAGATCGGCAATAAAGAGATAGAAATCATTAAAAAAGGACAAAATATAAATTCTGGATTAAGAAGTACAATAACTGAAGTAAAAACTTTACTAGAAAGACTCATCCATGTATTTAAACTGACACAAGAAAGAATTAGTGAATTTGAAGATAGATTAATAGATATTATGCAATCCAAAGAATTTAAGAAAAAAAGGAATGAGAAAAATGAATAGAGCCTCAAGAAATGTTAGGCACTATTATTATACATACCAACATATGTGTAATGGGAATACCAAAAGGAGAGAAGTGAAAGTAGGAAAAAAAAATCCAGGAAATAATGATTGAAACTTCCCAAATGTGAGGAAAACTTTATACATTCAAGAAGCTCAATAAACTAATAGTGAGAGAAACCCACAGACACATCATAGTAAAAATACAGAAAGCCAAAAATAAGGAGAAAATCTCAAAAGAAGCAAGAGAAAAATAACTCATCACTTGCATGGGAACCCCAATGAGATTAACAGCTAACTTTTCATCAGAAGTAATGGAGGCCAGAGGCAGTGGAATAACATATTCAGAGTGCTCGAAGAAAAGCCCCAAAACCTGTCAACCAGGAGAGCTTTACCCAGCAAAGCTGTCTTTCAAAAATAAAGGTAAAATAAAGACATTCCTGGATAAACAAAAAGTGAGAAATCTGTTGCTAGCAGACCCACTTCACAAATTCTAAAGGAAGTTCTTCAGGTGAATGCAAGTAACTCAGGGTAATAATTTGAATCTTCACACATACAAAAAAAAAAGACTAGTAAAGGTAACTCATTATAAAAGGCAGTACAATTGCATATTTCTTCTCCTTTTTGCTTTTAATTTAAAAAGCAATTGTATAAGACAGTATGCATATTATATATTGTTGGGCCTATGAGATGTAGAAATGTAATGTATTTACTAATAATTGCACAAAACAGTAGGTTGGAGTGAGGCTGTATTGGACGAAGGAAATTAGTCTGGATGGTAACTCAAATGCACAGGAACAAATGAAGGGAACCAGCAATGATTAAAAAAAAAGAAGGCTAATATAACAAAAACTATATCTATTTTTTATTCTTCTCTTAGTTTCTTTAAAAGACCTGAAAATACATAAAATTCTAAAAGTAATCACTCTAACAGTGCATTGTTGGGTTTCTAACATATATGGGTATAATACATATAAAATAACCCAAAAGGGGGAAAGGGGAATGGAGCTATAGATGAATAACATTTCTATATCTCACTGGAATTAAGTTAGTATAAATCTGAAGCTGATTTTAATAAATTAAGATGTATGTAGTAAGCTCAAGAGCAACCACTAAGGAAATAACTCCAAAAGTACAGTGAAAAAAAAATCACTAAAGAAATTAAATTTCTTCTTATATATGTTAAGAGATTTACTGAAAGGAATTGGCTTATGTGATGGTGGTGGCTGGCTAGACTGTATAGGATTCACAGTCCTGTAGGCAGGTCCTCAGGTAGGACAGGCTGGAAAGTCTTGGGCAGAAGTTGGTACTGTAGTCACGGGTAGAATTTCTTCCTCTTCAGGGAAATCTCAGTTCTGCTCTGTAGGCCTTTCAACTGATTAGATGGAGCCCACCATCTGATGGAGAGCACATTCGTTTATTTAATGTTAACTGACTGTTGATGTTAATCATGTCTACAGAATACCTTCACAGCAACACCTAGATCAGTGTTTAATCGAATAACTGGGGACTAGCCACACTGACACATAAAAGTGACCATCACACATCCCAAATAAACTCCTCGTGCCTAAATGTTTGCTTTAGAGTCAGCTTTTGGAGGAACTCAATGTAAGATGCCCTGACACCACTATGTTCTTTTTGACTCAGCACAGCATGAGGTTCGCCTCCCCAAGGGAGGAAAGCGCGTTTTGAACACCAGCAATTCCCATGACAGCCCACACTCTCCAAACCCCATGGCTTCTTGCGTTTTCTCGTCCAGAATGTTATACGTTGGGAGATTGTGTCAGTTCTCTCTTGGCTGGTGTTTGCTCATGCGAGGCCAAGTTTGACACATTATTTTGGCTGCCACAGCCCCCTGTATCCATAAGCCAGTGTTTTCTGTCATCACCTTTGCTAAGCATCCCAGGATCCGAATAAATACCGCATCCCCTGAGTAGTATTTACAGCTGTCTGAAGAAGGTATTCACAGGAAGGTTTCTGATTTTAAAAAAATCTCCCCTATTTCCCCTGAGCCCAGCACTGAATGTTTTCACTACAAAGCCTGACTCAGGACAGAAAAATAGCAGATAAACATTGCCATATGTTTTTAAAGCCATGTAGGTTTTTTTTTTTTTGGAGTTAACTGATAGTCTGAAAACTTCATATGAGGATCTCTTATCATTTATAGTTGTTAGAAACAGGAGGGAGCAATTGGGTTGGGGGAGGCCCCATTTTTTCCTTTCAAGTCTTTTATAATATGTCCTGGAAAAATGCAGCAGGAGCCTAAAAACGGAGTACGTGCAGGGTGGGGGCCAGAAGCCAGCAAAATTTCTGTTGTCTCTATTTATAATAACAAGAGCTAAGGCTTATTGTCAGCGTCTCCGTCTCCATGCTAGGCACCACGCTACGTGTTTTGCATGCTGAATCTCATTTGATTTTCAAAACCACCCTGTGAGAGAGGTGCTGTTTTTATCCCCTAGTTTCAAGATGAGGAAATGGAGGCCCAGACAATCTGCAAACAATCTCATAGGTGTAAGTGTCAAAGCTGGCCTTGCACCCTGTCCCTGTCTGATTGCAGAGTATGTGCCCATAACCCACTGTGCCTCTTGTGGCTTTCGATGAGTTTCTAACGCCACCTGTGAAACTAATGTTGTAATTCCCTGCTATCCATGGAAATGCTCTCCTTTGGACGTCTGTGTCTCAGGGCCAGCGTTGAAAGTCGTTGCCTTTGGCTGGGCTCACACAGAAGGGAGTACAATTTTGAGGGAATTTAGTGGTAAAAATGAGAATCCTATAGTTCCACAAGAAAAAAAAAAGTCTATTTCCCTATCACTAGCAACATGTCATCCAAGGGAAATAACCTTTGTGACACGGAAACAATGTCGCTTAAGACATGGACTTGTCTCCCTACATTCAGTTAAATGATTAATTTTCTTCGTATTAACTTAAAATGAGCCCATTTAAAAGAGTACTTTTTTCCTTGAAAGCATTGCTCATTATGCTATCATTTTAAGTAATTAAATCAGAATAAATGGCTCTGTGAAGCTATTTTAATGTAACATCTAATTATATCTGACCTAGACTGTGAACTATAATCATTAAGTACATGAACTGTGTAATGTTCTGCACATTCTTTAATCATTTATATGGCGGAATTCAGCTGCGTGGAGCCGTAAGCAGGAACGGCATCTTCCGTGACACCTGTTATCTGCCTGGGATTGCCTTGGTGGCCTGTGAGCTGCCGCTCACCCTAGCTCAGCGTCCTTCCCTCTCTGTGGGTGCTCAGCTCCGTTGGAGGGAAACTGTATTTATATTTTGGATGCATGTTAACTACTCTGACAACAATCTCAGAACAAGTCAATGAAATGGGTAGCGATTATGAATGACACTTTTGGCAATTGAAATGTTTTCTGGGCCTGACAAAAGGTGGCCTCACCAGGGAGGACACCTCAGCGGATGAGCTAATTATGTCAGCCAGAAGGTGTCTGGACCACCAGTCATGCTCTGGCTGTTACTGGAACGGCTGCTCTGTGTTTGCATTTGCATTTGCAATGTTAAAGTCTTCAACTTGGCCATGGGAATGTGTCCTTGGCTGTGGCTCAAGAGAAGACCTCTCCAGAACCAGGAGGGATGTTTCAACCAAATTTGGGAAGACACGTCAGTATGACAGTTTTTTGTTTTTGAATTTGTAAGCCAGGAATTAAAAAAAAAAAATTCATTGCTGTTACTATAATTAGTTCCAATTTTGGACCATTTTACCCCCTCCGTCTTCTTTTGCATTTATCGTTCATATTGGGAAACTGTCCTAAGTTTTTTCTCTTTTTAAAATAGTTAAGCATGTCATGCTTTGGGAAATAAAGATGTTTGTTTCCATTGCCTCTTCTTGGGGGAGTGTGAAGCAGAAGATTTGGGTCTCTAAAATGGAAGTTCAAGTACACTGTCCCTTCTCTGCAAGTCTGAAAAGTTCTGAAGACTGGAAGTTTTATCGTTGCTCATTTGGTATTGAAACCTGCCCTGTCTTCTGATCATTTGGCTAAATCTGACCTTTACCGACCAATGTAGTTGGTTAAGCCATGTGGTTGAGCGCACTTCTGTGAATTTCCTCATGTCTCACTGCAGAAGTATTGTTGTGCTTGGTTATCACCTGCTGCCTTAGACCCACTAGGAATACCACATAGCTCCCTGTATATGCCCCTTTCTAAAGCCTGGAGAAGCTCTGATTTCCTGAACAGTTCTGGGCCCCAGGATTTTAGAGAAGGAGCTGTGAAGCTTGGAATAAAGATGATATCAATACCTATCATTTAGTGAACCGCCACCTGTCCTAGGTGCTTTACATATATTGTCACTTTTAATCTTTGTGGTCACTCATTGTATAGATTGTTCTCATTTAACAGATAAGAAAACTGCAGTTCTGAGAAGTGATTTGCCCAAGGACACACAGTGAACATATTTATCAACTTTATAAATATTCTTTTGGACAGACCAGTTATTACCACAACATTGTTTTCCTGGCCAGATACCCAGAATGCAGTGACTGTTCAGAATGCCTAATGGAGAGGAGACCGATTCATCTAAATCATTCGTTACTTGTACTTTATTTTGTGTCCCATTCTGGGCATTCCAGCCATCACCTCTTTCAGTACTCACGGCTCGTGGTCAAGGAGCACTGCCTGCATGTCAAGCACGAACCAGGTGTTTTTGCTCATTTCGCCATAACAACAGTCCTATAGGATGAGGACTTTTATCTCCCCTCCCTCACCCCATTTTACAGATGGGAAAACTGAGGCTTAGAGAGGTTACTTCAGTTGCTCTAAGGTCTTGCTGTTGTTGAACCCACGTTTGTGTGCCTGATGCCCAGTGAGGCCAAACATATGGAAACATGGGGGTTTGGAACAGAGGAACGTTTATGGCAAGGACCAAGCAAGGTGTACAGGCAGCTCGTGCTTAAAAGACCCAAACTCCTTGATGGTCTTTTGGGGAGAGGTTTTAAAGGCAAGTTTTGAGGTGACAGCTGTAGGATGCATGGCTGTCTTCTGATTGGTCGGTGGGCAGGTAACAGGGTGGTGCCCCAGGAATCTCAGTGTCAGCCTTCTAGTTCCAGCCAGTCTGGGGTCTGCATGCTTGTGATTAACCTGAGGTTATCATCCCCGACCTGGGTAGGACCTTGGTTCCTGTAGAAGAGCTCAGAGATCTGTTACCAGACTGTTAGGTCCATCGTGTGAGCATGAAGTGGGACTCTGCTTTATCTCTGCTCTGTCGTTTCTTGACTACTTTTCCTTTCTTTGTGCATTCCCTTTCTTCCCTAATTGCTACGTGTTTGAATCTGCCCTTGGGAACTCAGGGAAGGCCTATAGACAAGGAGCGGGGGACACGGAAAGGCTTTTGTTTGGTTTCAGTGCTATCCCTAAGTGTCCAGGCTGAGACACGGCCTGCACTTTCTCATCTCTAAGCTGAACTGCCACCACCTCGTCAGTGCACTCTCAAGTTTAGAAGTGTTAAAATTCGCCAAGACACAAGTAGAGAGTTCAGTCACTGCCAGTGTCACCCACAGCAAAAGAAAACTTTCAACCGCAGGCCCAAAAATCTTAAAGTCTCCTAGCCCAGTTTATGAAGCCAGCACCCTGAGAGGGGTCTCCTTTCTTTCCGGGTGGAAGACTGAAGGCCAGGCCCTGAGGACCTGTCTGTGTCGTCCGCACAAGGTTCATGTGGGGTGGAATAAACCCATGACATACCATTTCTGGGCTTCCGTCTTGACTCAGAATCTTAAGTCAGTTTCATGAAGGTGGCTTCCGGTTCCTATGTTAAATCAAATTAAATGTTTACTTGAATTACTGTCATGTAGACCAGGCCCTTTCTTAGGACTGGAGACAGACCAGTGAACCAGTCAAAGCCTCTGCTTTCAAGAAGCTTATGTTCTGGTGGCAGGGATGCAGTCATTGAGAAAATAAAGTGAAATGTAGTGGCCAGTGACTGCTCATGGGCGCAGGCTTCTTTCTGGGCTGATGAGAGTGACCTGGAATTAGCTCATGGGGATGGTCGCACAACCTTGTGAAAATATTAAAAGCTAATGCATTGCATACTTTAAATGGGTGGATTTTATGGTACGAGATTTATATCTCAATACAAATATGCCCAGAGGTATTAAGGGGTTAGAAAAAAAAGTCAAGCAAGGTGAAGGGTCAGAAGGTGCTGGGTGGGTGGGATGGTTGGGATGGCGCAGAAGATGCTCTCGGTGTTCCCTCATCTCCCCTCTGGCCCCCTTGGTTCACCCAGGGAGAATTTTGGTCCTGCCGGCAGCTCCCTGCCTCCAGCACCTGCATGGCTCTGATTCTGTGCCCAAGTGCCTTCTTCATATCATGGAATTTGTCCTGTATGAGTGGGTACAATCAGGACAGGTACCAGTGGGGAGTGTTATGGGCTGGATTGTGTCTCCCCCTCAAATTCATATTTTGGAGCCCCAATCTCCAGTACTTCAGAATGTGCCTCTGTTTGGAAATAGGGCCTTTCAAGAGGTGATTAAGTTAAAATGAGCCTGTTAGGATGAGCCCTAATCCAGTCTGGCTGGGGATCTGGTGAGCAGAGAAAATTTGGACACACAGAGAGACAGCAGGGATGTGCATGCCCAGAGGAAAGCCATGTGAGGACACTGGGAGAAGGTGGCCGTCTGCAAGCCAAGGAGGGAGACCTCAGAAGAAACCAAGCTTCTGAGATCTTATCTTGTGCTTCTAATCTCTGTAGCTGTGAGAAAATGAATTTCTGATGTTTAAGTCACTCCATGGTATTTTTGTTACAGCAGCCCCAGCTGACTTTGAGAATAGGCAAACCCACAACTCAAGCACATGGTGTCAGACTAATAATAATGTGATGAAGGCACGACCAGTCTTTGCTGGCTTGGGAGATGCAAACAGGGCCCAAGGCAAGGAACTCGAGTGGCCTCCAGAAGCTGGTAAAGGCAAGAAAACAGCTTCTACCTTAGAGCCTCCAAAGAGGAATGCAACTTTGCAGATACCTTGATGTTAGCTCAATAAAACCCATTTTAGATTTCCGAATTCCTGAACTGTAGGATAATAAATGTGAGTTGCTTTAAATCACTAAGGTTGCGGTCATGGGTTACAGCAGCAATCGGAAACTCATATATATCGTTTCTGTCCCATTCCCCATCTCTGCTGTGGAAGCAGGACAGCAGCCACAGACCATGTGTAAGCATATGGGGTGGCTGTGTTCCAATAAAACTTTATTTACAAACACAGGCAGTGGGCTGGATATGGCAGATGCCAGCATCTACTGAAAAGACCATTCTTTCCTGACTATATTGCAGTGTTCTGGACTGGACTTTTAAAATGTTTAGGAATTAAAGTATTTTACACCTGAAAGTGAGCCAAAAGTCTAGGAGATCTGACTGGTAGGTGGTCTAGGGGCAGGGATATGAACCTGCTCGCTCGCTCTCTCTTAAAGAGTGTGTGTGTGTGGTTTGTGTATGTATTAGGTATGTGTGTTTATGTGTAGGTGTGTGTATATATTAGGTAGGTGTATGTATTGGGCGTGTGTATAGGTGTGTTAGATGTGTATGTGTGTGTACAAGAGCGTGTATGTATAGGTGTGTGTATTTGTTGTGTGTCTATTAGGTGTGTGTATGCATAGGTGAGAGTCAAGGCCCCCTCTGTAGAGGTCCCCAGGAGAGGGTTTCAGGCCCAGAGGAAGGAAGGGGACTGGGGTCCAGCTATCTGACCCAGTAAGTAGGGCAAAGGGCAGGAGCCATAGCACCTGGTGTCTGGGAACAGAGTCATGAGCTGACCGGCTGCACAAGAGTCAGAACCTGGTTGGTTTCTTTATGTGCCTTTTGCCTCAGGCCAGATTGTTTCTCAAAATGGGGTCTCCCCTCAGAGGGATTTGGGATGGCTGCACCCATTGGGAGCCAGATGCTGGTGTGGGATGGGTGGCACACATTGCGCTGGTGAATCCCGTGCTTCTGGTCAACCCCACCCCCAGAAGGAAAGACTAACCGTGGACTCTCTCCCTGGTCAGCGAGGCAGGAAGTGGGCGATCAGCTCAGGCCACTCTCTCATCACTCAACTGGGAGCCCGCTTTTAGCTCAAAAAATAGATATGTTTTAGTTTCAGTGGGTGAATTTTCTCCACCTCGACTTAAATAATACAAATTCTGCCACCAAATTTTTCTAAACGTCTGTCTTCTGTGTAATTTGTATGTCACACTATCGAGACTGCTGCTTGAGATACTTCAGTGGATAAATTATTCTCTACTCCACTTCTGCAAAAAATTACACTCTTTGATGTGAAAATTATATGCACTTAGAGATATGCTAATACGAAAATGATTTGAGAAGGGTAGAAAAAGAGGAGCAGCTGACTCAGAGGCTGCTGCAGTCATTTGCACCTGCACTGGGCGATTCCTGAAGGGGGGGTGAGAACTTGCCAACTCTACTCACCCCAAAGTGGTTGTTAGTTTCAAAAGCCATTGATTTCTTGAAATCTGATGGAGGCCATTCTAATGCAAAATATGACCATTTAAAAAATATTAAGTGCCTGGGAGGTACTAGTGGAGATTAGCGTGGTATTAGGGAAACTTCAATACATTCATTCATGCACGTTATTCAGTGACTATTAGTGGTACACCCAGAGTTGGATGCGGAGAATAAACCAGATGGTGTGTCTGTCCTCTTGGAGCTGTCAGAACTTAAGATAGTGAAGGTCTGCTGGAAAGGAACGCTTGGAATCTACTCTGGGTGAGGCTGTTTCTTCTCAAGGGGTGGTCCATATAGCATCCTGTGGGAGATGCAGCTGTTCGGGCACTGGCTCCCCTAGACCCTCTCGAGTCAGAATTTGCATTTTAATAAATCCTCGGGTGACTCATACTCACGTTCATCCTTGGCTACTCATTAGAATCATCTGGGGGAACTTTAAGCAAGTTCTGAGGCCCAGAGTGCACTCCAAGCCAATCAAATCAGAACCTCTGGGGGTGGGACTCAGGCATCTGTAGAAAACCACTTCTCTCAGTGCCCTGAGTCACAGTTGCTGGAGGCGGGATCCAGGAACCTATTTGTAGCAAGCCATTCAGACAAAACCTGTTGGGTAAGTGCTCAGAACTCCTTGAGAGAGGAGATGGTGGAAGGAGAAGTGGGGTAAAGCAGAAAGGAGAATTCAGTCTGGGGATGGGTGGCTGAGGAGGGTCCTGAATCTCACAGCTTGCTTTAACTTTTAAACATCACTTCAGACTTTCAGAAAAGTTGCAAGAACTGTACAAAGAACTTCCTTATATTCATCACCCAGACTTCCCAACCCAAATGTCAACATGTTGTCACGGTTGTGGCTCCCACTTCCCACTCTCCCGGGCTTTCTTGAGTATATGTGCATATGATATAATATGTGCGTATACACATATGCACATACATATTCCCCTCATCCCCAGCCATTGACAGTAAGTTGCAAACATGAGTCCCTCTAACTTCAGTATGTATTTTCTAAAAACAAAGACGTTCTCTTTCAAAGCACAGGACAAAATCAGATTGTTAACACTTGATACAAACCTATTGTCTAATCCACAGACCATATTCAGATCTTGTCAGTTGCCTTCATAGTGTCCAAGTCAAAGAACATGTGCTGCATTTCATTCTCATGTCTCTTTGGTTTTCTTTAAGCTAGAACAGTCTTTCTTGGGGTTTGATGACACAGATGTTTTTGAAGTGCACAGGACAGTTGTTTTATAAAGCATCCCACACTTTGGGTTTTTATCTGGTGTCTCCTCGTGAATGCCCTCAGGTTATGCAACTTGGGTGGGGGACTCCACTGAAATGATACCATAGCCTCCTCAGTGCATCAGATCCAGGTGCCCTTGACGTTGCCTGTCACTGGTGGCATTACTCTTGATCACTTCGTTACAAGGCCCTCTGTCGGGTTTCTCCTGTGGAAAGTTCCATTTTACCTTTGCAATTCCTTATTTTGTGATAAGAGACTCTGGGACTCTGTAAGTAGTGTTCCTCCTCAAACTTTTACCCACTGGCTTCATCGTCCGATGACAATTCTTGCCGGAATCAGTTACTATCACCATGTTGGCAAAATGGTCATTTTCTAATTTCATCATTCCTCTGATTTCATTATTAGTGTTTTTTTTATTATGAGGAAGAACTTTCTCTTCTTCTTACTTGTTTATTTATTTGTACAAGTTCATGGAGTCTTAATTTATTCCATGTGTTAGCATTTGTTTATTATTTCATATTCAGATGATCTTAGATTTGGCCAGTGGGAACCCCGTCAACCTGGCTCCTGTGTTCTCTGGACATGTCCCCATCAGTCTTTGATCACTTTCTTACTTTCTGGGCCAATAAGACTTTCCAGGCTTCAATTTCTCTTTAGGTGGCTTGAAATGCATTGGGGTGACACCTCCTGGGAGGATTCTCACAGCTTAACACTGCCTGATAGAATAAGGAAAATTTTAGTGAATAGCATGAGTAAGACAATCTCCTTCCTTGGATTTTTAGAGCATATGAAAATGCTATACTTGACTTTCAACAGTGGGTGTTCTCCTGAAACAGTGTGCAAAAGTGAGTATTAAATTCTGTTTAAAATAATACAGTTGTCTTGTCTACACCTAACTCCATAACATCTTTTGTGTGTGTGTGTGTGTAGGGAGGAGGTAATTAGGTTTATTCATTTATTTCGTTTTTTGGAGGAGGTACTGGGGATCGAACCCAGGACCTCGTGCATGCTAAGCATGCACTCTACCACTGAGCTATACCCTCCCTACTGTCACATGTTAAAAACAATTTTCATTTATGGACCCTTTCCATAAATTTCCATAAGATTTAACTTAGTTCTCACAGAAAAAGCAACTTTTATTGCCATTTCAGTTTTTGAAGTGAGTCCTCACCAGCAATACCTCTCTTTTAGCAAATAACAGTGTTACTAAAACAGGCTTCAAAAATGGGCTAAGTATTCATACCCCGAGAGAGAGAGAGTGGTCTCTTGAGTAGTCACTGTATATTTTCTTGATTTCAGAACTTTTCCAGATGGAAAGTTCTGGAGTCAAGTATTCAAAGACGGATGGGGACACAACCCCAGAGAACACAGGTGCCAGTTTGACAGGGCTCCTGCTGGCCAAATCTGGAATCACTTGAATGTTAAATAGTACACAAGTGTAACCCATGGAAGAAGCTGAGAACCCATGAGCTTGTGTAAGTAAGTAAATAAATAAATAGGGAGGTTCTCATGTGAGAACGATTTTGCTCCAGGGGACATCAAGTGATGTCTTGGGATATTTCTGGTTGTCACAGCAGGGTAGGGGAGGAGTTGTTACTTGGTAGAGACCAGGGATGCTGTTAAACATCCTGCAATGCACAGGACAGCCCCAGAGGAAGAATTACCCCTCCCAAAATGTCGTGGGGCTGACGTGAAGAATCCTGCCCCAGGGGACAGCGTCCGTGGTTTCCCAAGGTATACTCTGGAGAACACTAATCCCCAAAAGTGCACACTCAAAATGGGGCTGAGGTTATTTTGAAAATGTGGCGACACACGGCTCAAACTTGTGGATTCACAATGCGTACAAGTATATTAAAGGCCCTGAGAAGACCTGCAGTCACACAATGGAAAATAAAGAAATGTTATTGTTTGAACTAAGTGTATCCCAAATGAACTGGCCTCTAAAACCCTTTCTTTATGGAATACTTTGTGAAATATTGAACTAGTCTCTGATCTGAAAGATGTACGTGTCTGCTTTCTATTGAGTTTGATAAATCTGGCTTGTGGCCTCAAGGACATCGCAGGGAAAGATGGAGGTGGGAGCATTTCTAAATTCCTTATGCAAGAATCCCTGTAGATCTGGTTGTCACCAACTCAATCACTTGATTTCACGCAAAAGTCTAGACGAAAGGTGTGGCACCACTGAGACGGTTTTAGCAGCAGTGGTGTTCTCTTCTCCAGTTATCCACGGGTTTTAATCACCACTTGTTATGGACTTAATTCCCCCCTGCAGAGATCATACGTTGAAGGCATAACCCCCAACATGACTGTATTTGGAGCCTCTAAGGACGTTGTTAAGCTTAAATGAAATCATAAGTGTCCAGTCCTAATTCCACAGAACTGGTATCCTTATACAGAGAGGAAGAGGCACCAGACATCTCACTCCTGGTGCACATGTGCATGGGGGAAAGGCCTGGTGAGGACATAGTGAGAAGGCAGCCGTCTATAAGCTATGAAGAGAGGCGTCACCAGGAAATAGCCCTCCCAGCACCTTGACCTTGGGCTTCCCAGGCTCCAGGTCTGTGAGAATATGTAAGCTGTTTAAGCCGCCCAGTTTGTGGCGGCTTTTTCTGTGGCTGCCTGCACCGTCTAAGACACCAATAAATGGTGATGCAATTGGAGTCGTGATTTTAAAAGTAGAGGAAAATCTACTGTAAGGTTAAGTCCACAAAGGCATGTACTTCTCTAGGTATTTGACTGTTTTCAGATTTGCATTTCAGTTCTTAAAATGTGTCTAATCAAGTTACAAATAGAAATGAAGACAAGTGATTATTTTTAATCTCCAAATTACAGCCAATCTCTGTTCTAGACCTTATTGGACACAATAATTCAGTAAGGTTTACTTTTACTTTTCCATGTGAGGCTGAGATTGCTGGTTGCTGCCCATTATTGATTCTCCCCTCTTTTCTGAGTAACAGAGGCCCTCCTATTTGAGGTGGCAACGCACCCAACAAAAGACAACATTTCAGTTTTGCTTACAGTTAGGGGATGTATGTGACTCTGGAAACCTTGTGTGGGACTTTGGGGAAGACTGTGAGAAAAATTGACACACCTGGGAGAGGAACTCCTTTGTCTTTCTCTCTTGCATCACTGCTGGCCTGGAATGCACATATGGTAGCTGGGGTGCCAGCAGCCATCTTGGGCCACAAAGTGACTCAAGGATGGAAGCTACTCACTTTTGAGTTTAGCAAAGCAGAAAGACAGGAGCATGCATGTCTGATACCATGGAGCCACCATAGTAACTCTAAAGTATCTGGCCCTGAATTTCTCTTATTTATGTGTAAGGAAAAAAAAATCTAACTTATTGTTATTTTGGGTACATATGTCTTTTTAGTTTTTAATAAATATAGTTAATAATTTTCCAGCTTTGCATTCAATACACATATGTATACATGCACAACAGACACTCCTTGAATTAAAAAATATGTTGAGAACAATGCTCTCCTTTAGGAAAGCATGCACTTTCCCCTGAAGATAATTTAATTTCATTGAATACCTTCCCACAAGAGGTATTTTACCCCCTGCAGAGGGAATGGATTCTACTGAAAATGGTACATGTTTTGTTCCGCCTGTTTTGTATACATTCCAAAATAAATGAGTACACTAATAATTTGGTGCATGCCAAATGATTTGCACCATATGCCTGTGTCAGGAATAAAGGGGTTCAGTGCATTTTCTTATCTGAGTGTTGAATTGGGTTCCTAAACCTCCTGGCCAGCTGCATCAGGTGACCATTTGACTGCAGCAGAGTGGGTCTAGGGCAAGCTGGCCACACTGCTTCATCTGGGCAGAACCGTGCAAGCATCTGTACCCAAAGAGAGGCATTTCTCCCTCTTCTAAGAGATTTAAGTTAAGGGGCCTCTGAAGTGCTATAACAGATAGGTTATGGAGAAGGAAGGCAATGTGTCTGCTAAGGAAGATCTCCATCCTGCACTCCCTCAGGACGCTGCACTGTTCATTCAGGGTTACCAGGAGTATTAGCTCCCCTCTCACCCTTCCCTCCATCTTCTCATGAGTAGTGATAATTGTCAACATTTATTGTGCATTTATTATGTGATAGTATGTGCTCTATATCCTCTGCTCATTTTATCTGTAGGTATCATTATTAATATCTTCAAGCTGGCAAGCTAAAGTTTAAAATATTATGTAAAAATCACATCTGCTGAGGGGGAGGGTATAGGCCAGTGGTAGAGTGTGTGCTTAGCATGCATGAGGTCCTGGGTTCAACCCCGAGTACCTCCATTAAAAATAGCTAACTAACTAAAAAACTAACCTAATTACTTCCCCCCTAGTTAAAAAAAAAACTTTAAAAATCACATCTGCAAAGACCCTATTTCCAAATAAAGTCACATTCTGAGGTCCTGGGTGGATATAAATTTGGAGGGCGTTGGTCTTCAACCTACTGGAATGCTCAAGTTTTTAACTCCTGGGGGAATCCTGTCTTATGTAAAAGCCTTCCCCATACAACATTTAGTTTTGATTGTGTGTATGTATGTATGTATGTATGTATGTATGTATGTATGTATTCATTCCCCTGGGGAGAAATTTCACATAGGATGCCTAATGCTTCTCCAAATGTGAGTTCTATCCTAAGAGACCAAGATGTATTCCCCTTCACAGGCGTGAGGACAGGTCCAGCCCATTTGGCTTTTACTGGGTGTCACCGCTCCATCCATCAGGCTTGGCTGTGTCCAGAAGGCTGTTTTCATGCATTTTTATGGCTGCTGGAGACTCCATTAAAGGCACGTTCAATCAGCGCCCTGACAGTGACGGAGCCCAGTTGCTCACCAATTCTCTCTCTTGAAATTTATAGAGATCATAAAAGACTCGTACGAAATCCTTTGGCCTCTGCATTTGGGTTGCAGAGTGTCTCCTTTAGAAGGAAAAATGCCACTGAAGACCATTTAGACGTTTGGTTTTTGCATTTCCTGGGGTTGGGTTCCTAAGCCGCTCTTCCCACCCAGGCCCTGGGCCTCTTGCTACAAAACCCACGCTTGAGAAGTAGGGACCCTTGTTAGAAGGGACAGAAATAGTGCTTCTTGATCTTTTTTATTTTTCCTTTTCCATCTTCCCAGGGACTGGAAACCTATCAGCAAGGTCCTGACCTTGGGATCACAGCAAACCTGCAATTCTGCCATTTGGAAATAACCTGAGTTGGGCCGTTGGCATCCATGCAGCCTCTGGTATCCACCCCTGGGATAGATGTGGTGGATGTCTGAGTTTGCCAACCCTGCCTCCACATTAGGAGAGAGCACTTTGCCTTTGCTTTGGGGGCTGTCCTGCTTCACTTACTGCTGACTCCTGGCCCCCAGCCTCCCTGATACCCACACCTGGACAGATCAGACGCCTTTCCAAGCCTTCTGTTGGAGCTATTAAAAAGCTCATGTGCCACAAGGATTGTGCATGGCCTTTTGCCCTCAAAGAGTTTCTCCTACTTTCTTATTTTTCCTCTACTCTAGTCTGTATTCTAGAGGGCTGGCCCCTGCAGGCTGTATTTCCCTAGCATCCTTACCATCTGGCTTCTGGCTGGGTTGGGCCAATGAGAGGCACCAAGAAAGACTGAGGGTGAGGCCAGAGTAGTTCTCCCTCCCCCTCCCTGTCATGGGCAGCACCTCCAGCAGCATCTGCAGCTCCTCTGTAGCTCCAGCCTCTGGGCTCCAATTACATCATTCTGCTCTCTTTGTCTCTCTGATATAAGGGAGGCAGTACCTTCCTAATGTGGCTGATCTCTCTGGATTAGTCGTCATCCCCAGTTATCTTCTAAGCAATTCTACCACCTCTGTAACCAGTTCCCTGCATTAACTTTTTTCTGATGTAAACACTCGAGGTGATTTGTCTTCATGAGTGATACAAGAAAAAAGTAATCCAGAAATGCAGCAGGCCAACACATGGAGAGTTAGTCTGAGAAGGAAGCTGACAGGGAGGAGAGCAGGGTTGAGAAAGAAAAAGAGGAGAGGATGAGTCCTAATGCTATTTGAGCTCCTGGATACAGCTATGCCTGAAGTCCCTAGGCTTTTCTTTTGTGTTAGCCAACAAATCCCTCTCTGTCTCCACTTTGTTTTTCTTGAGCCAGTTTGAACTGGGTTCACGTCACTGCAGCTGAAGGTCCTGTCACAGCAATATTGAATGTACTAAAATGCACATTAAGCATTGTTTTTTTATTTTGGTTTTGTTTTTAGCAAAAGGTCTGCTTTTGAAAGTTGATTCATCAGAGGCAGCAAATCACCTTAGAATAGAAATTTTTTTTGGAAAAGTCATTGAAGATTCTCTGATAAGCCAAATGTGAGGAAAATACTCACTTAGAGTTCCCAGAGGAGACTTAAAGGAATTATTTTACCATGCTAAGCTGCACTGTTTTTTTTTTTTTTTAATTCTGATTTGTAAAAATCTATGTGTATATCATGGATATGTGCATATATTACAACTAATCAAATTATATATCTTCTGTACAGTTTAGTCCATGTCAATTATTCTTGAATAGATTTGGAAAATGCCAAAGAAAGCACAGAAAAAAACAAGTAGACAGGAGTACTATTCAGCAATAAAAAGGAATGAACTACTGGCATGCAGGATACATTCTATCTAACTCTGCAGATAAATCTCAGACTCATGCTGAGTGAAAGAAACAGACATAAAGGCAGATGTGTTGTGTCATTCTACATATATGAAACTCTACACAACACAAATCTAATATATAAAGACAGAAAGCAGATCAGTGGTTGCCCAGGAGCAGAAGTGCAGAAAATTATTTGGGATGAGACACAAGGAAACGTTTTGGTGTAATGGAAATGTTCCATGTCTTCACTGTGGTCGTAGTTACACAGGGGTATAAATTAGCCAAACTCATTGAAATGTACAATTTGAATTTTACAGTATGTAAACTATACCTCAGTAACTTTGGTATTGTTAAAAAAAAACAATGTGTACATTCAATATGACAGTATTTTCCCCAAGTGAAGAGCTATCATTAAATTCACAGTATGCAGTCCCATGATTGGTGCATTAGGATGGAGGAAATAAGGTAACACAAATGAAACCACTACATCCTGGAGGGTGAGTGTTGTGTCCAATGAGGAGAAGGCTTGGCTAGGCCAGAGAAGGGAGCGTGTCTCAGAGAGTCCTTTTAACAGGGCTCTTAGCTGGCACTTCTACCCCAATTCAAAAGCCTGTTGGAAGCTAAGCAGAAGCCTCTGACAATAACTTTAGGGTCCATGACTATAAAGTAGAACTGTGCAAAACCCAGGCATGGATGGAGGTGGGTGGATATAAATCCACATTCCCAGCAGGTGGATGGGGTGGAGTCCTGAGAGCTTGGGTGAGGACAGCTGGTGGAGGAAACTGATCATGTCTATGTGATTTTTATGGGCCAGGTGTCCTCACTGCCAAGAGTCTTAGAATTTCTCTGGGAGTCAAGCAAATGTTCATGAAATGGGCTTTGTGAAATTCACTGGATGGGCTTGAAGTCACTACAAGAACATTAAAAGAACGCTAAGCGATTTTGGCCTCTGTCCTGATGAAGTAAGGCATTTGGTTACAATGAAGTCTTAGAATGAGTCACTGAGCCTGCCGTGACCATGGCAGCAAAGTTCAAATAGTCCCCAAGGAATGCACCAGCACAGGCAAGGCTGTGCTGCAGTTACTGGGTGTTGAGGGGGACAAGAAAGAGTCAAGAGTATGGATGTTGTGGCATTAAGGAGTGACCTCAATGTTATGGCCAAAGGGGAGATGGTGACAGAAGGTTCTGCCCTTTTGCACTTTCTTTCCCTCTAGCCCTTTCTCCTCTTTTTCTTTATTCTCATAGGCAATGTATTGGTTATCTATTCCTGAGTACTCAATTGCCCTCCAAAACATTTAGCAGCTTGAAAACGACATGCATCTGTTCTGTCATAGTTTCTGTGGGTTAGCCATCTGAGCATGTCTCATCTATTGGTGAAGAAGCCACTGGCACTGCTAATAATGTAGTTTATTGCCTAGATTCAAAATGGAAGGTGATGCTAAACTTTAGGTAAATGTTAATGAGAAGGATATGCAATTTTTATTCCCATCCAAGTTCATACACCTCCTAAATGCTGTCCAGAGACCATGGGCACCAGCTACAGCGGGAAGAACTCTCCACTCTCCATGGGTAGCTTTTCTCACTCACCTGCTCTCTGCGCTATCCTCAGCGACTTTCACAGAGAAAGGAAGGGTAGGCCAGAGAGTCAGGCAAGTGTGGACTGATGATTGGTTCAACTGCTTTGTGGCTCTGTGGCCTTGGGCAAGTCACTTGACCTCTCTGAGCTGCAGTCTCTTCATACCTATTAAATGTGGATGTGTAGACAAATAGGGTCGTAAGGAATACAGTGCCTCATGTCAAGACCCTAGTACACAGGAAATGATGAGTTACAATTTATTATTACTCATCCTCTGAATTCTCTGTATCCAACTTTCAAGAACCAGATTAGCCCACATTTCCTCTATGAGGACATCCCATTTGATGTCTTATCTCAGTTTCCTCCTTTGGAATTCCTCTTTGTAAATCTAGACTGGCACTTGGATATCAATTTGTGAGTATAATTATATGTGTATGTTAATGGGCTGGTGAAAACAAAATAGCTTCTACCATCTTCTAAGAATAGACCAGGTATTTTACACACCTTATCCCCTTTAAACTTACATTAGTCATCTAGTCATCTTTCTTTTCAATCCTCACAGTAACCTCCGAAGGCAGGTGCCAACGTCATCCCATTTTACAAATAGAGAAACTAGGGACCAGATGAGTGAAATGATCTGTTCAAGTTTACAAGGTTTGTTGATAGCAAAGCCAGGAGTCTAACACAGAGCATCTGGCTCTGGGGTTGCTGATAACACGAACCACGACTTCTTTCAATTCATTTTTGCTTTGCTGTTGTTTCCTGTGAGCATATGGCACAGTTCCTGACATACAGGCAGGCCCACATTCTATGCCCCGTTGCTGAGGGAGAAATAGGGAGAGAGAATGGGGCAGTGTGGTATGGTGGAGGGGGTTCTAGAATGAGGAGAGAGCCCTGGTTATCATTCCAGCTCTGAGACGCCCTATGGGTTGGTCCTGGGAGGCTACTGCTTTGCCCCTTTGGAAAAAGGTCCTCAGCCTCTACAGGTAAGAGGTTAAGTGCCTGGGCTCTAGAGCAGCAGCCTGGATTCCCGTCCCCAGATCTCCAACCTTGTCGCGTGACTTTGGCCAGACCCAGGTTAAATCTCAGTTTCCTAGTGTGTAAGATGGGTCGTGACTTTCAGAGGCTGGGAGAATAAAACGAGCACGGGCACATCTACGCGCTGTAGCTCTGTATTGTATATTACACAGCGCTCTTTGCCTGGCACACGTGCCGTGCCGTAAGGCGAGCGTTTACGCCTGGCACGTACGATGTACCGTAAAGCGAGCCGCGGTGAGGCTGCCGGGATGATGGTGATGGCGGCAGAGGTGCTGTCCTGACTGAGGGAGAGCCGGACGCGAGAGACGACATCTCAGGAGACTAGTGCACTTGGCAAAGAGGAGGCAGGAGGTGAGGCTGTGCCGACTGGCCCCCCTGAGCTGGACCACACAGCCGCTGGCGCCTCTTCAAGCCAGTGGGTCGCCGTCCCCACGGCTGAGATGCTAAGATGACTTCCGCTGAAACCACAAGAGGAGGCTGGAAAGTTAAAGAGTTTCAGTCAATTAGCTTTTTGCTATGTCGACATGGTATTTGGCAGCCAGTTTTTTTTTTTTTTTCCCCTCATGGACTTGTCCACATGAAATAATTTGGGGGAGAAGAGCATTTTGAAGGCATAGGCCACGACGACAGCAGAGCATCGCTCGAGAGGGACAACCCTTGGCACCGGACCCGTTTGCCTGTGAGTCCTGCCTCTCTCAGCACCAGCTGGGGTCTTGGGGGATGTTAGTTAGCAATGTTGAGCCTCAGTTTATTCATCTGGAAAATGCAGGTTATTGGTTCTTACCTCCCTAGCTTTTTTTTTTTTTTTTTTCCTACTCCACGTTTATTGGGGCCAGAGAGACTAAAACAGGTATTTTCCTCTCCAGTACTCCAGTACACTGTGCATGTGCTTGGATCAAAATAAACTTTCAGTAAATGGAAGCTATGAATATTGTCATTAACAACAGTAATAAATGGTGGAGTTTCGCCTTGGGTCCATGTTGCCCATTCTAGGAACAGATTCACCCCTCGGATGGCCAATGACATAAGCACAGTCCAATAGGAGAGACAGATGATACTTTCTTGGTATAGCATATTTCGTTGTAAAAGATATATTTTGGCTCTTCATCTGGCCAGCCTTCTTACTAAAATTCTAAGTTTGGTGATGCAAACCATGATTAATCTCTTCCTATGGAAAGTTTCAAATAATATAATCTGTGCATGAAGATGTTTGAAATGTTATCATTTTATCATCCAAATTAGCTTTGCATGAGTTCCTTGGAGAAACTCAAAGGAAAAAGATCCCTTTATTCATGCCAGAGAGACCAGCAGGAAACATTAAAAATGTCTCTAAATGTCGAACAAAGCTCCATTGTGAATGGGAGACGGTATGGGCGATAAATAAACGTTATCCAAATCTCGTAAAAACCAAAAAGGTAACTGGCAGAAAGACTGAACTGGTCATTCACTCATAAATAAATATACGGCCGTCTTAAACATCCTGGCATATCCTGTTTCGGTGATTCATGGCCATTCACTGAAGACAAGGATTCCTGCCTTGGAAGATTTAACACCCTGGGCTATATGTCATTGTCTTGTTAACAGTCCTGGAGGTGGGATGAGCTCTGGTTAACTGGCCTTGCTGACACCTGTGTTTAGTTAGAGGTTTGGCTAAAGATGCCTAGAACTGTGAAAATGACCCCCCTCACTGCATGCTTCGCTCCTTCCCTGGAGAAAACCTCTTTGCCGTAGGGAAGCCAATGCCCAGCAAAGCAATACAGAGAAAGTGCAAAAATTGTGTTTTTGGAAAGAGCCCTTCAAACCTGAATTTCATGGCTAATTGCATGGTTTCATCTAGATTTTGTTAGCACTTGTGCAATTAGTTCTTGTGGGCTCTTGGCAGCTCAGCAATCGATCTTGGTTCCCCCCTACTGTTATCTCTCTGACTCCCTATTCACCCTCTATGCTAGGCCACTCCAGAGAGCAAATGTTTATGGTTTGATGAATAGGTTCCTACTTGCATGACGTTTCTGATTGATTGGTGGTGTCTGCCGGAGTACTCTGTGGGAATGGATTCTGCTGCTTTGCCTGAGATCAGTGGGAAAGAGTGCTGATTGATTTGTGATGTCTGGTACAAGTATAGGACTGGACAGTATAGGGATGTATGCCATCTATATGCATCCTAGCCATGCATTTTAGATATGAATGAAGCACATGGAATAGTCTGTTAGCCAGCTTCTGATTTTCTCCTGGTCGACTAGGGCAGGGTAGGAATTTGGGTAGTTAGGGGATTTGGGGTTATACAGGGGCTCTTTTAAGCATTGGATGAAGGGGTGATATCCCCTAAGGTACTGTGCAGCTCCAGTTACTAGGTCCACAGTGGCTCCTACTGTGAAATCTCAAGCTTGTTTTCCTAGATTGTTTCCACTGCAAATTTTATACAGTGGCCCGTGAAGAGAAGTAAGATGGTAAGGTCAGTTTCAAGGATTTAAAGTGTGTACTGAGTGACTGAAGATCTAAAAGGTGTGGTTCCAGATACTGAAGAGGGATTGAGGGAAGGGGTATTGTGATGCCAGGCATTTTACTCATAACTTCTTTTACGTTTTTGAGGTCTCTGTGAGTTAGATTTCAGGGGTCTCCATCTTCCAGGTGTGAAAACAGGAGCTCAGAGAGGTTGAGTTACATTGCTATAGCCACACAGCTGGTGGTATGTGCTGGAGCTGGGAGTCATACCTAGGTCTCCATGACCTCCAGATCTGGGCTCTCTCCTTTCTGGGACACCCACCACTATATTAACCTCCACTATTTCTGTCTCTAGGAAACAATGGCCAAGGACATCCAGATCCCTGAAGCTGAGGAAGTCTGCAACAGAGGCTGATTTCTTACCCTGCGAAAGGTCTTCCCCTCACCCATCCCTGCCCAGGTACTGGCACACCCTGCCCCTCTCAACATGAGTGTGTCTTCCTCCTTTCCTGCATGCTGGATGGAGTGGTTCCCAGGGTAAGGTCCCAAGGCTGCGTTATGCAGAAGACACCATTTTAGAGCTCTAATAAATAGCTGTCAGATTCAGTCCTCCCAATCGGGGAGAAGTCACTCCAAGAATATGTTCCCTGCTGAGATGATTTAAGTGCGACTAACTGTCTTGCTTGGTGGAAACCAGGCTAGGCAAAGGGAGGAGGTGTTGGGAAAGTGGAGGATTCTTCTCCTAAAGAGGCCTCAGGGATTAAAGTAGTCCCTTCTGAGGTCTCCTGTCGGATGAGTGATGGAATTTTATCTCCTTGTCAGTGGAGCGAGCAGAACATGATGGGCTGGGGGGGGGGGGTGCCTGCTGCCCCCCTGCAGAGAGGAAGTGAGAATAGAAGATTCCTGCATCACCCTCTTAGGAGACTGGGGAGGGCAGGGCCGGCCCTCTGACCCATTCTCGCCTTCCTTCTGGGAGTAGTGACACACAGTTTAACTGCTGTCGGTAAATTTCCTGACAAAGGCGTCGTTTCTCCCTGGTTTGCTCTTCTTGGAGAAAGAAGAATAGCACAAAGGCTTTCTGCACCCCATACGTTTGTGTTAGGTAAGAAGGGCTCACTGCTGCAGCGGAGAACCCTGAGTCTCAGCGGTGTAGGGTAATAAAGCCTCATTTCTCGCTCTTGTCACAGTCCAGTGGTGGTGGAGCACCAGCTCCACTCAGTCATTCAAGGCCCCAGGCCCCTTCTGCCCTTGGCTCTTCCATCCCTTAGGGTCTCAGCATTCTCCCCGTAGTGTCTGGGGAAGAAAGCACAAAACGTTACGTAGGACATGGGGCTAGGCCTGGAAGGGGCGTCTGTCACTGCTGCCCACGTTCCATGGAGCAGATCTGTCATGTGGTCCCATCTCTCTGCAGGGGATGGGAAATATGGTCTATCTGTGTCCCCAGAAGGAAAGGGAGATGGAATTTGGTGAACTGTCTCAACCTCCACCTAAAATGGCCAAATCCCTAAGTCAAGAAAACGAACAAACCAACAACAAGGGGAGTAGCCCCAGCCCAGACTTATTTGCTTACTTATATTTGAATAGAGAAATTTTCCATCTCTAGAATCGAGGTCCTCACTTCTCGAAATGAGTTACACAGTCTGCTGAAAGTGTGTCATCAGGGCCAAAGGGCAGATGTTCCCACCAGGTCAGCTTAGGGCATCATGTTGGCACAGCAATTTTACCTGAAATTTTAAGGGAATTAAAAATGTTGAATTTTTACTTTCTTCAAAGTTTTAGATACAAGCATACCTAAGGGAAGCCACAAGATGTCTGATATTCCTTGAGTTAGGAGCCTCACGCAGTGAAGGGTCCTTTTATGAACCTTAGGGCTATTCTTCCTCTTTTCTTTACATTTAGGGGAAGTTGAGGAAACCGCTTGTGAAACATTTGACTCAAGATGTGTCCTTTCCTCAGTTCTAAGTAACCAGCATCCAAACTCAATGGGGAAAATGAGCTGGGAGATGACACGCAGTCTAATGATACTAGAATATTTTCTGAATCAACTGTGAATCAGATACAGTGCTAAAGGCTCACGTGTGTTCTGGTTATCTATTGCTGAACAGCAAACTACCAGACAACTTAGTGGCTAAAACACCCATTTGATTATCTTGTGACTTTATGCACCAGGCTTTAGGCAGGGCTCAGCTGGGCGAGTCTTAGGCTCTGCAAGACATCAGCTGAGCTCGCTTGATGGTCCTGAGCTGGCAGGCTCCTCTAATGGCTTCACAATGGCTTTCCTCACATATCTGACACTTGGGCCAAATAGCTAGAAGCCTGGGTTCAGTGGGACCCTTTCCCCTTACACGGCAGCTCAGGGCTCCAAGAACAAGTGTTCTGAAAGGGTTGGGCAGAAGCTTCAAGGCTTCTCATGACCTTGCTTCAGAAGACCTGAAACTTCTGCCACATTCTATTGGTCAAGCAGACCGGTAAAACCAGCTGGTTGAAGGCAAAGGGAATTAGAGTCTACTTCCAGTGGGAAAGCTCACCAAGAGATTGCGGCCAACCTACATCGACCATGTGTGGATTATCTCATTTCATCTTCATAGCTTCCCTAAGAGGTAGACATTACTTTTATTCCCATTTTACAGTTGTATAAACTTTATTTACTTGGTCACTGATTCCAGGACCTAATAATCCACACACTCTCTAAATAGAGTTTGTACTTTCAGAGGCTTAATTTAAGTGACCGCTGAATAGAAGGGTTCATTTATTAAAAGTTCCTTGTCCTACCAAGTAGCTTAGAACTTAAAATGATGGCCCTGATATTAATGATAGCTAACTTTTCGGATACTTTCACGTGCTCCTAACCTTTGATCCCTGTAAGAGTTGTGCATGTTTGTTTGATAGATTATATTCTTATTCAAAACATGGGCCCCTCCTCCACGTGGGAGGACTTTGCTTTCCACCCTGTTGCTTCAGTCTTGGCTGTGTGGTGAGTCTGAGGCTGCGCAGCATGAGGAGAAGTGATGTGCGCCACTTCCAAGCAGAAGCGTTTGCGTTCGTTACGTGGTTCTGCCAGGATCTCTTTTCTCCCAGTGATGCCATTCCAGCCCGCATCACAGAAAAAAGATCCTGTGAAGCCAAGCCACAGCCAACCCACGATGGACACGTGAGTCTGGCAAGCAATCAACTCTTGTTACCAGCCAGCCACTTCGATTTTGGAGTTGTTTGTTACTGCATTATAATTTAGCTGACTGGTACTATTAATTTTCCCATTTTACAGATATTGAAACAAGTAGAGAACAGTTAAATAACTTGCCCAAAGCCTAGGACTTAACCCTAGGCTGTTTGATTTCGGAGCCCTGATCTTAATCTTTTATATATAATTGGTGAAAATGAAGACTCAGACAGGAGAAGCCACCTGCTTGAGTTGTGTGTTTGGCTACAGTCTTCATCAGTTTGGGCTGCTACAACAAAAAGACCATAGACTTCGTGGCTTAAACAACAAATTTATTTCTCACAGTTTTGGAGGCTGGAAAGTCCAAGATGAAGATGCTAACAGATCTGATGTCTGGTAAGGCCCCACTTCCTGGCTTACAGACAGCTGCCTTCTTGCAGGCTCTCACATGGATACAAAGTAGAGATTGAGAGGGAGAGAGAGAGAGATTAAAGCAAGCTCTGTCAAGTCTCAAGTGTCTTCCTTTAAGGGTATTAATCCCATTATGAGAGCTCCACCCTCAGGATCTGATTCCCTCCCAGAGGCCCAGCCTCCAAAAACCATCACCTTGGGAATTTAGGCTTCACCATGTGAATTTGGGAGTAACACAAACACATATTCCGTAACAGCTACCTAACGAGCAGCTTGTCCGATCTTTTGTTCGCTGACAACAGCTTGGGTGCCAAAGGCAGGCATCTCGCAGTTTCAGGAGAGAGCCACTGACGTGTCTTATGGCTGAGGGTGCAGCTGAGTAGTTTATTTTATCACAAGAAGGGCAACACTGTATAAATATTTTTTGAGCATCCTATAGTATTTCATAGTATTTACGAGGTAGACATCACTTGGGATGATTTAGCCTTTCCTGGCCTGACATGTTTCTCTGCTCCTTTTTTCTAACTAACAAGAAAGAGATGGAGAAAGTAAAATAGAGGTTTGGCTGGTGTGTGAATTACAAGGTGTCAAGGGACTATCTGGAACTTCCTTCTTTCTCGGAATCGTGTACACAGACGCCCACTACTTCTTAGTCTCTAGCTTTGCAGGGCCAACAGTGGCATGAAAAGAAGAGGGGAAATAACACTGCGGTTAGGATGGGGGACTTCGCCCAAAATTGGAGGAGCCTCCCGGCTAGTCACCCAAGTGCTGGGTTTCTGGAACCAGTGCTATCCCCAGCAGCATTTCTTTTCTGTTTTAGAGTGCTTCCCTTTACCTACTACTCTTCTGTAGTATGTGAGTTCAAATGATTTTGGCCACAAGTAACATAAACCAACTAAAAGAGGCTTTATCAACAAGGAATATCCCATTTTTATTTATTTATTTAATTGAGATGTAATTGACCTATGACATTGTGTTCGTTTTAGGCACACAATGATTTGGTATATGTGTGTACTGAGAAATGATTCCCAGAAGAAGTTTGGTTACCATCCATCACCACATATAATTTTTTTCTTATGATGAGAACTTTGAAGATCTAGTCTCTTAGCATCTTTCAAATATGCAGTACAGTGTTGTTACCTGGATTGACAAGGAATTTTTATTAACTGGCATACCCAGAAGCCTAGAAGTAGGGCAGTCCCAGTGTTGCTTAATTTAATGGCTCTGCAGCATCATTAAAGATGCGGGTTCTTACCATCATTTTGCTCTGTCATCCTTAGATTGTTGACTTTTCTTAGGTTGGTTCCCTTCATGGTCCCCTCAGGGCTGTTGTAGTTCCATGTGCAGAAAGCAGTGTCTTCTAGTGAAAAGGGAACTTGCTTCTCCTGTGTCGACTTAGAGCAGTTCCTGAGGTGGAGATGTGCATGCAGGGAGGGTATCGGCCAGTGTTCTCAGGAACAGGACCTGATGGGGAGTGATGGGCAGGACTGGCCAGCAAGAGGAGTTGAGCTGAGATGCAGTTGCGGCTGGCCCCACAGGGCACTCTCGAGCTGGCTGGATCCTCGGAGTTTCCCAAGTGGAAGCAAGAAGCCAAACTTTTGTGCCTCTATCTTGGTCAGTCACTGGATGTGGGCTAACACAGAGGAGGGGGCTTCACCTTGGGCAAAGCCCTTCTGGAAGGTACTGGAGTGAGAGCCTCTGTCCTGAAGGGGGATCTGATATGGGTGGTGCACCCAGCATCCACTGCACATGCTTCTCTTCATGAGCAAAGACATGTTTCCCATATGCCCCTTGGTGCTCCCCTGGCCGACACTACGTCACATGTCCATTTCTAAACCATTTATTTGGTAATGGCAGTGAAGATAGCAGGGTTGCCTTTGACTGAAAAAGAGTCCCACTCTGGGGATAGGATGCAGCTTCTCTGAGGAAGGTGAATAAAAAGGATATGTTACCAAGGAAGGTGGTGGATGGGATGGCAACAGAGTCTGGCTCATGCAATCCTGAATATTTATCTGTCTGATGGATTGATGCTGAACACAGTGGAGGGAATCACAGATACAAGTTGTCTAGAAATGACTGCATCTCTGTGTTTGTGGGCACAGCATCCAAGGAGGAGATAAAGGGCTGCTTCCTGCAGGAAGTGCCAGGCTGTGATGGCAGTGGTGATGTGGGAGGAAAGGTGTCTCTTATCTATGTAATTGACCTTGAACAACACAGAGGTTAGGGGTGCCAATCCTCTGCAAAGTGGGAAATCCACCCATAATTTATAGTAGGCACTCCCTATCCGTAGTCCCTCTGTATCTGTGGTTCTGCATCCTGGAATTCAACCAACCTCGGATCGTGTAGTGCTGTAGTGTTTACAACTGAAAAGAATCCAAATATAAATAGACCTGCACAGTTCAAACCCGTGCTGTTCAAGGGTCAACTGAATAAGCTGTATTCAGAGTGGTTTGAAGGGAGGTTGGCTGAAGGCCCCATTTTCCTGGCTCCCAGGGAGTCCAGATGGACTTGAAAACATCAGTAAAAACTCTGCTGTGGGCAGACGTGTTTTGCTTCTTATTATGTCACCCTGCCACCATCTCAGTTTGAGGTCCCCCGGCACAGAGTCTGAGACCAAGATACAAGAGCAAGCCATTTATATGGGAAGTGTAGGTTGGGAAGGGGGAATATGACACAGGGAAGGATGGCGGCAGGGTTGCCAGATAAAGTACAGGACCCCAGTTACATGTGAATTTCACATAAACAACCAATTTTTTAAGTATAAACATGTTTTGTGCAATGTTTTTCAGATAAGTAAGAATAAATTTTGTAAGGTATGTCCCAAATATTGCCTGGGGGCATACTAATTTAAAACATAAATCGGTTTTATCTGAAATTCAGGTTTAACTGGGGGTCCTGTCATTTTTATTTCTTGACTCTGACAGTTGGAGATGGCAGCCAATAATGGATGCATGATCAAGTCAGCTGCTGCTGGGGTGACTGGAGCTTTATCCGCTGGGGGCTCTGGGAGCCAGTGTAGAACCCATGCGCCCGAGTTACTGCACCCAGGAGGCAAAGGAGCTGGGGTATTTATATACCCACTCGGGTAGTGTTTGGCTGAGAGCGGGGTGGGGCGAAGTGCTGGTCCTATGGTGGTGATTTCCTGGCTTTGGCAACCTTCCTTGAGCACAGACAGAGGAGCATCCCTATGTGGCTTCTGGCAAAGGCCCCAGGCAAAGAGATGCAGGTCCTGACCACTAGATGTTGTCTGATGACCGCAAAGTGATAAGGCGTAAGCAACATGTGCAGAGGACTCCCAGTGCCCTAACCGTCAGTTATGGAATGGGTGTCCCAGCTCGAGAAATGGCTAGAAGTCAAGAGGTCTGGGTTAGAATTTTGTTTCTGTCAGTGAGTATATGTCCTTAGACATATTCCTTAACTTTTTGACCCCTTCTCTTTTACCAATAAAATGGGGCTAATGAGACCTGCTTCATAAGGATATTGTGAGGATTGAAAACACAAAAAAGTATATACAATGCCTGGCACTGAGTAAGTGTTCAAAAAAATACCTGATCAGGAGGATGTTAAAATGTATGGGCTCTGAGATCAGACCTGAGTTTGAGTCCTGACTCTACCATCTGATAAGCTGCATCCCTCTCTGTCTCTTTATCTGGAAAAGACAGGCGACACCCACCTTCTGAAACTCTTACGAGGGTAGAAGGGTATGAGGTGGGTGAAGCGCCATTGCCTGGCACAGGGCAGGCATTCAGCTCTGTGGATGTTGGTACTGTTCTTCCTTCGGAAGGTGTGAGGAGGAGGTGAGTTAATCACTCAGTGGTCCAGGCCTATCCTGGGATACAGCTCTGCCCAAGTCTATTTGAATCCTCGGTGGAATCGTAGATGGGATTCTAGAGGGGCAGATCTGGGTAGTTATTAGGAATTGCTGTCCTTCTGGGCACAGATCCCCCACCATCTTGAAGTTAGGCACAGCCACATAGCTTGCTTTGGCCAATAATATGTGAGAGGGTTGGGTGGCACTTCAGAGGGCACTGCTTCCACAGGGCAGATGCCTGGCTGGATGGTCTAAAGTTGAGTAGTTGAGTCAGAGATCACCTGGACCTCAAAACCTGTGGTATTTACTATCTGTCCCTTTACAGAAAGCGTTTACTGACCCTTATGCTATCTTAGCCTGACTTGGCGTCTTTGTGGGACTTGAGATTCTGCATTTCCAATAAGCTCCCAGAAGACATCCATGCTGCTGGTCCATGGACCATCCTTTGAGTAGCAAGGCTCGAGGGCAGGGTTTCTCACCCTCAGCACTATGGATATTTTGGCCAGAGAGTTCTGGGTTGTGGGGAACTGTCCTGTGTCTTGTGGGTTAACATCATCCCTGGCCTACATTCACTAGGTACCAATAGTTCCCCCTGAGATATGACACCCCAAAATGTCTCCAGACATTGTCAGACATTCCTCTAGGGGATAAATCACCCCTAGCTGAGAAATACTGCTCTGGGGTGTCCAGGGTGTGACCAGCATGCTCAAAATTGTCCAGGGTCTTGATAACCAGCTCTTGGGGAACAGAGTGGGTCTATCTCCTGCCTGTCTGGGCCCAAAAAGAATGGAAAGGTGTAGAAGATGGAGAACTCTTCTGGGACAGGATAGGTAAGGTACCGGGGAAATGCAGAGGATGCCTGGCGGGAAAAAGAGTAAAGTTACATTTTTTTGCTCTGCTTAAGAGTTGTGTGGATTTTTAAAAAATGTTACCCTTGAATAGCTGGATTAGACAGGTGGACAAATGTGACTGATGAGAAAGTTTAGAATCTGGAAAAAAAAACCAAGTCTAATTTGTGGGCTGATTCACTGATGGCTAAAAGCCTTTCCCAGTGTATCAACTGGCCAGACATTAGAAGTTTGGTCACTGTGGCCCCTTCTGCCCGTCCTGTCTCTGACGTTCTATGCAGAGAAGGACCGATGATCATCTTTACCCAACTCTGTTTTAGGGGAAAGAAAGGGAAAACCACCATCCCACCCCTTGCTGCATGTCCCAGGGGAACGCTGACTTACATCTGCAAAAGCAGACCTCAGGCCAGACACAGCAGAGGTGGGTGGCTCTGCTGCCTTCTCGGTGAGGGTGCTTTGAAATCAGGGGGAAAGACTCCTCCACGTGTCTCGATTTTCACCATTTGCATCTGACCACAAGAAGAATCTCCCGACAATCTGTTTTCTTTTTAGTATCTTTTGCAGGCCCTTTGGCACGTAATAAGGTTTATTATTCTGTTTATTTTTCTGGTTTGTCTAAAATTACTAAAGCCAGAAATGACTGTTATTTTGAAACTTCAAACAGTGCAGAAATGGGTAAAGTTACAAGGGAAGGTCTCTTTACCTCCCTCCAATCCTGTGGCACAGAATAAACCATGTGACTGTTTGGGCACACTTCCCCACCAGCACTTTCTCTATATTTAATACACGTGTGGAGTGTTTACATGTGAGGTTGTACTGCAAGTGTGACAGATGATTCTGCCCTTTGTTTTTTTTCATTGAATATCAACCAGGATATCAACCAGGAGCTGAGCAAGGCAGTGAGAGTGCAGAATTTAAGGAGGGCTTCACTCCTAGGTGCACCCTGGGGCAGGGTCAGCACCCCTTTAAATAGTCTCAGGGTCCTGCAGATGGGCCTGAGGCTGGCCTCACCCTAGTCTCCTCTTTGCTTGGTATATCTTAGATATCAGTTCAGATAGCTCTGCTTCACCTTCTTTCACAGTATAGTTTAAGTTTAAAAGGGAACTAGCTCCAGGGGGAGGGTATAGCTCAGTGGTAGTGTGCATGCTTAGCATGCATGAGGTCCTGGGTTCAATTCCCAGTACCTCCATTATAAAAATAAATGACCCTAATTAACTCTCTCACCAAAAGAAAAAAACTTGGGGAAAATAAAGAGGGAACCAGTTCCCCAATTTTATTTCTAACTGCCCAGTGAGTGTATGACAGGAACAGAACGATTTGTGTATAACTTTTAGAGACGGTTTTCCTCCACTACCTTCTAGAAACTTCCATGCTGGTGTTGCCTCTCTCCTCAGCCCCTTCCTTGAACTGCCCATGTTAATGAGGTTGGTCAGAAGCTGAGAGAGGCCAAGTAGATTTACATCAGAAAAGGCTCAAAGCTTCTTGGGAAAAAGGGATAGAAAAGGTGGGAGAAAGGAGCAAAAGAGAGTCTTTAGGAAGAGGCAGGAAGAGGCGGTTTGGGGAGAGCAGCTGCTTCTGTGGGTGAGAATTTGGGAAAAGTGACGTCTGTAGAGGAAACTTAGCGCACGTGACGTAGTGAGATTCAGTCTTCGCTCGCCTGTCCTGTCCTGTCAGAAGAGCCTTAAATGACTCCCCCCAGGTTTTCTGGAATTGAGTTTGTGTTGTTTTGAGGTCATCCTGGCCTAGAACCCAGCCCCCAGGCTAATTGACCATAACTGGGTTACATGTATCTCCTTGGAGAAGTTGATGTGGGATCATTGGAGCCTGGGAAATTTACTCGTCTTTCAAATAATCAGCTCTCCTACTAACAGCGGGTAGTTAAGATACAGGGTCACAGGCCACTTTGAGAAGATTTGGGAAGCTCCGAACCTGCTCCAAATAATGCAGGTGAACAAATGCACACCGAATTTTGCCAGCAGTATTCAGGGGATCCTTGACCCCCAGAGGCCCAACCTTAGACCCTCTGTCAAGAAAGCAGGGGGAGGGTTGTGCCTAATGCTGTAGTCCCAGCCACCTGCAAATCAAATCATGTTGAAATTTTGCCAAATCAGTGAGCCTCAGTCTCCAAGAGGATCTGGTGGAGGCACATACGAACTTGAAACCTGAGTATTTTGGAGCCTGGATCTCTCCTGCTTGATGACAGGAGGAGAATTTGGGAGTTTGGCAGAAGTTTCTGACCTAGAAATCTTATAATGGGAGTTTGTCTCTGAAATCCCAGTGGAGACCATTAGTGGAGCGATTTGTAGCCCCTTGCTCTGCTAGGTGTGCCAAGAACTGTTCTGTTTTTAGGAGGCAGCCGTCCAAGACTCGGAAGAGGCAGGCAAGAATATTCTAAGCCCCAATGAGGGGTCCCTGGTGGAAGATGGAGAAAAATGAGGATGTAAATCTTTGGCGTCTAAGAGAAGCCTGGAAGACTGGAGGTTAGGACCAGCCGTGGAAAGAAGTAACAAGTGACTGTAAGTGGAGGAAACTTTTTTCTTCTCTTCCTCTTCTCCTTGTTTAAAAGCTTTTCTGTCCTCACTGGGAGAGGAGGGGACCTTTCCCCTTTCCAAAGCCAAGCGAGAGGGATTTCAAGAGAATTGTGGGTTGTCTTAGTTTGAGTTCCCCTCGAAGCTTGCCCTAAGGAAAGATTGTTATTGCAAGTAGTTTATTTGAACCCCAGGAAACATTGGGAGGGGGGATGGGGAAGTGAGTCAGGGGAGGGAAGTTAGCCTCTAAACGGGTATTTTGTAGAGTGAGATATCGCTGTGGACAATGAGAGCTTAATGCCGCTAGAGATCTCTGAGCATCAGTAGAAAACATGCCCTCAGAGATATTCCAAGTAAGAGGCTGGGTACTTATTTACCAGCTGTGGAGAGCCATTGATTAGGGGTGATCCTGAAGGGTGTTAATTCCCTGGCAATTTTAGCCTGCTGCAGGCTTCGGTGGGGTGGGCTCCAGGAGTCAGAGAAAGCCTTCAGGCAAAGAGATTCAGGTGTTGGCAATTGGAAATCGGGCTTGTGTAGACTAAAACAGCAGCAGGGCTGAAGAGATCCACGGGCACCATAGGTTCTGTTCTCTTTGTGAACATTAGCAGAGCCTCCAAGGAGCCGAGACTGGCCTCATTGTCCCCAGTTGCTTGCTTGCTTGCCGAATTGCCAGAGCCAAGATGTACTCCCGGTGGAGACAGCGGAGAAGAGTGTATTGACTGTACCTGCTTCTGGTCTAGAGATGACCCGTGACAGCAGCTTGAAGGGGCCATGGTGTATTGCATTTGGAAGGTGCAGACCCCAGTGCTTCCTGCAGCTCCGGTTGAGAAGGCATGGAAGTCAGAGTCTGAGAAGAAACTGCAGGGCTTGCCCGGGAGGCCACTGGACCACACAATGTGATGTCCAACATGGAAAAGCGGTTGTCAACTTGAATTGCTGTTGGTGCTGAAAGGAGACATGGTACCCCTCTGGGAGAAATCATCCTCATTGGAGAGGGATTGGGGAATGCTCAACACAACCACCTGTGTGGTGGTTGCCATGGCAACAGGGATGATCAGCATCACGGAGCCACAGGGAACCAGTAATGCCCGGGACACTTAGCCAGCACTGACACGTGGACATTCAGGTAAGGAGACCACTGCCTCCTCCCTCCCTCTTGCAGGCCTCAGCACTGAAGAAGCCCACACCTAAGCAGGTAGGGATGAAGTCTTTTGTTTTTCTTTCTGGTGCTTGAGATATAATTGGTATAAAACATTGTACCAGTTTAATGTGTGTGATGCAATTTGATATACGTATGTATTGTGAAAATGATCACCACAATAAGTTAACATTCATCCTTTCACACAATTACAAAATTTTTTTTCTTGTAGTGAGAACTTTCAAGATCAAATCTTTTAGCAACTTTCAAATGTACAAAATAGTGTTGTTAGCTATAGACATCATGTTGCATGTTACATCCCTGGAATTTACTTGTCTTATAACTGGGAAGTTTGACCACTTTCACCCAATTCCTTCAGCACCATTCCCCACCCCCTGCCTCTGGCAACCATAAGTCTGATCTCCATTTATATGAGGGTTTTTTTTTAATTGAAGTATAATTGATTTACAATATTGTGTTAATTTCCATTGTACAGTATAGAGATTCAGTTATATGTATATATATTTATATTTAGACTCTACATTTAAATGAGATTATACAGTATTTGTCTTTCTCTGATTGCTCAGTGTAACACCCTCAAGGGTATCTATATTGTTGCAAATGACAAGAATTCCTCCCCCTCTTTTTTTGGCTGAATAATATTCTGTTGTACATATTTAGTCTGTTAATGAATGTTTGTTTCCATGTCCTGGATATTGTAAATGAGGCTGCCGTGAATATGGGGGTGAAGATATCTTTTCAGGATAGTGGGATTTCATTTCTTTTGGATACATACCCAAAAATGGAATTCCTGGGTCATGTGGTAATTCTGTTTTTTTATTTTTTGAAGAGCCTCCATACTGTTTTCTATTATGGCTGCACCAGTTTGCATTCCCACCTACAAAGATGTGCCAACACTTATTATCTCTTACCTTTTTGGTAAGAGTCATTCTGACACGTGTGAGGTGACATTTCATTGCTGTTTTGATTTGCATTTCTCTGGTGGTTAGTGATACTGAGCTCCTTACATGTACCTGTTGGCCATTTGAGTATCTTCTTTGGAAAAATGTCTATTCAGGTCCTTTGCCCATTTTTAAAATTGGATTACTTGTATTTTTCCTATTGAGTTGAGTATGAATATTGAGTTAAGTATTGAGTTGAGTATGAGTTCTTACATGTTTTGTGTAATGATCCTTTGCCAGATCTGTGATTTGTGGTTATTTTCTCCCAGTCTGTAGGGTGCCTTTTATTTTGTTGGTGGTGTCTTTTGCTGTGCAGAAACTTTTTACTTTGATATGCCTCCCACTTGTTTATTTTTTTTTCATATACAGAAAAATCTTTGATGAGACCTATGTCAGGAAGTTTTTTTCTATGCCTCAATCAGTTTTGTGGTTTCAGGTTTTATATTTAAATCTTTAATCCAGTTTGAGTTATTTCCTGTAAGTGGTTTATAGAGTCTATTCTCATTCTTTTGCATGTGAATGTGCAATTTTCCCAGCACCATTTACTGAAGAGACTGTCTTTTCTCCATTGACTGTTCTTGGCTCTGTTGTCAAATATTAGTTGATGATAAATGCAGGAATTTATGTTTGGGCTCTTGATTCTGTCCCATTGACCTGTGTGTCTATTTTTATGCCAGAACCATACTGTTTTGATTACAGTAGCTTTGTAATACGACTTGAAACCAGGATGTGTGATGCCTCCAGCTTTGTTCTTTCTCAGGATTGCTTTGGCTATTTCGAGTCTCTTGTGGCTCCATGCAAATTTAAGGATTTTTCTATTTCTGTAAAAAAACAAATGTCATTGGAATCTTACAGGGATTGCATTAAATCTAGAGATGGTTTTGGATAGTATGGACATTTTAACAATAATTCTTCCAGTTCATGTACGGGGGTGTCATTCTATTTATTTGAGTCATTTTCAATTTCTTTCATCAATGTCTTAAAGCTTTCAGTGTAGAGATCTTTCAACTCCTTGGTTAGATTTATTTTTAATGCTATTGTAAGTGAGATTGAGGTGGCCCTAAAAGAGGATCCACCATTCCCAAGTTGAAGCACCTGGGGGCCATATTGTTGGCCTGCATTGAATCTCTGAATTGTTTAATTTTAAATTGTTCAATTTAAAAATTGAAATTTTTAAAAGTCAAGCATGAGTGGAGTAGAAAAATGAAATGTAGTATAATTATGTAGTGGAATATTATATGGCAACAAGAGTGAACAAACTCTTAACAAAACGCAGCAATATGGGTACATCTCATAAACCCAGTGTTGAGTGGGCACAGCCAAATGTATGAGTAATCACATTGGCTGAATCCATTCACATAAAATTCCAAAAGCAGCAAAATACATCTATGGTGTCAGGGGTCAAGAAACTGGCTACCTTGTGTGGAGCAGTGATTATAGGAAAGGGGCACAAAGAGGCATCTAAGATTTTGATCTTGTTTCATTTCTTGATGTTAATAGAGTTTACAGATATGTTCATTTTATGCAAATTCTTTGAGCTGTACATTTGTGATTTGTTTGCTTTTCTATATGTCTTTTGTACTTCAATACATTTATAAACAGTTTTTAAAATTTTACACACACACACACACACACACACAAACCAAATCTTAGATCTTAGAATGAGCTTTTGCAGTAACTAAAAGTAACTGAAAAGTTCAGGAATTGGACCAAGATGTCACCAAGGGAGCTATTACCCTAACGGAAGGTGGGAACTCTGCCAAGCTGAGATGGCGGCAGCAAAATCCAGACTGTGGATCCAGACATGACAAATGACCTTTTGCTTCAACCAAAAACTTCAAGAATCAAAAGCAAACAGAGACAATGGATAGGAAGAAGTCGATTTTGCCGTGACGCTTCCCAACAAGCGGTGATTTCTTGATAAATTAATGAATAGTTGCAAGTGTTTGGCAGTAGCCTTGCCGAGATTGTCCTCAGGGAAAAGATTCCAGATGAGAGGATATCTTTCAGCAGACTCCCTTGGCTCCGGGCTCTGGCAGATCTGGCAGAGACCTGGTTGGGCCATGCAGCCCAAAACATAGGAGGGACCCATTGGCTTCTTCACGTTTCCCACAAAATGTTGTGATGAACCACATGGCAGTGGCAGTTATGTCAGATAAAAGCAACATGTTGAAAGAGTAGCAGTGGGAGGTCCTATGCGTAGTATTAATGAAAAAGTTACAAATCTAAGTCTTCTGGTGAGCCTGATAGAGAAGTGTTTTGTGGAACATGTGGAGATGAAGGCAGAGTCTGCTGGTTTGAGGTGTCATCTGAGCTTGCCAGGGATTGGGGAAGGGGGATTAGAATGATATTAAGAAATAACAGCAAATTTTTTCAGGGCTTCTTATGTGCCAGATGCTGTGCTGTTTAGCTGGCAATACCAATTAAGTGAGTTATATTAGCCCCATTTTATGGAGGAAACTGTGGTCCTCAGTGGTTAGAGAATTGGTAAAGATTAATAAACACTTAACTAGTGCCTGTGTCTGCCTGAATCCACAGTTCACCTGCTTTTTAGTTTTTACTTTTTAAAATTAAAGTGTAATTTATGTACAGAAACTTACACACATGTTGAGTGAGTATGCTTGGTGATTACCTCTGTGTACATCCTTTGAGCCCCTACCCAGATCAAGATAGGGAGCATTCCTATCATTCCAGAAAGTTCCCAGTCATCACCCCCAAAGAAAGTACCCTTCTGAGTTCTATTGTCATGGATTAGTTTTGCCTATTCTTGAAGTTCGTAAAAGGTATTATATAATGTGTACTGTTTTGTGTCTGGCTTCTTTCATGCCACATAAAGATTTTGAGATTCACCTGTGTGTGTACTGCTTGAATCAGCAGTCCATGCATTTTTCATTGCTGAGTAGTATTCCATTTTATGAATATATTGCTTTTTGTCAATTCATTCTGTTGATAGATGTTTGTGTGGTTTTCTGTCTTAAAGGCCAAGTGCTTTTAACCATAAATATTTCACTGTAGATTGATGAAGACAGCTGGGTTACTTGTAGCAGGGAGGGCACTTCCATGGTGAAGAAAACAGGGGTTTTCAAAGGCTGAGACAATGAGCAGTTAAGCTAAGGAAAAATGAAAGCAGAGCTGGTCCCTCTCACCCTCGGATTTCTGCAGAGCTCCCTTGCTGGCTTCCTTCACTCAGGTCTCTGCTCAAATGTCACATCCTCAGAGGGACCACCCTACTTGAAAAGGCACCTCCCCACATGTTAGATGACAACACAGGGCTACAAACAGCAAAATCTAGATGATTGTAGAACCAATGACTCGGTCATTTTAACAGAAAATCTGCAAGAAACAAAAAGAAAGGAAATGGATGGGGAACCTGTAGACAAAAAGGTATGTTTGAATCAGAATCGAAATAAGGTTTCTACCAGGTCAGCCAGCAAAGTATGTAAGATAATGGAGAGATGTGAATACTGATGGACTCTTACAGCACAGTAAGAAATTCTTGTTCAATGTTTTAAATGTGATACTGGCTTTGGGGTTAAGTTTTGTAACGGTTCTTTCTCTTTTAGAGTTAAAATAAATGACACCTCTCCACCCTCACACTCTATCCTTCTTACTCTGCCTAATGTTCTTTACTTGCACTTACCTCCCCCTGAGATTGGTCCTTTTTGATTTTTGAACAGAAGCTTCATAAAGGCAGAGTCTTTGTCTTATTCATGGCAGTGTGTTCCTGCACCTGGCATAGAAGGTGCTGGTTAACTGTGCGTCGAATCAATGCAGGAAGTGTTTGAGCAAGGTTCCCCTGTAAACAAAGTGTCGAAGAATGGAAAAACAGCAGTAAAATGATGAACCGTGGGGACACGGTTTCTGAAATCTGATTTTCTTGCAGCGAGAGGCTGGTTTCAAAGGGCAGGTTTGTCAGAATTGTTTAAGGAGCTTTCTCCTCTGCTCGACCAGAGGGGAGACAAAAATCACCCTCCTCAAAGGCCTGGAGCTTGAGTTGGGTCAGGCTCTCTGTGTTTTTAGCAGCTGGAGTGTATCGGGCCAGCCCACGACCGGCATACGGGCTGCAGCATTTGAAGACACGCTCTGTGATTACTTAGCTGCCTCGTGTTGGGCTTATCCCTTAACCTCTCTGAGCCTCAGCTTTGTCTGTTATAAAAGGGGTTCATTCATATGGGGACCCCACAGCATTTCTGGGAGAATCAGAGGAGAGTATTCCTGTGGGGCAGGGCCTAAAGACAGGCGTTTTATTAGCTCCCCCAACACCCCATCATTCTAGCAGGTGTCCCTGGGACCACCCTTTGAGAGATGACTCTGATCCAAGTCACTTGATACACAGAGGGACAGTTTATAAAATTGTATCTAAAAAATTGCTAATAGTCAAAATTGTCTTTGAAAAGTCTTAGGGAGGGGACCTCATTGGAGAGGATAGCTTTGTCTCCACATGTGGGACAGCTTGCTGTGTCCTCATTGAGCCCCGGATACCTGGTGTCCACCTTTGTATGGGGAGAGGCTCTCACTGAGGGGGACACAAGGGGACTGGGACTGGCTAGGGAGTACCTAGCCGATGGCATGGTCACGACCTGAACCCAGGCTGCCTGGCCCCAGAGCCTCAGCCCTTAAGTGCTTTGCTACAGGGCTCGAAGGGAAAGAGGGCCTCCAGTATCCTCAGCTGACAGGGCAGTGCCTGGGTTAAAGCGGTCCATCTGGATTCAGCACACACGCTGACGGAAGACTGGGAGGGGGTTGTGGAGCATAGTGGAGAGGACCACGGAACTGAAGGTGACGGGAGGTGTGAGGCCTCCGCCCAGCCTCCAGTTGTCACTGGTCCCCTGGGGCAGGACCAGGGCAGGTCAGCCTCATATATAAATTAGCTCAGCCACCAGCCCTTGGTCTGTGGTCTGTGCTACTCACAAATCAGAGAGGCTGGCTGCTTTGAGTTATCTCGTTTCTTTTCTTTCTTGGTTGTAGGTGTTAAAAGGTGGTAGAACAGCCCCCATGCAAGACCTGGGGATGGATGGTGGCAGAAGGGAGTTGCCCAGAAATACCTGCTCATCTTTAGAGGGTTGGGAAGAGGATGCAGGATTCCTGGGTTCCCTCCAGATTCTCCGACCACTTCCCCTCCTCCTTGTCTCCCACTATTAAATTTGGGTCTCTTTCCGGAATGTTCTAAGCCTCTGTAAAGGCGGTAACACTCTCTGTTTCTGTTTTGGCTATTACCTTGGCAAGTATTACCTTTGGCTATTACCTTAGCACATTGGCAAGTAAATACTGGTGGACCTGACCCTGGACTCTCAGCTGACCACTGGCTGGTCCTCTTAGCAAGGACCCTCCCTCCCAAGACCCCCAAGCTGCTTCAGACTCAGCCATCAAAGCGCGTATGGGCATTTCTCTTGTCTTTTCCTCCTTGCTCCAACCATCACTGGCTACTTTCAGCACCTCTGTCTGGATTTTAGTTCATTCATTGAGTTTGATGCGAAACCTGGTGGTGCCCTGCTTATGTCTGCCTCAGGTGACCAAGTAGTCTCCTATGGCCATCATTGCCTGAGGGCTTTCTCTGGCTGCCTAAGCCAGCTCAGCCCCTAGTACAGGACAGTCCGGGTGTCATTGTCCCTCAAGTCTACAGTAGCCCTCAGACAATGCCTGGTGGGAGTTGGTGGGTAGATGTCCCGGCTCCCTTGCCCCTCTGCTGGGGTAACCCTAAACTGTGTTCCACACCATGTGCCCTGGGGCATACATGTGAGTGTAACAATGGAATGACTAAGAAAACTTACCAGTTAGAAGTGTTAGGCTGAGTGCAATAGGCTACTTTAAACTGGATGCACAGGGAAAGTGAGGTTTAGGCTGAGCTATGAATTACCAGAAGGAGCCAGAGGAATAAAGATAAGACAGGAAGAGATCACAAGTAGAGGGGAGAAAACAAGAGTAAAAGCCTGGAGGGAAAAGCTGTGTCCATGTGTTAGTAATAAAGTGGTTTCCTATAAGCAGGACAGTGACTAAAGGTAGTGCCGGCTTGACCAGGGAGGCCAACCTAGTCTAAGGATTAGGGCAGGCTTCTCTGAGATAGAGGGAAACGTAAATCTGGAGACTCAGAAGGAGTAATAGAGGATTGGGAAGGAAAAAAGCCTTCCAAGCAGAAGAACATCATGTGCAAAGGCCCTTCGGCTGGAGATAGCATGATGCATTCAGTATGGCTGAATAGGAAATTAGGGGTTGAGAGCTCAAGATGAGGCTGGAGGAGTAGAGTGATGATTATGTAATAGTTGAACAAATACTTGCTCACTTCCCTGTCCCTTTAGGCATGAGGTTGCTTCCCATTGACCTCGGGCTTGGTCCGGTGGCTTGCTTTATTTAGTCAATGGAATGTGAGCAGCTGTGACATAAGTGGAGACCTTAAGTGTGTTTGAGCAGTTAGGCTTGGAGTCTAGCCTGAATGCAGGAGGCCATCAAGATGTTATGTAGGAAGTCTTTCTACTTCCTGCCAGCCTGTTCAGGTTGGTCTTTTGGGTTGGGAGGCCACTTCTACATAGCTGACCTATAAAGGGGAGATGGTGAAGATGGGTGGATGATTGATGGGAAGCTGAAAATGCACCTTTTTGGTAAGAGAGAGGAGCCAGGCTGCTGGTAATAAGCCTTCATGTGACATAAACCCTGTCTTTCCTCATTTGTCCCTGGGGATTCCGTGTAAAAGGACTGCTCTTTGTGGACAGCCTATGGTGGTGGTTTAGTGGGAGGTTGGGTCAGAATCTCATTTCCAGGGTGGACTCCTTGCGGGCAAAGATTTAAGGGTGGACAGAAGTGAAAGTAAGCATCTTGACAGATGAAGAGAAAAGCAGCCAAGCCGAGCATACAAAGCTCTCCGCAGGACAGTGAAAGTCTGATCACCATCTTGGATCCCTCCCCAAGTGCCTACTGGTTCTTGGGATGTAAAGTCCCAGCATGGTCAGTGGCCCTGGTGTAGGAGAGCCTGCTCTCCAAGGCAGAACAGGAATATTTGGTGTGGGGAATAGCCAAGGGAAGAGAGAGTGGATGGCTTAGGAGTGATCAGATGAGGTACAATCTGGGAGAAACCGCTTAAGACCAGTGTCAAAATTCCAACCCTGTCTGGGTTGGTGGCTGGTTGGGGATGGGGGAAAACGGGTTATGTATTCATAAGCCAGGATGTCTCTACAGAAGTTACAGTGTTTTCTTATCAGCTCTTGGAAGAACTAGGTTTCCCTCATCATCTTAGAAAAATACTTCTAGATCAGTTGATAGCAATAGGAATAGAAAAGGTGTTCGATTTTGTCAAAATTCTGCTTTCGTTGCCCGGGTGTTGCCCTGAGCATTGGATCTAGAGCTGATTAGTGGTGTTTAGGGGGCCCGTAAAGTCATATTTGCCCCTTTGCAGCCAGGACAGAGAGAGCGAGAGGGTGAAGCTGGTGGAGGACCAACCTCTCGACTCACTTGGGATGAAAAAATGCCTTCTACTGCCAACACACACAGGTATGGGAGTCCTTCTGAGGAAAGTATTGAAGCCTGTATTTGAGACGGTTCTGATTTCTTCTGCTGCCGTTTAGGACCAGAGCATGTTTTCATCTCCAAAGACTGGGCCCCTGTTTAATGTCTCCCAGGCAGCCCCCAGTTCACCTTGCTAATCTTAGTATTGTACCGTTCTCTGTCTTGATTATAGAATTAGAGAAACTTGAGGCACAGATGCTCAGTGGATCAGGTAAGTTGCATGGTCTCGTGCACTCAGCTTGTTAGAGGTTCAGAGCATTAATCAGTTACTCCTCCTTTTATTCATGCAACAAATATATATTGATAATCTACCATGTACCAGTCACTGGAATTACAGATGTTAATGCTTAGTCTGGTAGGCAAGTACAGTGCTTCTCAACATTTTTGATATCACAGCACATAATGAAAATGATAATTCTAAGATGCTATCATGCTAATAGAATATATTTTCTTGCTCTACTTTACTAAAGACCTACTTTTGTTATCTTGTTCAGTTTAGACCATGGCCCCAAATGTGCATATTAATATGCTAGAACCTATCAAGGTGGTTAATATGAAAATAGTGAAAAATTTATAATAATCTGAATGGCCATTTTAATAGAAGCAGATCCTGAGACAAATACTTGAGTGAGATTATCGTTTGAGGTTCATGTGTCAGGAGGGATGGACTCAATCCTGGGAGGGAATGGAAAAGTGGTACAGAGAAGAGCAGGCAGCCAGTAGAAGATGTATTGTTAAACTTAGTGCCACTGTTGGCACCTGGACCTTATTTCCACAGGAGAAACTGAGTCCCAGTGTAAAGTGGGCTCATCCAATGAGTGAGGGAGCTGGGGTATTGATACACCAAGCTCCCCCAGTCATTGGCCAAGAGCTGTTCCTGGTGGGCGTTAATTCTACAGCACTTGCCCCTGCTGCATTCATATATGGTGCAGCATTCCATTCTGGAAGAAGACTCCCAACCCAGAGTATGCAGGTGCCAATAGTGGCATTCGGCTGGACCACACAGAAATGATAGAGAGATGAGTGGAGCACTGGCAGAGACTACTAGACCCATCAAGAAAGGGCCAATATAATATTTGATAACCCTTGATTTCAAGCGAAGGATAATGTAGAATTATGTTCATCAACACAGAAATGCTCAGCTACATATTGTCAAGGGAACAAAAGCAGCATATAGAACACCAAGTAGAGTTAGACCCTTTGGATAAGTTATTTTCCTGTGTGTGTGCATGAGTCACACGTACAGGAAGGCAAGGCCAGGACTAGGCTGAGACAGAGGTGCTTGTTTCGTGTGCAGATTCTATGGGGGTGTCAAAAACCTCAGTAATCAAGATAAGTGCTATTTCCATGCAGTGTTTTTGAAATGTCAAAGTTAATGAAAACATTTCTTGATGAACAAAATAACAATTTTAAATAAGATCAGGATCTGACCCTGTATTTGCACAACTTGGCCTCATTCACCTTCTCTTAGTCTTGGCCCTGTTGGCCTCTGACTCCTTAAAACTTTGATCACTTGAGATGGAGAGCTGGGGAGATACTCTGGTCTCTCGCCTCTCCTGATCCTCCAGCCTCTTGCTCATGCCTGCTTTGGCCAATCCCAGTCACCAATGCTGATGTCCAAGCCTGAGGACACCCAACCAGCAGGGGGCAGCCTCGCCCCCTGTCTCCCCCTTGCCCTCTCTGTTCGCTCACCGCTGGACACAGAGCAGAAAAGCTGAAGGGTGAGGAATGTATGTGAGGACTCCAAGGCCCAGGACAAGCACAGTTTCCTCAGGAACCACAAACATTTGCATGCCAGAAGAACTGGCTCCAGAGCTGGCCACCAAACTCCCTAGCAACCGAGACGTTTGTCTTCCAGACATGGTCAGTAGTGGGTAGTTAACTGCACATGCTAGTTCACAGTCATCTGGGGTGACAACCTGGGGTCAGGCTAACCTGGCCAGACTCCGCTTGGTGGACTGAGAGCCCAGAGCGAGCGCCAGGTCATCCAAGCCAGCTTGTTGAAACCAAGCCATCCTGACCCCTTTCTCCCAGACAGCCGGTCTAGTGCCAAGAGCTTTCCAATCCCAGCTCCTCCGGGAGTCTGTGTGCTGCAGGTATGTGCAGCCAGTCCCTTTGCTAGTGGGGTTCTCAGTTAATCAGGCATCAAGGACCTGGTTTATGTAGCTCAACGTCTTGATGATCATTGACACATGTGGAACAATGGAGCCCCGTGAGTTCTGACAGGTCTTTGCAGGGCAGTGGACAGAGGGACCAAAGTAACTTGGGGAGAAGCATAAACTGAAGACAGAAGGAACTTCTGTTTCATTCGAAGATGTCATTGATCCTGAGCTGTGTTTTCTTTGGGAAATGTTGGCCCACGCCAGTGCGAACAAAATAATGTTTCCGCCTTGACTGAGTCATTTGGCCGAAGTATTAATTTCACAGCCAGCATTCAGACCGACTGTCTCACACGACCTTTAGTTTTCATCCACGGAAAATGAGAGCACAATGACTTGTTTCCGGGTTCCTGGCAACTGGCAGTGATGGGCTTTCTTCATCTTGTTCACAGTGGTTTCCACTTCCCTCACCTGTCAGGAATATGTAGGGGTGTCTCCAAGGCAGAAGCATAGACAAAGGAGGAGGCAGGGGGTTGCAACATTCCATAATGTGTGTCAGCACCTTCTTGAAATGAGAACCAGAGAAATGCTCTTTCCCAGGATGACTGAGTGATGACCTTGTTGTCCAGCTTTTAGGAGAAGGCAAATTTGATCTATAGATCTCCATCACACTTTGCTCTCCGGTATGTTGATGGCCGTGGGTCAGGAGTGTGGCTCTGAGTTCCAATCCTGGCTGCACCACTCACCTGTGCTGTTTATCCTTAGACACGTAACTTAACCTCTCTGAGACTCAGTTTCCTCATCTGTAAAATGAAATAGAACATTACCTATCACATAGTGGTGGTGTGGCCACTAGATATGACCATGTATTTGATCTCAGTATCTGATGAAGAGGAAGAATTTAATCAATGCTTTCTTTTATTATTACTATTATTACTATTTTATTATTACATTAAACCTCTGCTCTGTTTTCTCCAGCAAGCCTATCACTCTGTGTCTTGGTAAAATGCTTGCAGTCAACATTTACAAGTTTGATAAATGAATTACTTGTCATAGCCCAAGAAGGATGGCTGGAGAGCAGAGAGGAATTACTCTTCATCTGAATTCCCTACCTGCTTTGCCGTTCTTCATTCAGCTCAATTCCTCTTCTTTCATTAATCTTATTCCACCTTCTGTATGATGCCAATCCACAGAGGAAAGCACCAAATAATGTCTGGCACATAGTAGGTATAGACTAATTGGCATCCATTTGCCTTTGGTTGGATTCCCTTCCAAAGGCCGACCCTGAGATAAAGCAGTGAGTACCAGGACGTTATTTGGGAGATGAACCCAGGAAGCACTGGATCAGAAAGTGAAGAAGTGAGGGAGAGAAGGGGCAGGGTGACATGTTAAAGAGCAGGTCACCACTGTGGGCACCTGGGCTCAATCCCAAAGGTGACCTCTAGGAGGCGCTATGGAGCAGACCTCGGAGTTGTCTCACTGGAAGGGTGAGGAAGCTCAGTGAGGAAGTTAGTCACCTACTCCCCCCAGTCACTGGCTGAGGGCTGCTCCCAGAGGCATGATCCTGTGGCCCAAGTTGTGGTGGGAAACCATCAGCTATGGAAGATTTGGTCCCAAAGAGACATGGGCGGAGCCCTGGCAGCTCCAGCTGCACCGTCCTAGGATTGCTGCCATTTTAGATCATCCCTTGCATTAGACTCAGAATACGTATTGCATGATTAAATAGTTGCCAAATCTGATGGGATGATTTCGTGTCCCTGTTATACCCCAGGGGCATGAGTCTTAGTCTCAGGGACATTGAGATTTCTGCTACCTGGGCATGGCCACCTGCTAACAAATCTGCCTTGAATGGACTGCCTTTTTTTGAAGGGCATCACAGAGGCCAACTGCCAGTGCTCATTTCCTTTTTGAGCTCTGTACAGAACCAGCCAACACCTGGAGTCTGGGGTTTCTATGTGATACACATGGAGGTAAGATCAGCAATTAAGCTTCTTAAGAGCTCACCCAGAACCACAGTTTTGGGTCAAGGCGACGTGATAGGGCTGGGTTGACAACCAAAGAGTGAACCATTGAGGTGAAGTCCGCTGACATGGGGCTACCATGACAGTAGTCGACAAGGCCGTGTTCTAGGACTTGCTATGTTTCTTGGTTCTTCTAACTATAGCTGACATTCATTCAGCTATTTCTGTGACAGGCACTGAGCTAAGCACTTCTCACATTTGTTATGTCAAGAGGCAAATGGTGTTATCCCTGTTTTACAGATGAGGAAATAGATTCACAGAGAAAGTAAATAACTTGCCTAAGGTCGTGGAATCAATAAGTGAAAATACAGTTGAACCCAAATCTCTCTGATGTTAGAATCCATACTTTTAACCACTGTATTATATTTCATTTGTTGGACAGGTCTTTTTTTTTTTTTTTTTTCAACTCTGATATGTTAATCCCAGCATTGTGGTTCTGGGGAGTGGGGTTGAGGCAGTGGGATGAGGAGGGGATGGAGGTGGGAAGATCAACCCTGATTTGTAGCATTGCCAATTTCTGTGGTGTCAGTACTCCCACCATGGCCAATTTCAAGCTACCAAGGGTTTAACAGTCAGTTTGCAAAAAAATTCAATCCAGACTAGAAATAGATCGTTTCAAATCAGAATAAATGACATGAGGAAACATACAGGGTCATGGGAGAGCATCTACAAAGACAGGCGCCAGATTTGGTCATGGGGGTGGGGTTAGGGAAGGCACCATTCAATTTGACAGGATAATCCCTGGCTTTCAGTGAGGGTCTTAAAATAGCATGCAGGCCAGAGGCTAGTCCTCTCTTGTCTTTGAGCTTTTTCCAACACGAAAGGGCCCATGCAAAAACACAATAGGTATACTCAAACCACAGATTACTTATGGTGCTTGATGATTCATGGATAAATCACCTACTCCAAATGATGTTGTAATTACTCCTTAGCAGAGCCCTCCAGATTAGTTATTTATAACTACTCATTGTGTGTTTATTCACAGAGAGCTTGGGACTTTCATATGTTTGGATGACTATGAAGCCTGCAGACTACAGAGTTAGAGTACCTAGGTTCACAACTTGCTGGGTCATCTAATGAGCTGTGTATCCTTGTGCAAGTAGCTTAACCTCTCTGTGTCACAGTTTCTTCATGTGTAGAATAGGGGAAATTTCTTTTGCGAAAAGTGAAAGGAATGAGTTGAGGTATGCAAACTGCTTAGCACAACCTCTGAGCACATCCTAAGCACTTAAGGAAAGGTAGCTAGTATTTATATTGTTGGATATTATATTTGACATGAAACAATTTCCTTAGTACTTTTTAAGTGAAAAAGTGGGTTTATGCATAAAAGAGTTTAAACAGATGTTCTCAAACTTTGTTCTCAGAATTCTATACCCTTAAAACTGTAGGACTCCAAAGATGTTTTTCAAATGTGGGTTAGAAAAAATTATATATATATATGTATATTTTGTATATATGTATATATTTAAGTAACAATAATAAACTCCTCACATGTTAATATATTGTCTTAATCAGTTTGGGCTGCTGTAACAAAGTACCATAGAGTAGGTGGCTTATAGGGAAATTCACTTCTCACAGTTCTGGAGGCTGATATTCCATGAAAAATGTGGCTAGTTCAGCTGGTAACTCAAATATCACACAAAGACTTCCTTGAGACAAGCATCATACATCAGTATGCAGGAGAGGTGCTTTGTGAATACTTCCCATTCCATCAGAAAGAATATCGCAAGAAAAAAAAGGTCCTCAGGGGTAGAGGTTTACTGAAGTTAATAATCTGCAGTGCTTCATCAAGGACAATCTTTAGAAAAATCCAGTTTCACTTGACTGCAAGTGTGTGGAGGTGAGGCACATAGGGTTTCCTGGTGTAGGTTGGTGCTACTGCCTTAATTTGTGCTGAGGTGCTAATTTTAGCTCTCATTGCTTTTGTGCAATCCATGCAAATAATGCAGTGGAAAAGGCAAATTGTGTGCTAGAACTGTGATGAAAATAGCTTTGACCTGAGGACTCTTCTGAACAGGTCTCAGGGCCTTCAGAGTCTGCAAATCACAGTTTAAGAAGTGGCTGGCTTAGAAGACTGCACACCAGGCTATTGAAGCATTTATTTTGAGGAAGAGGCATATGACACTCGGCGCATTGGAAGGGGTGATAGGTTTTTACTTCTGTATTTGTTGCAGTTTTCACATCAGTCATCTGTTGTCAGAAACAATGCAGAAGATAATTCTGTTTAAGAAAACTGAGTAAAAGGACTTCCATTCTGGTCTCAGGTCCTGTTTACCCATCAGAGAAACTGGCATCTCTTCCCCTCCTCCTTTGGGCGGCTGTTAGACCCTATATCCCCAGAGTTGGAAGAGGCATTAGACTTGATAATCTTTTCCATGAAAGATCTGTGGGGGAAGTTCATGAATGCTGAAGACCAGCACTTGTGAAGATCTCCAGGTCCTTGGATTACCCTCTGGGGTGGACTTCCTGAATTCATAATCCCTTGGGAACGTTACCTAACCATTTCATCCTTCAGTTCTTCCTTGGCAAGCTAGGAATAACATCACTTACATCTCATAAGGGTCTTCTGAGGATTAACTGTTAGTACCTGAAACGTGTCTGATACACCATTCGTGCTTAATTAACATCAGCCTTCATGAGGACGATGCTCCACCAGCCAAGGTCGTTTTTCTTGCTGCAAGTTTCCAACATGGCCAGCAGGTCCACGCTTCCTCCCTGCTGGCATAAAGCTAATGGAAAACGTCTCTCTAGAGATGAGTCATGGCCATTGAGCATGACTTCCCTTGTGGAAGCATTTCCCTTGGGCCTCCAGGGGCTGGAGGGATTGAGCAGAAGTATGGTCTGTGTCCCCTCCTTGCCTCCAGAAGCGGCCCCAAGGACACCCCAGTTAACTGGATACCCTCCTTGGCTGCCTTTGACAGGTCAGATCTGACTGGGGTGAAGAGAAGGCCATAGGATTTCCACCCAGCATTCATATCACATCAGCTCAAAGCTTCCATCCCATGATGTCTCTCTTCCTCACTGTCCCTTACCATGTGCCAGAGGTCAGTGTCACCAGCAGGGTTCACCAGGGCCCTTTTCCAAGTGTGGTGATAGTGAGCTTTGGTGAGTTGCTGCTTTTTTTACCTTGTTTTTCCCATGTAGTCTAGATAAGGTTATTTCAGCATCCAGTCCCTTTGAGTTTCAAATGGCATTCTCGTCTTCGCTGTGAAGGGCAGGAGTGTTCCCGTGAGCAGTTAAAGGCAAGACAGGTGACAGTATGAGGTCACTTACTGAATAGCCGTTCAATCAGTGGCTTCTCTTCCTGTGACCTCCTACAGCTTAGCCAGAAGTCACTTTCTTTGTTGGGATTTCGGCAACAGCCAGGTCACTGGTCTGCAGGCCATGAGTCTGGAGGCCTACCTCAATCTAGTGCCCTCCCTGCAGCCAAGGAGCGAATCTGTGACAGTCCTGCCCCTGATATTTGCTGGGGCCTGGGAGAAAGTGTAAATGGAGGCCCAGGCCTGCCACGTTCTCACCTTCCCCTGCCTCCCACACAGACACAGCTGCCTCTCAGACCAGCGCTCTGTCCCAGGGCTGTGGACAAAGGTCACAGTAGCCTCGCTGGAGGAGGAGGAGGGACCAGAGACAGAGGCTTGCATAGACCCTAGAGGTGGGCTTGGGGTCTTTGGAGCAGGGAATTCTGAATTCTCGGTACTTAAAGTCTAGAATGGGGCACTGGCGCCATGTGGTGTATCCTTTGGCACCACTGACTCCTTGACCCCAGAGGAGGCCCAGCCTGGGACACTGTGAAGTGCCCTCTGAACAAGGGCCTTGGGTGCCCATGTCTGAGGGTAGAATAGTCTGGAAACCTGACATACCACTTGCAGTGCACATTCCTGCGTAGCACCCTTCAGCTGCTCTCCTCGGGCCATGGGCTCAAGTCCTCACTGCTTGGTCTACCAAGCTCCTGCCGGGCTGGCTCCAGCCCCGCTTTCTGTCTTGCCCTTGACCACTTCTGGCTCTTCCCCTTCCTTTGGCAGCCCTCACGTCACACGTTCTTTCATTGCAGGGATGCTGCAGAATGTTGCCTTCTCCAGGCCTTACCCTGACTGATGTCTCATCTTTCCTGTTCTGCACAGGGACAGCTCTTCCTCTGATCCCTGCCAAGTCTAAGCTGGGTCCTTTTCTTCAGCCTTCATAGCTTTCATCTCCTGGCTCTCTCTCTGCCCTCTCCCAAGAATCTGAGCATGATACTTCCAATTCAGGAGTGCTAACTGCATTTATGCCCATTTTACAGGTGAGAGAAATGAGGCCCAGAGGGAAAACTAACTTAGTTGCGTGGCCAGCTAAGAACAGAGCCTGGGTCTGAGTCTAGACACCAACCTTTTAACCATAGCACCCATGGTTGTTAATTCTTAAGCCTTTGAGTACAGCAGAATCACTGGTGCCATTGGGGCTTGTGGGAGGAGAGCTTATTAAAAATGGAGACCCCTGGGCCCCATCACTTCAGTGATTCTGATTCTGAAGGTCAAAGGTAGGACCCAGAAGTGTGCATTTTATAAGCTCTCCAGGGGTGTCTGATGCAGGTGCACAACACCTGCAATTACGGTGAATCACAAGATTTACTGCCTAACTGTGGGCCCTAAATGGCAACCTGCTAAGTAAAGGCCTTCTGGGCTCAGTGGGGCCCACAAGGGGAGGAAGGGGATAGAAGATACTGCTTGTGTCCAGCCAGCTCTCTGTGCTTTCTGTGATGGTGCTACAATTGGGGTCAGGGTGCCCTCCTCTTGGGGGAAGATACAAGCCTTGTTTGTACCCTACAGACACCACACCAGAAGCCATCAGCCCCTCATCTCACAGCCTGTCTCCTCGAGGAGGAGAGGAGGAAGCACATCTCAGGGACATTGTTCAGCTCTGGCTTGGCCTTAGCTACCTGGAACCTGATCTGTCTGGTTGCCCCACCCCTACTGCACCCCACCAGCTGCTGCTGTTCACTGGAAGCCAGTGGCCAGAGAGAGAGCAAAGGCTGAGAGCCTAACTCCAGAGACTTGGCCCATGGCTCCTGGAGTCCACTCAGGCTTGTTTGCACCTCTGTCTCTTTCTTCCCTGAGACTTGGAGACACTGAAGTAGTTGAACCACAGCTCCCACTTAATTGCTATAAAGTGTGGGTTGGGGAGGCAAAGGCACTGAAGGGAGATGTGGTGGCCTTTGGGGTGGGTCTCACTTAGGCTTGGCAGCTGTGACAGCAGGAAGAGTGACAAGGCCGCTCCTTGGAGAGGAGATGTGTCCCCATCACAGAGGACCCCCAGGACAATCTGAGACCAAGGCCCTTCTTCTCTCTGATCATTTCCTCCACCTCAAATGTCTCCTGCTATTTGATTCCTTCCTTAGTCGTATCTTCCTTCCTCCCAGCCCACTTCCCCCTGTTCCTGGTGCTCCTGCGGAGGGATGAGTGGTCCTTGACTTCTGTCTCTTCATCCTGTTGATGAAGGTTACCTGGCCTTAGGCTCAAACTTAAATCAAGCAGCTCCATGAACTAAGTCTTTCAAGTGCATAGACTTGGGCTGGGACTGCCGCATTGGAGCAGCCAACATGTTCCCCCTAAAATACATGTGTGCAAGCCTATCCCTCTAGTTGACCATGGTAGGAGGTGTGGTCTTGGGAGGTGATTAGGTCACGAGGGTGGGGCAGTCACGAGGGTGGGACCCTCATGAATGGGCTTTGTGCACTTACACAAGAGGTCCAGAGAGCGCCCCTGCCCCTTCCACCCCCTGAGGACGCAGCGAGATGCTGGCGGACTGCAACCCGGTAGAGAGCCTTCACCAGAACCTGAGCTTGCTGGCACCTTGACCTTGGACTCCTCGGCTTCTGGAACCATGAGAAAGAAATCTCTGTTTATTTCTGCTACCTAGTCTGTCATTCTTGTTACAGCCGCCTGGGTAGACTGGCCCAGCCATACCGGGTGGCCGCTTTTTGGGCTGTAAGTTCGGAAGTACAAGCAGAAGGAGCTAGAAAGTGGCTGCAGCAGCACTCAGGAGAGCGTAGCAGGGAAAGAGAAAAGTGTTCCCCAAGGACCCAATGAGAAAGAGGATAAAGAGCTGACTTGATTCCCGCCAGCTTCCCAATTCCCAGTGCCAATCTCTCATGAAGAATTTCTAGTTGTAAATGAGAGGGTCCCCGAATAAATTCTTGCCCTCAGGGCCCAGGAGATAACCTAACTCCTTATAATTGCTTTCCCTTTATTTAAGTTAGGCCAAGTGAGTTTGTTTTTGCCAAGCAAATGATCCCTGATTAAGACAGCCCTTCTGGGAGAGGTGAGGCCTGGCCTGACTCCTCTGAGTTAAGAAACACTGGCTGAGCCTGGGTACCAGGCAGGCACTAGGAATGGACAGAGGCCCTGCTCGCTCTGAGCAGTGGGGGCAGGAGGCACAGAGAAGCGGGGAGGGGGCTTCATCTGCAGGGGAGGGCCGTGGGAGGAGCACAGTGGATGAAGGAGCACTGGTGAGCAAGCCTAGCAGGGAGCATTTGAGTGGCAGGTTGTTTGTGTTCTGCGCTAGCCAGAACGTGAAGCAGAAGGCTCCGGGGTCGGGGGCAGAATGCCGGGGTTGAAGACAGAGATCTGCCAGGTGCTAACCGAGTGGCCCCCGACATGGTTTTTAGACTCTAGAAACCTCAGTTTTCTCATCTGTGTCTGGGATGGTAACACTCTGAAGGGACTTGCCTTTGAACAGTGCCTGACATGTGGCAGGCGCTCAGTACTTGTCAGCTGTGACAGGGTTGGAGGAGGGGACTGGTTAGAGGCAGATTTCTCACTGGGCCATATCACTGAAGATTTGATGGACCAAGCAGAGGAGTTTGGGTTTTCTCTGGAAGAACCATGGGAAACTTGAGAGATTTTAAGCAAGCAAGTGGTCTGATCTGATTTATGCAGGGGTTTTCAACCAGGGCACGTGTGTACCCCCCAACCCCCTCCCCCAGCATATACACACAGAGGGAACCTGGGGCAGAGTCTGAAGATGCTGTTGGTTGTTAACACAGGAGATGGGGAGGTGCTGCTGGCATCTAGTGGGTCGAGGCCAGGGATGCTGCTACCCCCCCGACAACGCATAGAACAGTCTCGCACAGCAGAGACTTATCCACCCACAATGTCAGTAGTGCCCAGGCTGAAGAAGCCTGGATTAATGTGTTATAAAGAAATTAATCACTTCCCATCTCGGGGCCTTAGTATGCCCATCTGTCAAAAGATGGACTTGGGAAGACTTGGAAGAGGGGAGTGATTTGCTCCTTCCATAGGAACCTGCATATCTTTCTGCTGTGATTGATGCGTGGACCCTTCTCACACCAGCTGTGTGGCCCTGGGCTGGGCCCTCTGAGCCTCTCATTACAGATAGTCCTGATGGAGGCAGATAGCTGATAAAGAACAGAGAGGCTTTGGATCCAGGCCACCCAGGGGATCAGAACCTGGCACCAGTCCTTGCCAGCTGTGAGACCCAGAGCCATTTTCTTTGCCTCTCTGAACCTCAGTTTGTCTCTCCATAAAATGCGGCTGATAATAATGCCTCCCCTGGTAGCACAGGTGTGAGGCCTATCCCAGGTGCTGCACCCACATCAGCTACAGGGGGGACACTGACTGCCCCCGAGCAAGGGTGCGAGATTGATAAACACACAGGAACTTGTGAGAAATGCCCCCGGTGGACGGTCAGACAAGCTCTCTCCAGACGCCTGTGACAGCCCCCATCAGTCAGCGGGAACTCAGGGAACACACGCGCTTTTGAATATTTACTGAACTAATCAGGAAAGGCCAGCAGGGAAGGAAACAGGAATCCTCAGGGCAGTGCAGGGCTCGCAGACTCAGTGCCTCAGGGGCAGGGATGGGTAACCCCAGACTACAAGGTTAATCAGTAAATTAGCACATTTCTTGACGAATTGGTGCCAGAGACGTGAAAACCAGAATCCTTTTTTCAGAGAGCTGGAGCCTGAGTGCTGGGTTCAAATTCCTATTTGGCTACAAACCAGCTGTGGGAACATAGGCTGGTTACTTTACCTCTCCAGGTCCCAATTTCCCCAACTGTAGAAGTAGAGATATGGAGATAATAATACCTACTTCAAAAGGTAGCTCTGAAAATGTAATGTATGTTATGTACCTAAGCACAGACATCAGCACCTGGCACAGAATGGGTCCTGGGCATGCCATTGCTTCTAGCTTATGTTCCCATTCTTACATCACCCGCAAACGATCTCCATCAGCCTTGGTGTTGAGCAATGTGATCCGCAGACCCACAGCATCAGCATCGCCTAAGAGCTTGTTAGAAATACAAGTGCTCAGGCTTCGCCCCAGACCTACCAAATCAGAAACTCTGCCTTGACTGGCTGTGTGAGCTCATTTGGAAAGATGAGCCCCCTTTAAGCTGTGGATTCCTTGTATGTAAAATGGAGATTATAATATAACCTACCTCCTCCCCTGCTCTCAGCTCTCTAGGGTGACATTAGCCTTCTGTCAGTTTCAAGACTGTGCCAAGCTCTTTTCTGCCCCAGGGCCTTTGCATGGACTGTTCCTTCTGCTTGGAATGCCTCTTCCTTGGCTCTCCCCATGGCTGACCCTTGTTATCTTTCAGGCTTCAGCTTAGTGTCACCTCCTCAGAGAGGTCTTCCTTCACCACTGCCATTCCATCCCCCATTGCTCCATGACTCCTGGTGCTCATCTCAACCTACAATTATCTTATTTCTGAATCTGCTAATTTGCTTCTTGTTATCTTCCATATCAGTAGGTAAGCCCCAAGAGGGCAGGAATTGGGTCTCTCTCTGCCCAATGCCTGGCACAGTGGGTGGGGAATCTCCGCAAACATCTGTAGAAGGAATGAATGAGGATGTCACATAGTCACATAGTTAATATAGAGTTCTTTGTGCAGAGCTAGGCACAGGGTGAAGTCCCCATCCTAAAAATAGCACTGTGGTGTTATTATAATAAAATAGGCCGCCATGAAGCCCTGGGCTTCATGTGACCACAGACCCTGATCTGTGCACACAGCTACTCAGGCAGTGCCCAGGCTAACAGAGGCCTTTCCACCCACGGCTCCAGCGCTCAGCCCGCGCCTGTGTGACCCTCCTGCCAATCACGTAGCTGCACTGAAGATGCTGCCTCATTAAAATATGGAAATAGCTGTCATGTTGCTATCACCCATCCCAAGCCATCAAGTGCTCCAAATTGGTTTTTGCCGTTTTACACAGCACAGCATACATTTGTTAACTTTTCAAACAGTAAACACCACCTGCAAAATGCCTTTAATATTTAATGTAACTATAAATTGTTTTGAAAATAAATCCAGCCATGTGGAAAAGCGGCAGAAGGGACAGGAAACAAATCCAGGAGCCTGTTCCACGTGGGGCAGAGCAGCCGCGGGGCTGAGACTCAGGTGGTGATTCCGATACCCGATTATCTGATGGCTTCGGTGCCTGGACGGTCGTGCTTTGTTGGCGGGTGGGTGACGCTCTTGCCCTCCAAGCTGTACTGATTCTGAACTCACAGCGGAGCTGACTCGGTTCTACAGAGGAGGAGAGAATAAGTCTCTGAGGTCCATCTTGACTGGGACCATCCCAGGGACCGTCCCACTGCTTGGAGGACATTAGCCATCACCCCGGTGGGAAGAATGATTGGCAGTGACGTTTTCCTGGCCAGCCATGCCGTCCAGAATGGTGGTGTGAGCGCGCGCATGCGCGCTTGTGCCTAGTGCCGTCTATTAACTTGCCGGCCAGGTACCGTTTTTGCTCCTTCCTGCCCCTCTCGCCTTCTTGCACACTGGTATAGAGCCTCAGTCTTTTTGTCTTACTCCCGCCACCCCCATACGTAAAATTAAGATGCTAATCATATTTATCTCTTTGGTGACTGTAGGTTTGAATGGGTGAGTATATGTGAGGCAGCGCCTGGCATGTGGGACAGTGGATGCACACTTGTGAGTCTGCTGCTGCGGCTGACAGCTCCCCAGGGCCCCGGCCCCTCCCCTCCAGCTGTGCTGACCTCTCCGTGCCTGGTGTCTTGTGTGCTCCCTCACACCACGAGGGCTTTGCGCCTGCTGTGTCCTCTGCTTGCTTTGCCTTTACTCTCTTTGTTTGCCTAGTTCTCTCAGCTTTCAGTTCATTGGACTGAAATGTCAGACTTTTGGGAAAATGTAAGCTCCCTTCTCTTGATGTCACAGGTACTAAGTCTCTGGGCCTGGGAGGGAGGAGGAGAATTCTTTCATTGGCCCACACTGGGTCATCTGCACACTTGGGACTAGGGCTTGAGGACCAGGAGCAGCAGCCATGTCACAAGCCATGTGCTGGGGGCGGAGGGGCTGAGCGGTGCCCTCGGAGAAGGGAGCTGCTGTTCTTGGCATACAGAACGCTCATTGTCTATTACAATGAGACATGTGTCCTAGGACAGTCACCCCAGAAGCCACGTGAGGACCAACTGTGGTGGGTGACCCATGAGATAGCTATTACTCTGATCACAGCTGGAAGGATGAGGACTGATGATTGGGGGATATTTCAAAGAACTGAGAGAGAGACAGGGACAGAGAAGAGGTGAATTCTGAGGCTTCTAACTTGGGTAAGAGGGTATATGGTGGTATCAGGAAGGCTGAATGACAACATTCATATCTTGTGTGATGTAACCCAAAGAAGTGAGTGATGACGTGAGGGTCTGAGGCAACAGTATTCACCTTAGAGAGGGAGACTGCTTGGGGGGGGTAAAAAAAAAATCCCGAAATCTCTCAACTTGCAGCTTTTAAGTAGGTACATAAATATAGTGCTAGTACTAATTCTGCTAATTAACGAAGGGTTATTATCACCATCTGACTCACTGCTTGGCTTTTCCAGCCAAATTTAAAGCTAATGCTCATTATGTCTCTCTGTTAATGTTGACCTTGCTGAGCATAGTGAGGACTCCGTGCAAGTGCCACCGAATGTCTGTCCTTTTGGTCCTTGACCCTCCCAGTGATGGTGCTCCTCTCAGTGAGAAGGTCGGGTCCCAGTTGAGCACTTTGCTGACAGCCGCTGAGCTCTGTGAATGGCATGAGAATCCAAATGGACTCACGTGCAGGAAGATGGTCTCTGCTCTTCTCATCCCTGTGCTATGAGGACCCTAAAATAGCCTGCCCAGAAGACTTCTCTGTCTTCCCCTCCCAGAGATGATCTTCTGTCTCAGTAAACGGCACCACCATCCACCGAGAGCCTCAAGCTGAAAGCCTAGAACTTGAATCCCACCTTTCCCTTCCCCCTGCAGCCAATCTACTAGTAAATCCTGTTGGCTCTACCCCTGAAATCCATCCCAGTCTCTCCTAATCCACAACCCATTCCAGTCTCTCCCCACCCAAAATCTATCCCATCTCCCCCACCTCTCTAGTCCAGGGGTTGGTGAACGTTTCCTGTATTGGGCCAGATTGTAAACATTTTGAGCCTTGTGGTCTATAGCATCCTGTTACAAGGATCAAGTTGCCTTTGGTGCAAAATTAGTCATAGACAATACAGAAGCCAGAGCATGTCTATATTCCAATAAAACTTTATTGACAAAATCAGTGGCCCACAGTTCATAGTTTACTGACTCCTATTCAAATCTCAGCCCGCTGTATCTTGTCTGGACCAGTGCACAACCTCCAAACTGGTCTCCCTGCTTACCCTCTTGCCACCTCTACCACATATGATCCGCCCACTAGCTGCAGTCATCTTTTAAAAAGTAATCAGATGATGTCTCTCCCTGGTTCAAAATTCTCTGTAGTTCCCTATTGCTCTTCAGTGAAAATCCGAAGTCTTTCCTTATTGTCTTTTCACCTGCATGACCCAGTTCCTGCCTTCTCTCTGATCCCACCTCCTGCCCCCGTCCTTGTCCACAGGGCTCCACGTTCACTGGTTTCCTTTCTCTTCTGCTCCCTTCATTCTTTGGCTGCAACATTCTTCCTCTGGTCTCCCATGTCTGCGTCCTTTTCATTATTTGACTCCTGACTCAAGAACTTCTCCCCAAAGAGAACCCCTCTGACGTCTATCTAATGCCGTCTGCCCCTTGCTTATCACGCCATTTGAAACTATCTTATTTGTTGATTTATTTATTGTTTTCCCAGTCTGACATGTAAACTCCGTGACAGCAGGGACCTTGTTTGTTCAGTGCTAATGTCAGCTCATGATGTATAGGAAGTCCTCGAATATGAGGGAATCAAGTGAGGCTGCTGATCTGTATTTCCCGGCAGTGCTTGTTCCCATGTCTCTTCACTTCCGACTTACCCTGCTTTTACCAAACCCTTCTTACGCTGGCCCAGAAAAGCTTGCCCAATAACTCACCCAGTGCATGTGATAAATCCAGGGAGGGAGGGGAAAAAAAAAAAAAAACGCTGCTTGTCTGAGTCATTGGGCTTACCCACAGACCCCTGTGTAAACTTCTTTGTCATCCCAAGACCAAGCCAGGAGCGAAGATGCTCTTCTGACAGCTGGACTCCACACGGGGGCCTCTTACCAACAGCTGTGACGTTGTGGAGGGGCAGTGGGGATGCTTGGTTCTCTGGAAACTTTGATTCAGAAATCCTACCTTCTGTTCCTGGTGCTCCCTGACGTGTGATACAAATTTACTCAGTTTCCTTGTTTCTCCAGCATTCTCTCTTAGGCGCTCTCATTCCTTCCCTCTCATTCTCTCACTCCCACCACTATTCCCTTTTTCATTAGGATCCTGGGGCAAGAGACGGCTAGTTGCCACCAAATATCCTATCTTCTTTGGTCATAGGACCCTGATTTTATTTGAGTTGACAATGAACTCAACAAAAAGCCTACATTTGCCAGCCTCTTTTGCCACTAGGGGTGGCCATGTGAGCGTGTCCTGTCTAATGATGTATAAACAGAAGCATTAATGGAACTTCTGGGAAGGGTGACGAAAGGATGCTGACTCAGCTACTGTCTTAGACTGCTCAGGCTGCCATAGCAAAATACCATAGACTGGAGGGCTTAAACAAGAAATTTACTTCCTTCCTGTTCTAGAGGCTGGAAGTCCGAGATCAAAGTGCCAGCCAATTTGGTTCCCTGGTGATGACTGTTCCTGGCTTGCATTTGGCCGCCTCCTCACTGTGCCAGAGACTTCTCTTTCTCCCTCTTCCTTTTCTTCTAAGGCCATCAATCCTATCAGATTAGGACACCACCCTTATGCCCTCATTTTACTTTAATTACTGTCTAAAAGCCCTATATCCAAATACAGTCACAATGGAGATGAACAAACACATCAACATATGAATTTTGAGTGGACAGAATTTAGTCCATAGCAGCTAGGCATTACATCATTTGGTCCTTCCCTTCCCTCTACCTTCCCTCCTACCTGGAATGCAGATACGATGGCTGGAGCTTCAGCAGCTATCTTGGACCATGTGGTGAATTTGAGAATAAGTGCCAGTGGCTTAGAATAAAAGTGTAGAAATATGGAAGGGACCATGGTTGACTTTGTGGAGCCACTATAGGATCACTGGAATAATGTTAGAATTTGCTTTATGTTAGAGCACTGATTCTCAACTGCAGCCCATTGGAATAACCTGGGGAGCTTTGAAAAATACTTGTGCTTGGACATAATGTCCAGAGCCGCCAATGTAATTGGTCTTTCAGGGTGCAGCCTAGGCATCATGATTTTTTAAAGCTCCTCTGGTGATTCTGATGTGTTAAGGTTAAGAACACTGTGTTAAAGAATAAACAGTTGCATAAGAGAATAAGCTGTATTTTCAACTATGGTATTTTAGTTTTGTGATACGAGGCTAACACAACTCCTAACAATCAGAAATCTAATTTTGGGAGATGAATCACCTGCATCTTCTAAGATTTTCAGTGCAGGAGCCACCCAAAGCTGGCAGGAGCCCTGCTCACACCCTACCATGTTCAAGAGCATATCCAGGTACATCTAAACTCACAGCTCAAAGAGCTGTGAGATATTAGCTACAATTTTCTGTCCCTTTGCCCACACCAATAATACAGTGTGTACAACTAAAAATAAATTTCAGGATTAAACTAAGCATTCAAAGTAAAAATAGCCAAAAGCAGCACTTTTGTCAACACGTATTTTTCTTGAGAGTGAAATTCATTGGTAATGATCACTGGAGGCCAATGAACTCTTCCTTCCTGTGTCCCAGACACCTCTCCCCATCCCCATCTCCAATGAGACGAGATCAAGGGCCAGAGGTCTGCCAGGGGGTGAGAGAGCAGGTTTAAAATAAGCAGGTGCCTAGGTTCGAATTCCAGCTCTACCACTTAGAAGCTGAGTGCTCTTGGGCAGGCATGTCACCTCTCTGTGCCCCACACAGCCCTGTGCAAGATGGGGCTTAGTGTTGCTCCCAGGTTATGGCGAGGATTAAACCACAGTATACGGGAGGGCACTTAGCACGGTGCCTGAATGTAGCAACGGCTCAGGAAGTGTCAGCTGTCACTTTCAGGCTCGGCCAGTTGCTCTTCCTGAACTGTGTGTCCTTCCTGTTGAGTGGGGAGGTTCTCTGTCCCCTCCCCGCCACCCCGCCTTTCTGGAAAACAGTGCTGAAATCGGGCTGCTTTTATGAATAGGGAGCTAAATGAGCAAACACATGTCTGGAAATAAAGGTAATTCATCCCTGGGGAGATACCGTCTCCCAGGTTCAGGGGTTAATGGGCTCGGAGGATTCATAACAAACCGTGCTGCAGACAAATTGGCTGAGCGGCTATTGTTTCCCGGACAGCTCTTCAGCTCAGTCTCATTTATTAGCATGGCTGCCTGAGAAATAAATGAAAAGGTAAACCCCCTCAAAGATAGCCGCAGCCCAGCGCAAGGGGCAGAAGGCCCTGGAAGTTTGAGCCGGTGACACAGCCCGTGCGTCTTCCCGGGCTGCCAGTCCCCAAGCGCTGAACTCTGGAGGATGCTGGAGCAGAGCCAGCTCTGACGGCGAGCTCTCCCCTCCGTAAACAAGGGAGCTGCCAAGAGCCGAGCCCGTGGAAAAACACTTACAGATGAGAGGGAAACACATGGCAAGCATGACCCTCTGCAATCGTGAAATGAGTGGTGCAGGAAGACGGGAGGAAACAAATCATTCTCCTTGGGACAGTCCATCTGGAAGTGTGTGGCCAGGAGCATTATTGCAAATAAATATGTCCAGCCCAGCAACGTCTGGGAGTAATTGGATGTTTTCATCCTCCTGGAACCTTTGGAAAAGCTTTTCATACAAACACAGGTCCCCAAAACCGCAACTTACCCCCACCCGACTGCTGCCGGCGCGCTGGTTCTGCTTTTCCCGGCCTCTCATTTGGTTCAGCCCATATTCTAGGGAAGGCCTGGGAGTGGTGAGGGCTTAAGGTTCTACAGGCTTTCGAGGGGGAGTATGAGCCTGGGAGAGAAGACATTAGTCCTTGTGGACCCTTGGGAAATGTGACCAGATGGTGTGCTGGTCTCTGTGGGTAATTTGCTTCTACAGGGTTTCTCAAAGTTGGGCCCTGGGACCATTTTTATGCTAGAGTGCCTGCAGATCACATGGATTTCTGGGTTCTACTCCAGAGCTCAGGATTCCTGAGCGCAGGAATCTTGTATTTTATTATAGCTTTTGGAGAGATTCCTATGCATGATAAGCAGTGGTTCCCAAGTTTGAACAGGCATCCACATCACCCAGAGAGCTTGCTAAACACAGACGGCAGAGCCCCACCTCAGCATCCACTCCTGATTCAGTCGTCTGGGGTGGCAACTGCAGACTTGCCTTTCTAACAAGCTCCACACATGCTGCTGCTGGCCTGGGGACCGCACTTTGAGTAACACTGCATGAAAGATTGCACACCACTGAATTACAGGCTGAGCAAAGTCCCTTTGTCACGGAACATATCTGGAGCCCCAGCTGCGTGCTGGACCTCTTTGTCCTCGGGCAGCGTTCTGTCATGGGTGGGGGCCAACCTTCACTCCCAGGCCCCCAAAGGAACCTGAAGATGCAACTTGAGTTAATAATGACTCCAGGAGGACTTTGTGGGACTTCCCTCTTAGAAACCAAGGGCCGAGTCAGTGTTCTTAGCTGAATGAGATTTTTAAAATACCCCAGTGCCTGACAAGAATGCTAAACCAATTAATTTAGGCTCTCTGGAGGCGGGACTCAGGCATCGTCAGTGTTTTCAAAGTTCCCCTGGGGAGTCCAGTGTGCAGGTGGGGCAGAAAGCCACATGCAAATGCAATCAAACCTGAATACTGTTAGAGTCACCGAGGGAGTGGGGAAAAGACACCACCACTGGGCCCCACCCCTCCCTGAAGATTCTGACTTGCTGATTTGGGGTGGCTTCTGGGCATTTGCTGTTAAAACAAAAGCCTGCAGGTGATTCCCAGGGCAACTGGGGTGCACACCTGTTGGCTTATTGGAAAGGGACTCAGGAGGGCAGATCCTGGGAAAGATGAAGAAGTGGGAGGAGCCAGGGATGGGGCCAGATTCCTTCAGGTCACCACAGTTAGTATTGGTAAAGCACATCATAACAGCATAAAGCAGTTTTGTGAAGTGTGATCAATACAAATTTCTTACCCTAATACCAGAAACAACTGCAGACTCACACTCTTTTTTTGCTGGCCTGAGCAGGCCTTTGCACGGGGGAGGGGACAATAGAAAGTGTCTCTGCAGACTTTGGACCTCCCTCCCCCAGGATGCACAGAGAGGAGAGTGACCCTGGCAGAAGCCACGCCCCAGGCACCTGGATTTCTCCTTTGCAAGGAGGGCCAAGGAGAAAGGTCTGCTGGAATTACTGCCTCATCGGGGTTATTCTTTATTCAAATGAAGATCCTCTCGGTGCTATTTCAGCATTCTAAACCTGAGTGTGGGAACCTGGAACCTGCATATTTAAGCAGACATTCTGAGCGATTTTAATCTGCATTATAATCAGAAAACTACCTGCCTGAAGTTTCTAGCTTCAAGGAAAGGGGACGTTTAGAGGGGTGAAGCAGAGAACAGAAGGCATAATTCTTTGCCATTTTTGGTTTACTTGAGGTCTCTGCTGGGCACAGGATTTCTCAGATAAACCCTTCCCCAAAGATAAGAGCCTGACCTTTGAACAAAATTTACATCTGGGTCCAATAAATGGAGCTGACTTTACCCACAAGAGCCTGGGTATCATACTCAGCTGTCTTTGTTTTGATATGTTTTTAAAGGGCCCTCTAAAAGGATGAGCTAGATTTGCTGGCCAAGAAATGGATTTCTCTTCTCTCTGGAGAATTCTAAATCTCCTCACTAGAGATTTAAGCTGGCGGTCCCAACAATGACGAATGTCTAATGGCCTAGCTTTGGTCACTGGTCCTGGCCTGCAGTGTCTGCCCATGGCAAGTGTTTCCTTGTAATCTGCTCACTCTCGGGTTACCAGGGATTTCAAGTTGGGGGGTGGAGGGTGTGGTGAGGGAAGCCGGGAGAAAAGGTGGGAACAATTTTATGTCCACTCTACCTTGGCATTTGCAAATTAACTCTGAAGCATCCAAAGATCTGTGACTCCCAGCCCTTTGTCATTTGGATGAGGTGCAAATGTGGGCAGTGCGCCATCTCAGAGCTATTTATGGTGAGGGGGTCTGGTAGCATGGGCAGGGGCGGAAATGGCCACCAGCATCCTAGCCTTGTAAAACTCATAACGTGGTGGAAGTTTTGTTTCCTGGTGAAAATGTTTGTGTGGTTGGAGAGAGAATCTCAGAGAATATGGAAATACCCATCAACTCGTGGTAAGAGGATGGGACAAAGTGCTCTTGACTCTTTGGAAGACTTGTGACTCAGGGTAGAGCTGGGAATCTGGGTCATCATTTCCAGTACTCAGAATCTAGGATTCCTGGAGTTCTCAGAATCAGCCCTCCCACATACCTGTGTTCTGCTACGTGTGAGGTCATGAGGGAAAGGACAGTCATGAAAGTTCCAATTTGAGGTCATATTATATGCCAGGCGAAGTGCTGAGAGATTAATACACATCATCTCATTTAACACTCACAGCAACCCTAGAGGTGCATACTTGTGTGATCACCCTTTGCTAGAGGAGGCACAGAGAGGTTCTCCAGTTTCATTAAGGCCACACAGCTGGACAATGGCAGGGCTGGGATATGAATTGACAGACTCTCTCCTTGACCAAACTTCTTGTCTGCCCAGCCCAGTCTTAGCAAAGAATCTCCCACAGCCTCGATAGCTGATCACCTTGAATATCTGATCACGTTCCATCTCCCATGTTTAGGTCCTTGACCTTCCTTTACTGAGAATCCTGTGAGGTCAATTTACAGAAAATCTCCCCTGTCCTTAATGTGTTCTCTTAGTAATTTTCCACACATCAACCCCTGGCTTTGCTCATTGGCTGTGAATGCCCTCTTGTCCTAGCTGTATTCCGCAGTGAGCCCAATTTCTCTCCCCTACTGATATCTCCTCTTTCAGTCATCTTGAATCAACTCTTCCTTACCATTTTTAGCAAGCGGCAGAATAACTTTTTCTATAACAGAGAATAGGCAGTTGTCCTCTAGTGCCTGGATTCTTAATCCCTCCACTGTCCTGCCACACCAGCAGTATCCACTAGAACTACAACACAAGTCCCAAAGAGCATTTTAAATTTTCTGGTAGCCCCATTGAAAAAGGAAAAAGAAACAGGTGAAATTAATTTTTAAAATCTTTTTCTTACCAAATATATCTGAAATATCATGTCTAGGGGACACTAGAAAAGTATTAATGGGATATTTTACCTTCTTTTTTTTTTTTTCTATTAAGTCTTTGAAACCCCATGTACTTTTTGCATATCAAGCACATCTTACTTTGGACGAGTGCATTCCAAGTGCTCCGTTGCCACTGGTGGGGAGTGACTACAGTATAGGACAGTGTGTGGTGCTGGGAGGTGCCTGGCAGGATGCTTGAGTTGGAAGATGTGTTTGTGGGAGTGCCTGGGGCAGAGGGAGCACTGAGAAGGGAGGGGAGAGGAGAATCAAGAGACAGGGAACCTGGCTGAGCAAAAGCACTGCAGACATCTCTGTCGGCAGAATCCAGGGGACCATGGGTCTGGGATCGGCTGAACTGGGGAGTCTGGGCTGTTGGCTGGGGATTGTGCCTGGCATGGAGGTAAAAAAGATGACTTGCATTCAATGTGAGAACAGGGGGTGGTGAGAAAGCTGAGGGAATGGGCTCTGAGGCTGGGATAGAGCAGGCCTGTGTGGATGTGCAGGGCAGGCCAGAGATGAACAAGGACGTTGGCTCTTGTGTTGTAATGTACCTGACATCCTGTTCAAACGCACATTCTGATTTGGTTGGTCTGGGATGAAGCCTGAGAATCTGCATTTCTAAAGATCACCAAGGTGTGGTGTTGTTGCTGGGATGTGGACCCCACCGTGAGTAGCAAGGATCCACGCTTTGAATGGCTGGCAAGTGATATGGAAGGAAATGGAGCTGAAACTTACCTAAGTCGTGGAGAGCTTTCGGCTTGAGTGCCCACCAAACAGGGGCAACGATGGCAGCTCACTCCACCTGCATGCCTGCTACGTGCCAGGCACTGCGTTGCATGCTTTATTCCAGCAGTCAGCAAACGGTGGCTGCCGGGCCAGATCTGGCCACTTCCTGTTTTGGTAAATAAAGTATTGTTGGAATCCTGCCACACCCATTTGTTTACACATTGTCACAGCTGCCTTCATGGTGCCATGACGGAGTTAAATACCATGTGCAGGGCCTAAAATATTTACCATCTGGCCCTTTCCAGAAACATTTTGCCAACCCCTCACAGGTTATCTCATCACATTACTCGCTGAGGTGGGTGCTGTTATCATCCCCTTTTGCAAATGAGCAAAGGCCTATTAGAGGCATCCAGCCACCTGCCCAAAGCCTCATGGGTTATGGAAGAGGCAGAGCAGGTTCTCCTACCCAGGCTGACTTGGGCTAACAAGGCCGACGCCCGGGCTCTCTGCACCATGCTAGTCTCCTGGAAACAGGAGTGGCTTCTGGAAAGGGAAAGTGTGTGTGAGCAGCAGAAGTCAGAGTGAGAACAGGCCATTGTTTTGTGGAAAGGGCCAGACACATGTATTCCTTGAGCACCTACTGTGTGCCAGCACAGGCTGGGGGCTTTCTGTTGTCGCTCTTGGTCCCCCCCATCCCCTCTTGCCCACTCCTGGATGCACCTGCAGCAGTGACTGCCTCCCACTTCACATGCCTGCATCTGTCTGCCCGAGGCCTCTCTCCCTACAGTGGGATGGCAGTTATTTGGTAAGTACCCCAATTTCCCTGTCTCTCTGTGGGACAATTCAGAGGCGTGGTCTTCATGCTTCTCCGAGGTGCACTCAGTGGTAACTTGCTCACTACTGGCTTTCCCCCTTCTGTGTCCCCGTCACTTTCTTAGTCCCCTATTTGTGCTTCCTGGATCACCTCTGAAATAAACTACCTGCACCCAAATCCTGTGTCACATTGCTCTCCAGGAAGCCCTAGCTGAGACACATGTTTTGACATTCAGATGTCACGACAGCTGTGAAATTGCTGTGGGCTCACAGTTTACAGGTGAAGAAACTGGGACCCAGAGAAAATGGTCCAGTTACAGGGGTTCAAAGCCTAATCAGTCTGATGCATTCCTTCATGAGTCTCACTCTCCATTCTTTGTTGATGGTAATGACAGTGGCCAAATGCTTGCTGTGGGCAGATGAGGAGTCCGTGGCTCAGGGCAGTTGGGTGGCTTTCCCAAGTTTCATCCACATTTTAGAACTGAGATTTGATTGAAGGAAGCCGGCAGCAGAGAGGTGGAGACCCAGACACGCAAGACAGCCGTGGGTATGGAATCGTCTCCCTGGGGGGATGCCCTGGTGTGGCCTGGTATCTCTCAGCCCTGCCCACTGGGTGGGATAAACATCTTCTTCAGTGATTGCTCCCAGGACCAGTTGCCATGGTTACCACTGGGTAACCGTCTGAATAATGGAGGAACGCGATGGTAACTGCAGCTACCATCACCCGTCTGTTTGACATTCTCCACTCCCCACCCCCCACCTCCAATTCCTAGTGAAACTGAGCTGGGGAGCAGGAAGGGGGTTGGCCTCATTGCCATGAGAACAAAGGGGAACAGCTCCGATGACCTCATCTCTAGAAATCTGGTGAACTTCGCCCCAGTGCCTGTAAGTTATTATTGCCTTGCTCTCTTCCCTCCACCTCTAATTTTTCCTTAACCGGACATAAGCAAGAGCCTGCCTGCCAAGTGTGCGTGCCGCTGCTCACGCCCTTGATGCTCTTTTATGCGATTATTCTCTAGCCCCAATCTTGCCTGTGTCTCTCTCTTCCTTCTCCCGTTTCTTCCGCCCTCAAAGAAATGCCGTCTTATAAACGTTGCACACTCCTTTGTGGGGAGTCACTGGGGCTGGAGAGAGGCTTACAGAGTCTGGGCTGCTGCCCCTGAGGCTCTGAGAATTTCAGTGATTATCGAGTCTTCTCATCTGTAAAATGGGGATAGTGGCTGTTGTGAGGAGTAAACGTCAAGACAGTGGCAGTAATGTTAAGAGCCTGATTCTGGAATCAGACAGATGTGCCTCTGCATCCTGGCTCTACTGCTATGTGTGCTCCCATAGGAGAGTTCATTTTCTGAGCATCCAGTTCCTCTTCTATATGACAGGGACGATGGTGGCATCTGCCTCTCCTGGATTTAACGTGCCCATGGTTCTAAAGTGTCGAGTGTCGGTACCTGTTTGCTTCTCTTAGTTCCTGTGCCCCTACCTGCCCGGGACCTTCTAAGGCTTCTGCTAAGTACGGTTACTTGATCTCTCTTGTTCCAAACCGTGTGCGGTGACATGAGCCTGTGCCCTTTGCTGAGAGAGAACAGCTCGCTCTCCAGCTGGATGCAGGGAAGGGAGATAAGACACCTCTGTTTTCTCTCTTGACTGACTGTGGCTGTCACCAACATCTGATAAGATAGTAGCAGCTGGGTGGGCCCCAGTAGCTCCACTGGGAGATTAAAAGCTTGAAGATGACAGGGACGTGGGGCTTTTCGAAGCTGGTGGTTGCGGCACCCCTCCATCATTTTGAGGCATGGGGCAAGGGTGGCAGAGGTTGAGGATGGGAAGAAGGAAGGAGCTGCAAAATTCCTTCCCCCAAACAATGCTGATCCTCCCTCCCTCCTTCCTACCAGCCTTCAGGATGCTCTGACAGAGCTGGACGAATCAGGGGATTCCCGATTCCCTCTAAAATCCATGAGAGGCTTTGGGATGCTTCAGGATGTCCTCAAAATCTCCAAGAATTTCATGAAAAATGTACAGGTATGCACTTCCTGTTCGAGAGAGTGGGACCAGAATATTCCTCCAAATCTCGTAGGCAGAGTTCTTCAACTCTGGTCCCTGGATCAGTGTGCTGGGCTGTCTTCTACCTGACATTGGCCATGGTGGGAGTATTTGTAGCAAATGCTACAGACCAACTCACCCCCATGCCTGAGCTCTCATTAAACAGTTACCAGCACATGGAATTTCCTCTGCCACCCACAACAGAATCATCTGAGGCGGTCGGTTACAAAGACAGATCCCAGAGCCCCTCTCTAGACCTAGTGAATTTCTAGGCTGGGGTCGAGAATCTGTGTTTCAAGAGAGCTCCACAGAGGATTTATAAACACACTGTAAACAGTGAGAGACAGGAAGGGGTAAGAGTGCAAAGGAGATGTGGAGGGAAAACAAACAGGAGGGAAGAAAGGGTTCCCAGGAGAGTTTTCCCCAGCATCTGTCACAGGACAACTGTAAAGTTGGTGAAGGCTAAGTTTTAGTCTATGCCAACTTTTATCATTACATCTACTGAGCATTCACTATGGTTTAGGCACAGTGTGAGGTGCCTTAAGTGTATGTTTCGTGTACAAGTCACCTTGGTGTAAAAGCTACTTCTCGTCCCCATTTTGTAGGTGAGGGATCTGAGGCACAGGCACCTTGCCCAGGGCCCAAACCCAGTAGGAGCCAGAGACAAAATTCAAATGGCAGGACTGAGCTGACAGCAGAAGAGCTGGCCTCACTCCAGCCTCAGGGGCTGGCACACAGGAGGGTTCAGTAAACGTAGTGGGTGGACTTACCCAGAAGTCGCCACCCTGCCACAACAGCATTTCCTCTGTAGTGGGTTTAAGCCTCAAGGTTATTTTGTAAGCACCATTTGCCGTCTCCCATAAGCAAGGAAAAATACAGCTCATCCCTAGATGCAGAGGATTAAGCCAGAGCACCCCCATCCGGCGTCAAGCAGGGGAAGGGTGGCCCATGTTATGGCTCATAAAGCAGAGGGCTGTTCACACCTGGCTCCTCGCTGGCTTGTTGGAATCCCTTTGTAACCCTGAAGTTACATGGTACTGTTTCTGCAGAATTCTGTGCATTAGAAACGTGTCACTAAGACTGGCCTATATTTAAGGGGAAAATAAAAGTCAGGAACCTGTGGGCATGTTTTAAAACCTCCACCAAGACTCTTCCCCAAGAGTAAGCTTTCAGAATTGACTTATAGAGAAGCCAGAAACAACAATGAAGTGATGGACCACAACCTGCCCCAGGCTTGTGGGGCAGGGGAAAGGGAGCCTGTGTCCTCCTCCCTCCCCGTCATCTGAGGGCAGATGTGAAAGGGGAGGACCCCCTCCCTGACCACGCAGAGACCTCGAGACCACTCTTGGTGTCTCCTGGGAAAGAGGAGGCAAGTCCCAAAGTCAGATGCCAGATCGAGCTTTAGAATGAGTGGGGCTAAGTGTTAAGATCCAAAGTGAGACTGTTTAGTGATAAGCAGTTATGAAAGTTATGCAAAGTTATGAAATGAGATTAAAGGCCATTTAAGGAATCCTCTACCACTCGGGTCAGCATGGCTGGCTGGGGATGGGTGTCCATGGAGCACTGGTGGTAGCAGCAATTGCAAAAGTAAAAATGGTCCTTTTTTGTAGCCCAAGATGGGTAGTCTGAGACTCCTCTCATAATGGTTTCATTTGAAAGGCCTTCCTCGGTAGTCTGTTCTCCTGAAGTTTGCTTTTTTAGACCCTGTATCTGGGAGACATTGGTAGAACTGGATAAATTGATCTCAAGGGATCCTTCCAGGACTAACACTCCTTGATTCTCTTGCTAACAGGGGCTGGATGCTGACAGTTTACTTAGGAAATGGTCAGTAAAAATGTATTTGCTTAATTAAAGCATCTCTCAGTAGAGAAACCATAATAGTAGCAGGAGAAATTAGCTCTGTTCTCTAATTTCACTGAAGGAGAAATAGTTACGTATAGTCCTAGGTAGACTCTCTCTCTCTCTTCACCTTCTCCCTGATCTCTGTCTCACACATACCTTGAGTGGTGATTTGACAAATTTAAGAAGCTTCCAGTGGAACCAAACTCTGGCCCAGACTTCTTGACTACTGGAAGTCAGTTATACAGCCCTTTGTCTTGAGGATTTACCACTCACAGCGTGGACAGGGAACCACTAGCATCACTTTGGGAGCTCGTTAGAAATGCAGACTCCCAGGCCCTATCCCAGCCCCCTTGTCTCAGAATTTGCATTTTTAAGAAGGTTCCCTGGGGCATTCAAATCAGTGCCAGAGTGTGAGAAGGTACGGTTATCAGGATCCCAGTCTCTTGGCTCTTCTTAATTCTTCCTTTGTCTGTTTCATGACATCTGGAGGTAGAAGGTTCTCAGAGGTAAATAAAGCCTCTCAGTTTCTGACCCCTTCAGCCCATGGCAACCCTCTTTGGAACTGGCTTTTCAACTGGAGAGCCTGGGCTTGGTTTACCATCAATCGAGAGCTAGTAAGGATCAAGCCACAGTTTGCCCTGGAATTGAAAATACTCCTGACTCAGCATCTGGAGAAAGGTAGGATGGAAATACTCACGGTAAATACTTTATATTCCAATGGCCATTTGTGGAAAATGATCACCGTTTCTTCTGAGTCCAGTCTGATTCCTAAACTACTGTACCAAGGTGTCCGATCACTCCGGAGCTATTTCCACCCCATGTACTTCAGTCTTTAGTTAATGTCAAAAGGCTTGTCTTGTTGCACGTCTCAGATGCATTTCTGTTAGAAGGTCACTTGCCTATAGCTCTTTGTATAAAAAGCTAAATGAGCGTTGGGAAGGTCCAATAAAGATCCTTCTGTCTCCTGGAAGAAGCGCACCGCTGTGTTTGGCTGCTGTGCAGACTTCTTTTTTTTCCTTCCTCCATCCTCACACTGAGGACATAACCGATAGGGGAAGGTTTGTCATTTTAGACACTCACAATCCTATACCGTTAGAAGAGGAAAAGGCTCTCATCTGATCTGATGAAATACCTCAAGCTCTACCAGGCATTTCCATTTTCTACAACCTTTGGGTTACCCATGGGATAGCAATCTACAGGTGGGCTCAGTCTGTTTTCAGGCCTGTCACTGAAAGGATATTGACCCCTTTGGGAACCAGACAGGTGCCTTAGATAGCTCGCCTTAGAAGCAAGATTTCCCAGCACCCATCAACTGTAGACCCCAGACAAGCAATAATACCTACGGGCATTTTTAAATGTCTGCTTGGCATTTACTAAACCTGCTTGTGATTCTTTTAATCCTCCTAAGTTTAAGTTTCCCTGAAAGCAGAGCCTGAGGCAAGGGTTTGGGTGCAGGGGATTTATTTGAGAGGAGGCATGAAGGTGGAGTGTGGGGAGTGTGAGGTGGAGGAGACCAGGCCAATAGAAAGGGCTTCTAAGTGTGCTGCTCTAAGCCCATTGCAGCGGGGTCCCTGAGAAGTACAGAAACACCTCTGAAATGTATCTCAGGAAAGGCGAGGAGATTGGAGCTCTCATCCACTGCTTTTGAACCTGGTTGGTGGAAGGTTGCACCCAGAGGCCTTGAGCCCTTTGCCATCTGGCCTGAGCTGCAGTTCTGGTCAATCAACTTCTGGAGCCTGAAGCAGAAGGGCACTTGGCTTTGTGGGAGAGGGACGCAGGCACTGCTGCGGGGCATCAGCTCAGTTGGAACCGCCCACTGTAGGTGCTGCCAGAGTCTATGGCCTTGTCTCTCAGTACCTTTAAGGGGCAACTATTATTACCTCCACCTCAGAGCTAAGGAAAGTGAGGCTCAGTGAGGTTGGAGAGTTTGCCCTGCTAGGAAGCAGGGCCTTGGGGTCCCCATCCCGGCTGGCTGACTCCACAGCCTCTTCCCAGAAGCCACCACACTGTCCTGCAGAGGGCTGGGAGGATTCCCCCAGGCTGTTGGCCCGGGACTGGCCCAGGGTTAGCACTGACTGCCACATCCTGGGAAACCCTCAGTCCTGGGCAGATGGGGATGGTTGGTGGCCTTCGTGGGGTTTCTCTGCCTCTACAGCTCCTGGCTTCCTGCCTGGGCTCCTTCCTGGGCAACTGCGTGCAAATGGTGTCCAGACGGTCTTTCTCTCTTCTCTTGTTCTGCTTCTGCGTCCCAGTGGGTCTGTTTCTAAGTAAAACTCAGATAAAATTGGATTTCATATGGTGGTTTCCCCTGAGTGAACCTTTTATGTAGAAGCTGGGAGACCAGAAAGTTTTGTTTTGTTTTGTTTTAACTTCCTTTCATTTATTCTAATGATGCTGGGGGAGGGTGTGCTGATTATAAATGAAATTTGATTTATTTGCTAAGTGTCCATTATTATTGCATTGTTTCACTAGGCACTTTTTCTTTTTAATGAAAAGTGTGTGTGTGTGTGTGTGTGTGTGTGTGTGTGTGTGTGTGTGTAAGCAAGCACACTCACAGTCAGTCTGTGTATATAGTTTCCAAGAGCTGGCATAACAAAGTACCATAGATGGGATGCCTTCAACAACAAATTAATTTTATCATGATTCTGAAGGCTGGAAGTTCAAGATCAAAGTATGTACAGGGTTGGCTTTGAGGCATAATCTGGTCCAGGCCTCTCTCCTCGGCTTGTAGACGGCCGTCATCTTTGCATGTCTCTTTGCCTTTTCTTCCCTTTGTCTGTATCCCTGTATCCAAATTTCCCCTTTGTTGAGGACACCAGTCATACTGGGGCAGGCCCACCCTCATGACCTCATTTTGACTGGACTGCCTCTGTAAAGAGCCCCATCTCCAAACACAGCCACATTCAGAGGTACTTAGGGGCTAGTATTTTAACATGGATAAGGGAGCATAACTCAATCCATAACAGTACGTTACCCAGATGTAAGCTGGTCTTGTTGGTGGGGTGGGTTCCCACCAAGTTGGCTCCATTTCCTTTCTGAATATCTCAGGAAAGAAGCATCTTGTCTTCCCAAGGGGTGACATCTCTTCATTTACTCATTCACATGTTCAGCTCACATTTATTAAGTCCCTGCCTGGGGCCTGGCAATGGGGTAGATGCTGGGGGAGGTCCAAAGGTATGATGAGACTCAACCCCTGCCTTAGCTGAGCTCACACAGGGTGGTGGGAAGACTCTAGTCTGTAGAGCCAAATGGCTTTTGGTTCAAACTCTGCCTTTATTTTTACCCCAGCTTTGTGTCACATGATGTCGCTGAACCTTGTTTCCTCCGTCTTTGGTGTTGGGGTGATGAAAGTGCCCAGCCTGCAGGGCGGTTGTGCGGAGTAAGACCAAGTCTGATCAAGTGCCCAGTACGGCGTCTGGCACACAGTAGGCATTGAGTCAGTATCTGGTCAATGAATGGAAAGTAAGTGCTCACTGAATAGAATCAAAGAGATAGTAGTAACAGCTGATTATATAAACAGATAAAGAAAATACCAAGTGGGAAGCTCTCTCCCAGGCTGTGGAGGGCTGTGGCAAGTGTGAGTTTGGTCTATTGAGCATGGTCTTTAGGGTTCCCCTCCCCTACACCAAGGGTCCCACTGACGCTGACCTGAAGCGCCCTGCCTCCTCAATGCTGGGTCAGGCCCATGACCCAGGGTAGCCGGTGAAGGAGAACTTTATCCTCCCCAGTGACGGGTGGGGAACAGCAGGGGCAGTGATGCCTCCCTGGGAGTGACATTTGTGTGTTGGGAGAGAAGGTCCTGTTTTCCCCTGGGATTATGTATAGATGATCATCTTTGTCCCCAACTGCATAGAAGAGGACATGAAGAAAAGGACAGAACTAAGAGATGGGGAGATGTAGAGAGAAGGAGAGAGGAAACTAATGAAAACCAACAATATCATCTAAGACCCTGGATGCAGCCATGCTTGAAGCTCATCCTACTCCTGAACAGCAGATGCATGAGTCAGTAAGTTCCTTCTATCCCCGTAATTTGAATTGGGCGTGGGCATTTGCACCTGAAGATCCCTGCCTATAAATGGTTATAAACAAAGTTGTTGGGATCCCAGAAGGCAGTCCCATTAATTCTGAGGAGAGGAATTAACAGATTTCGTGAAGGACATGATAGTGATACCTGGACCATCTTTAAAGATAAGTCTGTTCTCACCCAGCCAAGAAACCCAGGGGCATTTAAGTGGGGTGTGTGTGCAAAGATAGCGAGTTATGAAAGGACAGGGTCTCTTAAGGACTGGTAGGGGACTGGCTGGATCATTTTGTTGGGGATGAAGGAGATGGTGGTTAAAAAAGTCAGAGTCAGACCACAAAGCACCCTGAATGCCGTGACAGAGGGTCACCCTTCCCCCAGTACAGCCCCTCTGCTTTCTTCTCTCCTGCCCCTTCTGATGAAGGCATGGGGGGAAAGTAGCAGTTTGAATGTGGGGACAATCCAGTCTCTAGATTGTAGAATGAGGGGGTGCCCACTTCCCCACATTTCTCCCATATCCTGGTACCCAACCTGAGGAAGGTAAATGAACAGTAGGGATCAGTTCATGGTGAGGCAGAGGACCCTATTCGCTCAGGGCCCAAGTTTTCTGTGCCCCCAATACTACAGATACATGTAGGCAAAGTTCCAGAAAGGGGACCTACCTGCATGCAAAGAGCTCAAAATGCTTAATTACAACTTCCTCTTCCGACAGAAAGATGGGAACATGAAAGTGCAGTTAGGTGGTGGGCCCCAAAGCTGTCCACATTGAAACCCTGGAATCTGTAGGTGTGTCACTGTGTACAACAAAGGGATTTGGCAGGTGTGATTAAGCTAAGGATCTTGAGATGGAGAGATTATCCTGGATTATCCCGGTGGGCACAGTGTAATCACAAGGGTCCAAAAGAGGGAGGCAGGGGGTCAGAGTCAGGGAAGGATGTGATGCTGGAAGCAGAGGCCGGAGTGATTTAATTGCTGGACAGGACCACGAGCCAAGGAATGTCGGCAGGAAAAGGTAAGGGATGGATTCTCCCCTAGAGCCTCCAGAAAGAACGCAGCCCTGTTGACACCTTAATCCCCCCCCAACCTGAGTCCCATTTTTGGACTTATGAACTGCAGAACTGTAAGATCATAAATTACTATCATTTCAAGTTCTTAAGTTTGTGGTGATTTGTTACAGCAGCAATAGGAAACTAATACACTGCAGAAGCAATGTGGATCATGGTTATGAAACTGTAGAGTGAAAGTTTAGGTATGTGGGCTTCAGAGCTAACTTAACCCAAGTTTACACACCAGCTCTGTCCCTGCCCAGCCTGATAAGTTGTCCAAGCTCTCTGGGGCTCGGTGTCCCCCACTGTAACTTGCATTTACTGAAATCCACCTCATATGAGCATTGGGAAAAATCAAATGGGATAACGTATGCAGTAATAATCACAGTGCCTTATATGTGGTAGGTGATCAAGAAGTGTTAGCCATTTTCCTTTTTATTTTTTTTAATCATGATATACAGGAAAATTTATAAAAGTTTGGTGGCTAGTGTTCCATGTAAAAAAAAAAAAAAACTTATTTCTCCTCTTCTTTAAGGTGTTAATCTTCCAAATCCTTTTCCCTATAGTGTGTAGGGATGTCATTTGTTGCATAAAACAAGAGAACTATGAAGGAGGTTTTATGAACTCTTTTAAAAACAGTTTTTATACTTATATGATGTTTCATGGGCTGTGCCTGAACATGGACACCGATGTGAAAAAACAAAGCAGGGACAAAACAGATTTATGTTAAACAACCAAACCGCAACCTAATTTTATAACAGATGCTCATAATAAAACATTTCCACCAACTGGATAAAGGTGATAGGTTGTTTCAAATTATTTACCTTTTGATGCAGAAATAAGGACTGTCTTCATGCATTTATAAACCGCAGATGTGTTCCCATTTTACAGATAAGGGAACTGAGTTTTCCAGGGATCCTTGTCCTTGGTTTCAGAGTCAGTACAGGTTGGAATGCCAGGAAGTCTTGTCCTTAGCCCCTCCTCCCTCCCCTCTCCCCACCTCCTCCTCCTCTTTCATCTTTACCTTCCTAGGTGATTTCACTTAGTTCCATAGTTTTAAATGCCATCACATACTCAAGAATCCTAAAAATACATCTCTAGCGCTGACCCTACCCTTGCACACCAGATGATGTATCAGCTGCCTACCTGACCTCTCCCTTTGGGTGCCTGCTGGGCCCTGCTGACTCATCCTGAAGAGGACTTGATTTTTCCCCCCATTGGTTCGCTCCTCCTCAGCCAGTCCCACTCAGTGAGTGGCATCCCCATCCCCAATCCCGGAACCTTTCTGAGCACTCCTCGTATTCTCAAACCTGTATCCAGCATATCAGAAAGTACAATAGGACTTGAATTCAACCATATCTCAGCATCTCTATTGCACATTTATCTATATGCCATCAGGGTCCCATGATGTACTGCAGTATCCTCCTGTGTGGTCTCCCTACATTCTGTTCTACAGAGTAACCGAGGTGACGTGTGAAAACCACAAATTTGATCATGTCACTTATGCTTAAAATTCCATGATGGCTTTCCATTGTGCAAACTAAACTCCTTATGGTGGCCTCTGTAAGCACATCTTAACAGGGCACATAAAGAGCGTGTTCTAGCTGAGGTCATGTGAAAGGGAAGGAGCAGAGACTGTCTCAAGGTCTGCTTTAGGGGAACTCAAACTGAGACATCTTAACCAGGCTCTCTGTCTAAGGGGAAAATGAAGCCCCTGTTAGGAAATTGCTAATGTGCTCTGTTCTCTTCCTCATTTCTACTCTATTTTTATTTCTTTGGAGTAACAGCTCTGACTTGTATTGGGCACATGACTGGAATAAAGACTATCTTTCCCAGTCTCCCTTGCCACCAGGTGTGGTTTTCATGACTAAGTTATGAACAATGCAATGTCAAGGTTTGTGTGTACAACTCTGGGAAGTGTCCTTTAAAAAAGAGGGCATGATCTTCTTTGACTCTTCCTCATTTCTGTTAGTTGCAATGCAGTGCAATGGCTGGAACTCCAGCAGCCACTTTGAACCATGAGGTGACCTTGGAAGAGAAGCTACACAGTAGAACACAAGAATGAAGAAGACTGGGTCTCTGGTGATTTGATGAATAATGCCGTATCAAGCCCAGATTGCTGGTCTCCACACTTTCCTACACTTTTATTTTGAGTTTGTCTCTTAAAGCAGAAACTAATGTTTGGCTACTCTGGGAGAGGGGCATGACAAAAGTAGGACCGCAAACAGTGTGGAGATGTCTATAGCCCTCCAGGCAAAAAATCCAAGTGGGATGAAGAGATATGGAAAAAATTGCAAAATGTATAGACTCTAGCAGCCTGGATTCTAAATTAGAAATGAGGCATGAGCACATGAATGAGCAAGGTCAAAGGTGCCTCCCAGTTTTCTGGCCTGAGCAGTCACACAGTTGCAAGTGCCAGTTGCAGAGTTAGGGACCCAGAGAGCACATTTCTGTGAAAGAGCTTTGTTACGCTGTTTATGCCTGGCATTTTGTCATCTGAATCAGTGTATTTATGTCACAAATTTGCCATGAAATGACCCATTATTTAAATCAATGCATATGATACTGCTATTGTATGAATTTATGCTTTTCCAAATATCTCTGTAATTTCCATTTCTCATGAAGAGAAATGCTATCATTAGAGTCTGTTTTCAGGGGCTGATTCTCAGGTAATGATGTTATTCTCCCTTTGAGCTCTGGGTCATTATAATCTATGACACACACACACACACACACACACACACACACACACACATTAATCTATGACACACACACACACGCACACACACACAGCCCTGGGCTCTTGGTGAGTAAAAGGAACGTGGTGAAAGATAGTCTCCCAGGCCCTAATCCACCAGCCTTACTTACATAGGATTTATGATCAGTGAGGGGAGGGCGAGTTCTGAAATGTGCTCAGCACTTTAACTCATTTGGCCTTTCCTCTTATTTGGGTTGGCAGAGTCACTCATCTTCTTTATAAAAGCTTGGCACATTGAGGATGGTATTTTATATTTTTTTATGTTAAGCTGGAATTTCCGGATTGGGTTCTGCAGCATATGGCTCTGTTTTTACTAGGTTCTGGTGGGCTTACAAAGGAATTTTTTCTCTTTTGTTTATTTCACGCTGGAGTTTAGGATCTAATCCTCATGGGAGGAGGAGGGGAGAACTGGCAAGGGAGAGCTCGTCTGTCCAAACACAAGTCCATCCAGCACAAATCACATTCTGGTTCCAACCCTGGAGATCTGGTTATCCTCAGACTCCAGGCCAGAAGCATAAGCACAAGGGAAATGAACTGAACAGAGGTCCGTATTTTCACAAAACGATTTGGCTTCGTATTAAACTGTTACCTTAAGGTATGTAGTTGTGGATCAACTGGATGTGGGATGGGAGTCTCTGACTCCGCTCCTCAGTAGAATTGTTTATCAGTCAGTCAGTCTCATAAAGACTTCCAAAATTGTTGACTGCTTTAGAAGAAAATGGTCCTGTGTAGCCAGCCTCTAAGAAGGCCCCCAGCCTTCTCCACCTCCTGAGATTTATACCCTTGTATAGACCTCTTCTACTTTGAATCGGGCTGATTTTGTAACCACTTGGATTCTACAGAAAATAATCATGTAGCTTCTGAAGCAAGGTCAGAAAAGACATTGCAGCTTCCACCATCATGCTCTTTTTTGATCACTCATTTGGGGCAGCCTGCTGCCATGTCAGGAGAACACTCAAGCAGCCCTACAGAGGAGTCCCTGTGGTGAGAACTGACACCTCCTGCCAACAGCCCTTGAGTGAGTCATCTTGGAGACCCTGGTCAAGCCTTCACAGATGACAGCAGCCCCTGTTGACACCTTTTTTTTTTTTTTTAATTGAAGTGTAATCAGTTTACAGTGTTGTGTCAATTTCTGGTGTACAGTATAATTGTTCAGTTGTACATATACATACATATATTTGTTTTTATATTCATCTTCATTATAGGTTACTACAAGATATTGAATATAGTTCCCTGTGGTATACAGAAAAAACTTGTGTATCTATTTTATATATACTAGCTAATATTTGCAAATCTTGAACTCCCAATTTATCCCTTCCCAACCCCTTTTCCCCTGGTAACCACAAGTTTTTTTTCTATGTCTGTGAGTCTGTTTCTGTTTTGTCAGTAAGTTCATTTGTCTTTTTTTTTAGATTTTACATATAAGTGATATCATATGGTATTTTTCTTTCTCCTTCTGGCTTACTTCACTTAGAATGACAATGTCCAGGTCCATCCATGTTGCTGCAAATGGCATTATTTTATCCTTTCTATGGCTGAGTAGTATTCCGCTGCCTGTTGACATCTTGACGGCAACCTCATGAGAGACTCCAAGCCAGAACCACTCAACTAAGCTGCTCCCAAATTCCTAACTTACAGAGACCAGGTGATAGTAAGTGTTTGAAGCCACTAAGTTTGGGGATAATATTTTACACAGCAATAGATAACTAATACAAGTGTACTTCTAAAAGACATGATGATACAGCTTCAGAATCTTACACAGAAATAAAGAAGCAAAATAAAAGCTAATTAGAAACCTCTTAAATAATTTTTCCCTTTTTAAAAAAATTTTAAATTTTTTTGTATTTTTGCTTTTTGGGGGGGTATTAGGTTTATTTCCTTATGTATTTTTTTTAATGAAGGTACTGGGGATTCAACTCAGGACCTCATGCATGCTAAGCATGCACTCTACCACTGAGCTATACCTTCCCCACCACCAATTTTTCCCTTTTAAAAAAATCTTAAAAACATTATTTTTTTTATTATTGTTACTGGATGTGGTGGCTCTTTGTCATTTGTGGTTGTCCATCATCAGTTCCCTTTACCTTACAGCAATTCAAGTTTCTATTAGAGATTTGATTCTCCCCTTTCATAGAAAGCCTGGTTCAAATGTCTTAATTTGGGCTCCCTTGAAGCAGACCTTGAGACAGGGACCTGAGTGCAAGTGGTTTGCTTGGGAGAAGATTCCAGGAAGCACTGAGAGAATGTGGGTGTGAGATGTGGAAAGGAGGAAGGCAATGTCCCCTCCTGGCATTAAAGCTGAGCTTATCACTGCGGGTACCCGGGCTCAATCACACTGAACTTCTGAGAAGGAATACTCTTCAGAATTTCTTTCTGAGGGGCAAGGAAGCTGAGTTATTGATCATCACATCCTGTCCTTCATTGAAAGAGTCCCTTAGCTAGGGAGAGGAGCAGTATATATACCGGTGAACCTCTCAGGTAGACCAAAAGGGTGGGGGTGGGCATTGATAGCAACTTCTTAGAGGGCAACTCCTGGTGACGACTTCCCACTGGAAAACTGAGGTCTTCCCTATCTCCACTCCAACTGGTGGAGAGGAGTAGGGAGAGGAGGGAGGGAGAAGATAAACCTCCACTGAGTTCCCTAGACTCTTAACTCTGCTCACTCTGAGTCTCAAGCAGTACAAGAGGCGGGACAGCTTAGGAGTCTCGCAGGGATGTAGGGGCATTTGGACCAGACTGCGTGAGGTTCCAGACTGTAGCTCTCTCCCCTCCTTCCTTGGTTCCTGTCCGTCCCAAACCTGGTACCCATAAATCCTGCAAGTCTCCTGCCAAGTCCACAAGCCCTTGACATCCTTTCAATAACTTGCTCTTCACTTCGGTTGGCAGAACTGGGTTCTGTTGCCCTTAACAAAGAAGCCAAACTGAGACGCTAGATCTCGCTGAAATTAATAGTAAAGTTCACACTTTTCCAACCCAAGCCCCAGCGGGATGGGAGAGATTTAAGAACTTGCTAAATGGAGTCTAAAGGTCATCTGTATGTGTGAGATATTCAAGAAGGCTTTGAAAAAGAAATGTGAGGCTACAAAGATCTATGACAGCAGTAAGTGGGAACTACAGTTTATAGAACCACTGGTTTAAAGATAGACAGTCACTGGCTGGTCTAATTTGGCAGACAAAAATTCCATTTTCTGCAGCAGAGAAACCCCCCCTCTGTTGGAGAAGAGCTGAAAGCCTCCCTCTAAAAGCTTGCTCTCGATTTCAAAGGTCAACCCACAAATTGTACATCTGCCACCCTCTTACTGAAGACCAAAGACTGGGTAGAAATGACTTGATATTTAAGCATGACCTTGGCTGTCTAGACCTTTTTCATTCTTTCTCTTTGTCTCTCTCTGTCTTGCTCCCACTCATACGCTAGCACCTGTAGACACCGATTCAAAACTTGTATTAGCCAATCAGGAAAGGATGAAGGAAGGCTGCTTGGATCTGAGAATCATCAGCAATAATGCCAATCATTTTCATTAGGAATATTCGGGCTACTGACCTATTTGTACCACTTTGTTTTTTTCCCCCAACCCTAGCACCAAATAACCTCTGAAAATAGTTTATTGACCTGCTGAATGCTGTGGACATGTGAGGCTTGACAACCATTTTGGCAGCATAGCATGGTGGTTAAAATCGGAGTTTGTATGGAGATAGCCTGGGTTCAGTTCCTGGCTTGTTATTTTCCAGTTGCGTGATTGCCATTTCTCTAGGTCTTAGATTCACCATCTGTAAAGTGGGATAGTAACACCGACTTGATGGCACTCTTGGGGGTATTAAATGACGCAGGGCTTGCAGAGCTCACGGTACGTGTTGAATGCAGTTCTTATTATTTACATCAGTGGGCATCACAGCAGGAAGCAAATGGCAGGTGAAAATGGGGTGACTTGGGCCGAGGTTACGATTTCAGAGGGACTGATTACAGAGTGTGAGCAGAGTGTAGGGGCACCAAAAGGGAACGAGGAATTACGAGGGCTGTTACCACCCCTTTGGAGGAAGGGGCGAGGGGAGGGAGGCTCACCAGGACACTGACACTGAGAGAGTTGTGTAGAGAGACCACCTGACAAAACTAATGAGAAGTGTTGCCTGCCATGGCGACCACCGGGAAGAAGGTGAGGAAATGACCCTCCCGACCCCGCCCCTTCCCTCCCTCTCACATCCTCTTGTTGGCACCCCTCCTCCCGTTCGTTCACCCACCATGAAGCCAGAGCACAGGAGAAACTGGGAGGAGACTGAGATAGGGCAGCACTGTAGGGCACAGTGTGAGGTGGAAAATGGTACTGCGTGGATCTGGAGGGAACCACAGGAAATCATAGCCCAGGCTACGCGTATTGCCATGGTGTCTGGGGTACCTAAAAGAAACTGATAGGAAAGCCAGGGCTCCCAGTGAATGTGTCGATTGAATAGCCATGGGATTTTTTTCTTCCGGAAGGCCTGTGTTACCTAAAACTTTTCTGCGTTAATCTGTCACTGATTTGAAATTATTCAAATTCCTCTTTTTCCAACCTCCCCACCTTGTTTTGGAAGAAGACTCAGTTGGTTGAAGTAACCCCTCTCCTTCTTTGCTCAGGTATTTCTGGAAGTTTCTAAATCCTGGTTCAGTTCCCATTGCCAGCTTCTCACTGAGCCTGTGGATGCATGTTCAATTATAATGGCTAGAAGGTCAATATGTCCTCTCCTGGTTAAAGCTACATGCAGTGGAAGCGTGTTTGCTAGACCGGCACACACAATTATAAGTCCTGGCTGGGCTGTTAGCGGCCAGCTTTGCTTTTTGGAGTTAGCTGAAAGCTTGTAGGTATGGCTTACCTACTTGAAAAGATTTCCCCTCCTTTTTTTAATATCCTTGTGTTTTTATTATTTGATTGGATTCCTGTGTTTTTTTTAAATAACCTCCATTTGAAAATATACTGGTTTATTTATAATAATTTAAAACACATTCTGAATTTATATAATTAATTAGTGAACTAAACTTCATTAAAAAAAATTTACTATAATCCTCAACTCCACCCAAATATTGGAAGACTAGGTATGTCTTTTGACTTTAGCAAATCATTTTGAAATATCCACATTGATTCCCCAATTTTAAAATTAAAATGTGGGCTGACAATTGGAAATTCTGATGCTCAGCTTTTTGGAAGTGGCCAGGCCTTTATAACCCCCACCTTGAGCAGACATAGATGTGCCCCTCCCTCAAGGGCTTTTTGCAGCTGGGGCAGCCCCAGTGAGGCTGAGGGCTTTCCAGTGGACCATCAGCAGCACTCCTAGTGATTGAACATCAAGACCCGAGGAAGAGATTTGCCATGTCCTTCATACTGACCTTGAAGGGAGATACGATTGTATACCATCTTGTGGATGGGGAACCTGAGATTTAACCTGACATTGTATAGATCCTACAGCTATAAATCTACAGGCCACCGTCTGGTACTCTTAGGACAAGAGTTTTATATTCATAAACTTTCTGTTTTAGAAAGGAAATTGTGTGCACATTTCATGTATTACGCTGTCTCTTTGTATTAGTTCTCTTGCCACTGTAACAAATAACCGCCAACTTAATGGCTTGAAACAACACATTTATTATTTTATAGTTTTAAAGATCAGAGGCCGACCATCGAAGTGTGGCCAGGATGTGTTCCTTCTGGAGTCTCTAGAGGAGAATCTGTTTCCTTCCCTTTTCCAGCTCTCAAGGCCGCCGCCATTCCTGTGCTCATGTTCCTTCCTTCTCCTTCAAGGCCAGTAGCACAGCACTTTTAAGTCTCCCTGCCTCCCTTTGACCTCTGCTACCATCATCACGTCTCCTGTGCCTCTGACTCTTCTGCCTCCCTCCCATAAGGACCTGTGTGATTGCACTGTTCCACCTTGATTATGTGGGGTCACCCTCCCCATCTCAAATCCCTTAATTTAATCAGACCTGCATAGTCTGTTTTGACCTGTAACATTTGCAAGATTCAGAGATTAGGATGTAAACATCTTTGGAGGCTATTATTCTGTCTACCATAACCCCATAGGTGTCCAAGAGAGCACCCACAATCAGAATCTGTAGTATTTCTGTAGCAAAATGTGTGCATATGCATGCTAAATTGTATACATCAGTGGTTAGCAAACTACAGCTCATAGGCCAAATCCACCTGTTTTGTAAATCAGGTTTTATTGGAACACAGTTCCGCCCACTTGTTACGATTACTTGAATGATACAACGGCAGAGTTGAGTAGTTGTGACCTGCAAAGCCTAAAATACTTCCTACCTGGCCCTTTACGGAAAAAAGAAAAAAAATTACTGACCCCTGGTACAGATAATGGCTCAAAATAGTTCAGGTCCGTTTTGCCACCAAATGGATTTTCCACAAACCTACAGAAAATCCTTTGGTTTTCGACATTGCTGAGTTTCAGAAGTACAAGCAAGGAAACACAGGCCACTGGTTAGTGATTGAGCCAGGTACTCAACCCCAGATCACTACAGAGCCCAAGGTCTTAATCAAAATAGTCCACTACCCCATTTCCTTTGCATTTTAGCCAAGAGTGTGATATGTGTCTATGCTGGACCCATTTCAGGATCTCAGACACCCAGAGAATTAGGGCAGAATGTGGCCCTGAGCATCATCCAGTGTACGGATCTAAAGGTAACAGTCTGAAGGCCGCATCACGTCAGAGGTGTGTTAGCTCAAACAGTGCTTTAACAATAATGCACCTGAAAGCCTTCAGCCAGGAGTATGTGCTCTGATGAGCCGCAGTCACCAACATTCCCCACTTTCCTTATTGTCTCACCTAAGCTCTTTCACACATCGACATGGCCAGCCTGGTCCCTGTGGGCTTCTAAGACTTACGTGCTGACCTAATCTCCACCGTCCCATTCTAGAGAGAAAGAAAGCAAGGTCTGGAAAAGCCTCTCGCAGATAGAAAATCAGTGGCAGAGCTGGAACAAGAACCCAGGTCTCCTGCTGTCTCTGCCAGTTCTCTCTTACTTCACTATCAGGTACTGGGGCTTGGCCCGGGGCCAGTTATGATTCACACGCGCAGCCTTTACTGGCTGTTCTCCCTGCCACATCAGTCCCCTCCTCTCCTCCACTTTGCTTTCCCCGCAGGTCACCAATAAATCATTTGCCTAAACAGTCATCACCTTCAAACGTTCAGTAGTGGTCCCAGATGTTGTAATCTTTCTTGGCTTCTCTTTGATACTCTGGAGAGAAACTTCTTTGGAGATCTTCCAAGTTCAGGGTTGAGAATTTGTTATCACATGAATTTCAGACCATGCCAGACTTCGGCTTTCAAAATCATCTCAGCTCACCTTTCCTATAGGTAAGGGTTGAGCTGTAGCCTGTGGACGAAGGCCCCCACGTCCTGGCTGATCCATTCTAGATGGGGTACTGGGGTCTTATTGCTGGAAGGAAGCAGTTTTGGCCCAGGGATGGTGATCCACTGACATCATTCTCCCTGAGGTCATTCCTGAAGGAATTCCAGAAGAGGAAGAAAAAAGTCTACCTTAATGAGAAAGGGTATAAAATCTCTTCCAGCTGTTGAACTTTTGTGAAGATGATAAAGTTTCTTTTATTGAGTACCCCTTAGCCAAACCTCATCTGTAAAGAATCCACTGTTGGGATACAAATCACTTTTTAACCAGAATCCCTAACCGTGGGTTCAGGGCCAAAACACCCTGGGATGCTCCATAACATCTTGTTTTCAGAGAGATTGTGGAGAGCTGGATGTTTCTAGAAGCTGGATGTCTGCTTTCTCTGTATTTGAATGTAGGTATCATGTTCATTGCATTGATTCCTTCAACAAATATATGACCATTGATGTAGGCTGAAAGTTATGCCTGGAAGAGGTTCAGAATAGGGAAGAAATTTTAATTCCCCCGTAATTTCCTTCCACTAACCCTCCTCCAGCCATTCCAAATGAACATACAATCTAAGTAAAATTAATGAGCTTCTCTCCAGATGCACCTCCATCCTAAGACCCTAAGCCACCCCCTCCCCTTCTGCCATATTGTCCCCAAACACCTCTGGATGGAAATTGTACAGAGCCACTGGTGGGAATTCAAACAATCTTATTGATACTTTATTTGCTCTTTGGATAATTAGTGTATAATCTCCAACATTGCACACAATGAGTATTTTCTTAAATGCATGCATGGGTATCTTTTCACAGGCCAAAACTGAAGGATTTCTGTAATGCCCAGTAGCTCTTCAAGTATTCCATCCAAGCTACCCATGCTGATGGGCATTCCATTCTGTCACGGCTTCATCTGGATTTAGCCCAGAGTTTCTGTGAATATTACTTAATTTCTTCATTTATTATCCAAGTATGCTTGTATACCTGCTAAGTGTGCTCGATTCTGTGAGGAATATTCTATCCCCTCCCCTCTATTGCAATTTTTATTTGTATATAAAGCTGACATGATTGCTTCCTAAATACCGGGCACTATTTTAAGTCCTTTATATGTATGAACTCATTTAATCATCTCAAGAACCCCATTAAGTTGGCGCTGCGGTATTATTACTTACATTTTACAGAAGAGGAAAGTGAATCTCAGAGAGGTTAAGTAACTTGCCAGAAGTCACACAGGTAATGAGCATCAGTGTAGAGCAGGACCCTAAGTGGATTGGGTCCTAAGTCCATGCCTTTAACTATTACACCATACAAAGATTAAAAAGGATTCTTTCTGCTATCAACGTTGTTCCAGCTACAGCAGGGCTGCAGACTCACATGCTGACAGGGACCAGGCAGGAAATGAGTGAAAGAGGCCAGGTGGGCATCGTGGAGAAATGGAGAATTCCATCCCCTCGCAGGGGCGTCTGCTTCATGGATCCCAGCGATTGTAGCTACTACGGTAGACAAGCCCAGTATGGCCAAGTTCGCCCATGCTTCAAGGGAAGCCAGAAATACAGAATTTTGACATCTGAAAGCTCTTCTTAGGGCTAAAGATGCCCTCATTCACATTCTACATAGTCTCCAGACAACTTCATGTGAAAGAGTATTTTTATTTAACTGGAGTGTGAAGTCATGTTGAGGTTGCCCCTTGGTTGACACGTGGCTTCTCCAAGTGGGAAAAAGTTGAAAAGCTTGGACTTTTGGAGTCAGACAGACCTAAGTTCAAATCCCAGGTCCATGATTTACTGACTGTATGGCCCTGAGCAAGTCATTTAAGTTCTCCATGCCTCAGTTTCTTCAGATTTCATGCCAACGTCAGTGAATGGCTATGAAGGATAAGTAATCTTTCAAATATATACTTTTTTTTTCTCCTACTCTTTCCTATATTCTCTTCTTTTCCCTCCAGTTGCCTTTTGGAGATAATCTTGACCAGTGCTATTAAACCTCTTCTTAAAGAAGCAGATAGGGAACGTTTTAGGCTTTGTGTCACAGTCTGTGTCGGAGCTACTCCGCTCCGCTGTTGTGGAGTGAAAACAGCCACAGACAAAGAGTTAACAAGGGGGCATGCGCGGTTGCATCCCAATGAAACTTTACTTACAAAGCCCTGTGGTGGCATCTGGATTTGTCCCAGGAGCTGCAGTTTGCCAACCCCTAGTTTAGACTCTTGAAGTTATGGGGACGCCTGGGCAGGTTTGAGGATGAGCCTTGCTCTGTAAACAGGCAGCACCACTATCTCCTAACGGGGGCGATTCCAAGGTGCTCCTTTCTTTACCCCCCACTCCCCACCCTGCCAGCTCCCCGCTTACCTTTAGCAAATGCTGGCAATTCTCTTTCTAAGGAAATGCACAAAAAAGCTGCAAGGATTTGTGCAACGGCTACTAGAACATGAAAGTTTGATCACTTTTAATGGCTCCGGGATTAAACTGACCAGATTTACTTTCAAAGGTACCTGGGTCCCAGAAGTGCTAGTTAAAACAAAACTGAAAAATAGGGGATTGGGATTCCTGCCACACTTAGAATGTGCTCTGCTTTGTGGCTTGCAGGGGATGCGGGAGCCACCACATCCAGGCAGGGCTTTTCTCACTGCCTGCTTTTCACCTGCGGACCAGAATCCTCTGTTACAGGAACATTAATGCCACAAATTTCCACGGTCCCTGGAGCCTGAATCCCACTGAATCCCACAGGCTTTTGTTGTACCTTTTTTTTTTTTTTTTTTTTTTTTTGGTAAGTCTGATTTTCATGGCTGTGCTCTTATTTGAGCCTCAAATAAGCTTTCTGAGTGTGAGCCTCAGAAAGGTGTGGCAAAGCGTCTTCATTCTTTGAATGTGTCAGAATTCCTTAATAATGTATGTGGCTGTGAGCATGCCCTGCAGAAACAAGGATTGTACCTGGCCAGGGATTCTCAGCAACTAAGTTCTGAGATCCATCCTTACATTTGTACCGAAGCCACGCTCCCCCCAGACTGCTCCCAGCCAGGACCAAGTGGGGATACTGAGACAAACCCATCCCTGGAGATCCAGACTCCCTTGAGGCGCTAAGCCTTGTGGAAGTTTCTGTAGTCTGCACATGTTCTCAGATACTTTTATCTGCCCTTCCTCCCTCTCTCCTTCACCCGGGATCAGACTGGCATCGTGGTCTGGTGGCTCTCCCAGCCTTTCCCACCTCCTTCTCTATTTTCCCTCATGAGTGTCTTCCATAATAAAATCCTGAATATTTAATCCCATCTTGGCATCTGCTCCTCAGAGGACCTGGACTAACACAATATGTACTTTAAAAAATACGTGTATATGAATCCCTAACACTAGGGTAAGAGGTACTTCTCTGTGATGTCAGGGACCTCCTGCAGATAGTCTGACACAGCAGAAACGTTTTGAGGCCCCAGCATCCCTGCCTTAGTTTGGGTTCCCCTCAAAGACACCAAAGACTAGGACTTGACTCTAGTAGTTGTTTGGCAGATGACTACAGGAGACACCAGCCGGGGAGTGGGGAAGCCAGGAGTAGAGGTGTGTTAGGGTCACTGTTGTGAGCACTTAGAGCACCGTCCAGCTGGGAAGCTCGGGGGGACAATGCAGGACCCCTGAGGGAGGGATGGGTGAGGTAGCTGGGATGTTTTCCGACCAATTCCTTTGCACCATTGGTTGAGGGCTGCTCTGGGGATGTTGACCTCCTGATGCTTCTGTCTTGCCCTGCGCATGCGTGGAATATGTTCCCCTCCTCAGTAGAAGCCCCCAGGCACTCATGGTTGCTTCTACTCGGAAGCCAGGGGTGTAGGAATAGTGAGTACCAGGCCTTATAGTTGGGGCCCTGACTGCATGTGACAGAGCCCCAGGTTTCAGGTTGTGAGGTTCAGATGGCACTGACCCAAAGTGGGCTCCTGTGACACAGGCACTGTCACCTTCTGGGCACAGTGATGGGTTCCAGTCCTGACCCAAACTGGACCAATCAGAGTCCTCCCTACAACTTTTTCTAGCACTATCTGGAAGGGTGTGCTTGCTTCTAAGAGCATGAAGACTACACACCATCAAGCCAGAGTAGCCGGTAGCCCTCCTGCCCTGACAGAGGAGCAGCCGCCCTGAGAATGAAGCAGGTGGAGATGAAATTAAAGTGAAAGGATGGAGACAGGTGGAGAGGGGCTGATACCTACTGCTGACGTTGTTGAAATAGCTGGATCCAGCTGTGCCTGAAGCCGAGGCACTTCTGGGGTTCCCAATGATGTAGGCTGATCAATTCTGTTTGTGGCTGAAGCAAGTTAGAATGGGGGCTCCACTGTTGGAAAACAACAGGATTCTGACTGATATGAGTAGATGCCCAAAGAGCGTTCATGTGGGATCTTGACGCACGGATTTGAGAGAGAGAAAAGAACTTCTTTTCTTAGTGTGCAATCTTATGTATCATTGGATAGACTTGTCCACAAGATACGATGGTCTACCAGGAAGACGGAAATGATTCCTGCCCTGATTTGTGAGAGTGTGAAAGGAGCCTTCAAGAGACATCACAAGCCAGATTTGAGAAGCGCGCTTTCCCAAGGCCCATTCTTCTCAAATGAAAGCTTCATGGAATCCCTTAATAAAAGCCCTTAAATTTATCATTTGAAGCTTTTTAATAGTTACAAAGTAAATGAGCACCTCAGGGCTCTATTTCCAGGTAAACACGCCACAGTTGTGTGCAGCAAAACTATTGAAATTTTCACCAGCGTTTCACTCCATGCGTTGTTGAAGAAGTCTTTGGCTTTTGGCTTTTGATTTTTTTGCCATTAGTGTCTTTCTCCTCAAATGTGTGGATTTGGTTTTGTGGCTGAAGCCTATGGTTACATGTTTTCTAGCCTGAGTTCTCAACTTTTCATGAAAAAGGTACAGAGTAATTTGCCCTTTACTCAGGGTTCAGGTCACCATGAAGCAATAAGGGTGCTAAGGACTTAATTTTGCCCCCCTTCCCCCATTCATCTGTTGAAGCTTTAATCTCAATGTGATGAAATTCGGAGATGGGGCCTTTAGGTCGTCATTAGGTTTAGAAGAGGTCATGACAGTGGGACCCTTAGGACAGAATTACTGCCCTTTATAAGGCTACATACACGTGGCTGCTTGCTGACCCTCTACACACACACACACACACACACAGAGAAGAGGTCCTGTGAGCACACAGAGAGATGACAGCCATCTACAAGATAGGAAGAGAGACTTCACGAGGAACCAAACCATCTAGAACCTTAATCTTGGACCTTCCAGCTTCTAGAAAGAACTGTGAGAAAATAATTTTCTTTTGTTTAAGCCTCCCAGTCTATAGGATTTTGTCATGGCAGCCTGAGCAGATGAAGACAGAGGGAAAGTTGATCTCACTCTAACTGGAAAATCCAGGAGCAGGTGGCTGGTGTCACCACCCCCAGCTGTACAACCAGAGTGAGGCCTTGTGTGCTCAGCAGTCACACGGCCATGAGTAGTGGCTCCGGAGTGTTTGGGACTTGGAAATGTCTATCATGGTGTCTCAGCAGGGTTGCTAAGGGTATTTGGGGTGGGACAGTTCTCTGGGTGAGACTATCGCATGCATTATAGGGAGTTAAGCAATCCTGGCCCCAGCCCACTAAATGCTGTGGGGGCCCCTGAGTCACGGGACAACCAGAACTACCTCCGTACGTCTCCAAACACTCCTGGAGCAAGACGGTACTGCTCCCAGCTGCAGACAACTGGCACCCTTCAGGTCCAAGCTTTTAATCCCCTTGCTTCATAACCAGTTTAAGAGCTGGCATGTTAAAGCTCGCCCAGTGGTCAGAGCTGCCCAGTGAGTTGGAAGGGAGGGCATTTCATTCCTTTGGTACTTGGTGAGAGGGTGTCTTTGTGCTGGAAGGTTTCCAGAACTAATCAAAGCTCAGTCATAAGG